>NC_073303.1:84443288-84772110 GCF_027595985.1 Sorex araneus | reverse complement strand
GCCCAGCAGTACTCAGTGCAGAGTCCTGGTTCTGGGCTCAGGATTGACTCCTGGCAGCGCTCAGGAGACAGCATGAAGTGTCAGGAATAGTAAGCCACATGAAAGGCAAGCATTCTGCCCCCTGTACTATCTCTTCAGTCCCAAGTTAAGATAATGTTTTAAAATAGTTGATTTACCTTCCAGTTACAGTTAATAATGTTGAAATGTCACAAATTATTGGGCTTCAAAATATTGCTCATTATTCAGGTGATTTCAATAAACAAACTGGATCAACAGTGGGCAAATTTAAACAGTATTTGGTGGTTGGTCATTATAAATAAATGGGTATTGTTCAGGGACTCTAGTGAATTTCTAAAACTAATGCCAAAGTGAGCAGGAGAGAAACCGTAATAGGTTAGACATTTGCCTTGTATGCTGTAGGCCCAGGGATTGGAGCAATAGCACAGCAGGTAGGGCGTTTGCCCTGCATGAAGCCGACTTAGGTTCGATTCCTCTGTCCCTCTCTCGGAGAGCCCAGCAAGCTACCGAGAGTATCCCTCCCACATGGCAGAGCCTGGGCAAGCTACCTTGGTATATTCAATATACCAAAAACAGTAACAACAAGTCTCACAATGGAGATATTACTGGTGCCCGCTCGAGCAAATCGATGAACAACTGGATAACACTGCTACAGTGCTACAGTGCTGTAGACCCAGATTCTATCCCTGAGAATTACCAGGAGTAATTCCTGGGGTGGGCCAAGAATTAGCCCTGAGCATCGCAGGGTATTATCCAAAAAACAAGAGACAAAAAAAAAAAGGATGCTTTCTAGTATTATGTGACTTTATTTAATTATGTAATGACTGTATAAAATTCATTGCATCCTAAAACAAGATTCTGTGGGTCTACCCTAGAGATTTGCAATTTATTTCAGAGATTGACTGAACAGTTGTTTGTTGTATGAGTGAAGTTTTATTTGAATAGAGCTACATCTATTTACTTATGTATTATCTATGGCTGCTTTCAGAATTGTTTAGTTGTGACAAAATTCCAGATCCTGTAAAGCCTGAAATAGTAATAGATATATTTCACTCCTTAGAAAAACTCAGGATCTCTGTTGTAATATAAAAACACAAATATAATAGCAACATCACAGATACGTTGTTAAGGGAACTGGAAAGTAAAAATCTAACATTTAAACATTAAGAAAAGTTTCAATACTGGAAGAGACAAGTGTTGAAAATATTGAAGCGATCATTCAAATTCAACATTGAGACACTAGAATTGTGAGGAAGAATTTATATTGGCAGTCTAGTCAAGTGAAACAATTGAGACAAAATTTGAAAATGTCACCCTCTGTAGCCCCTTAACATCCACACTAATCTTCAGTCATTCTCTACTAAATAATAAGACTTCTTTCTATTCTCAAACTCCTACTCTGTGGCATGGTCACATTAATAGGTTTGATTGAATACCTCTTCTTATTTTTTCAGTATTGTTTTACTATGAAATTCTTTTTCAAGACCCATATAAAATATTATTTTACTCCTATAAAGCCTTCTCTCTTTGTCTTCTTTTTTGGTAGTCATTTCTTTGACATTTATCTTCTCTAAATTTTATCTAGACTCCTTTCATTTGACATTTCACACTCCTCCATGGTTATTGTAAATGTACAGTAAACTTCCAGACTATTAGATTCTAGCAAATAAAGTTCAAGGTTTGGCTGTAGTTCCTCACTATAATCAACAACAGACCATCAGTTAAGGACATAATAAATGATTATTATGAACTGACCATTCTCTGTTTTGACTCTTAAAGAGCCTGGTATTCTTTTGGTTATTTTGTTATAAGACAACATCTTATCACCAGAATGAAGATAATTGGATTGGTCTACAGGGCTTACTTTTTGCTCTGTGGCAGTGCTCAGGGGCCATATGTGGTGCTCTGGATGGAACCCAGGTCGGCTGTGTGCAAGGCAAGCATTCTACCAGACATACTATCTTTCTGGCTCTATAAAAGCTACTAATTTTAAAAATGCTAATACCACCTAATTTGTAGGAAGGATAGCATTATTCAAGAGTAATTACAATGAACATTTTAAACATTTTGTATTAATGCTGAAGGTCAGGATATTGGTGATCTTGATAATCATCTATAAATGCTTCCTACTGCTTGATAAATTCTAATGGGATAATTACTAATATACTCCATTATTATTCTTAAAGATAAGGTGATGGGCAAGAAATTTCTTGGCAATTATTCTCCTCTCATTTGGTTAGAATGCAGTGCACAGATAAAACAATCACTTAATCATGCAAGAAAAACACCCACTTACTAAAAAAGGTCCACTAGACTTTTATCATGACCCTGAATATATAAGAAGGCACTCTAAATGGAAAATTCAGCTGTTTTACTCAACTGATATGGTTGTAGAAATGACAAAGTAAAGAGATTTTTGGTCAGTTATTTGTTTTAAAAGCTCAAGAAAAAAAACCCAGAAAAATATACTTAAATTTTCCCTTTATTGCTTACTATTTTTTCGACTTGCTAACTTCACATTTAAATCATACCCATATGTTCTCAGTTTAAATTACAGCCATACTTCCAGCCTTACCCATTTCCCAGTTAGAAAAATGACATCACATCACTTTCTATGCCTCTTTCTTATGTTTATGTTTGATAGAGAATACACCCACATAGAATATGCATTGAGCAGTAAAAGACGCATTTAACAGTTACTTTATGATAGCAGATGGAAATGCTAAATCTCTCATACTCAAATCTCGGACAAACCTGGACGTGGATCCTGGCTCAGACAATACTATGTGGTCTTGAGCAATTTATTCTAACTCTGATTTATAATTGGTTGTGGCAGTTGTAGATGTTTAAAGGGCTAAAGTGGCGATAAAATAACATACAGAGAAATCCACAGCTATGTGCCATGAAGTGTTCTAAGCATTGAAAACATGTTACTCCACCTAATCTTCCCCAGACTCTAGAAGATCAGAACTACTATCATACTCACTTAAAAAAGACAAGGTCTGGAGAGATAGCACAGCAGGTAGGGCATTTGCCTTGCACACAGCCAACCTCGGTTTGATTCCCAGCATCCCATATAGTCCCCCGAGCACCTCCAGGAGTAATTCCTGAGTGCTAAGGCAGGAGTAACCCCTGAGCATCGCCAGGTGTGACACAAAAAAAAAGCAAAAAAAAAATAAAAAGAAGACAGAGGGGCACTATTGGTTAACTGATACATAAGAGGACTTACATGTGTTATTTGACAAGCCATATTAACACTGAATCAACCTATAATGCATCAACTGTATAACTAAGAGGGGCATATTTTTTTTTAATTTGCTTTTTGGGTCACACCTGGCAATGCACAGGGCTTACTCCTGGTTCTGCACTCAGGAATTACTCCTGCCAGTGCTTGGGGGACTGTATGGGATGCTGGGAATTAATCTGGGTTGGCCTCATGCAAGGAAAATGCCCTACCCACTGTGCTATCACTCCAGCCCCTAAGAGGGTCATCTTATAAGACTTTCTAAATTTTTCCTTGCATACTATTTATCTCTGCAATACTATTGTCAATCTCTTTAGCAAATTCTGCAGATCAAGATTTAAAGAGGTTAAACTATATGTCTGAGTTTATAGTACTAGAAAGCAAAAAGATCAATATATAAACCTGGCAATCAAAAGTAACCTATATGATTTGACTCTATATTAACATAAACTGATTTGGAAAATGCAAATTAATATGATATTTAATTGATTATAAATTTCCACTATGTGGAATAAGATTTCTGTGTTCTACATATAGAAAGTAGCTATATGCTTGAATATAATGTGGAATGTTGTTGTATTTTTAATTAAAAAGAGAGATTTCAAGGTGGGGAGGTATAATGAGAGACCCTGTTAAAAGTTAAGACAAGAACTACACATTTGGTTCAAAGAAAGAAACAAATTTGACAAGAAGAAAAAGACAAATTAGGATATACATTTGACTATCACCACTTGTGAGGGGAGTAAAGCAAATCACAAATGAAAATTGAAATATGGCTCTCACTCATTTTTGTGGTGGGAACCTACCCAATGCATGTACCTTAAGAGGTTCCAGATTGATAGTTTCTGACAGAAGAAAACTTTCATGTTTTCTATAAGAATTTACTGCATAGAAAAGAAGAGTTTGCTGTATGCCAAGGCAACAACAAATGTCCAAAGGCAACATTGTAAAGAAATGAGTTTACCCAGGGGGTTTAGGTTGGATGGCAGAAGACCATGGGTCATGGGTGAAGGAAAGTAAACACTTTGCTCAGGGGTATGGTGTTATAATACTATATGCATCAAGCTCTATCATTAACAGGATTGCAAATAATCATATTCCTATGGGATGGGAGGAACATGCTGACATTTTCAAGGGGACAATAGTAACCTGGAATTGATGAAAAAATTTAAAAAAGCATAAAGTTTACTCATTTTTCATAAAGGAAATAGTATTATTATTTGGTGCTTTTTGATACTTTTCTCTGCATATGTATTCTATATACCTATCACTGTATCACTCTATCACAGTCATCCTGTTGCTCATCGATTTGCTAATATCTCCATTGTGAGACTTGTTGTTACAGGTTTTAGCATATTGAATACGCCATGGGTAGCTTGCCAGGCTCTCCGAGAGGGATAAAGGAATCTAACCTGGGTCAGCCACGTGGAAGACAAACGCCCTACCTGCTGTATACTCATGTATTAAAATATTATTTAGAAAGAATTTGATACAATTTAAGTTGATAATTTGAATTACCACATATCAGAAATTTGAAGATTTTTTAAAAATAATGTATCTCATAATGGATGAAGGAAGATATGAGCTGTACTTCATACCATCAGTGAGAGTGGAGATATTTTATCTCATTGTCATTAATGCAATAAAACCAAAACAAGAACAAAATGAGTATTTTCCCTATGTAAGAAAATGAAAATTCAAAATTGGTAGGTTCTGGGAAGAATTATGAAGCAAAAAGTTTTCATTGAAAGACATGACTAAATTTGGAACTTGATATCTTGGTGGGGATTGGAGGAGAGGGGATGAGTGGAGGTCAGTTAAATCATTCATGATTTTATTGAAATGAAGGGAATGAGAAGACCAGTGTTGCTGAAGTGGAGAGCTTACATCGCGCAGGTGAACTCAGAACGTCCTACTGAGAAGATATTGTAGAAGGAATTTGGAACAGGAATGCTATTGTTTACCTATGTATTCTGTTAGCCATTTGATCAGTCAACATACCACAAAAAAGAATTAGGCAGTTGCTTCATTTCACATACTCTGCTGAAGATGAAGTACAAAATAATTGACAATATAGTATTTTGTTAAACAGTTAGTTTTGTAGTGAAATGTTAAGTAAATGACTGGAATTATTCCACAGGTCTTATCATCATGGCTGCAAATTTTGAGGAACTCATATTTCCAGGTAGAAAATTTACAGATTCATTAATTTACATGTTTCTAGTTGAATTTGAAAAGCAAAATTACTCTTACTTGGGGAGCTGGAGAGATAGTATGGCAGGTGGGGCACTTGCCTTACATGTGTAGCTGACTTGGGATTGATCTCTAGTGTCCCATTTGGTCCCCTGAGTACCAACAGGAGTAATCTCTAAGCATCTCTAGATATGGAGCAGAGGGGTATGGCCCAGCAACCCCCAACTTCCCCAATATTTTTTTAAGAGTCTTATTTTTTAAATGAGAAAAAACTATGGCTCAGAGATACTTTTATGCACATCTTTTAATATCTAACTAAAAATGGATTCTATTAAAGCAATTAGCTAGTCTTTGAGAGTGAACGAGATTCCTGTGCTCTCACTCAGGCAACCCTAAAAGGTCCTCTTCTGAAGGATAAATGTATTAACTTTAATTTCCTATAGTTGATAGAATAATACCTTCCCAATACTTCCTATAAGAACCCCATGTCTAATCTGTAAATATGTTTATCACTATTATCACTGCCATTGATTGTTGTTCATTGATTTGCTCGAGTGGGCACCAGTAACATCTCCATTCGTCCCTGTCTCGTGCTGCTGTAGCCCGATGGCATATTGGGGGCTCTTTCAGGATCATCCAATGAGGACCATCATTGTTACTGTTTTTGACATATAAAATACGCCACGGGTAGCTTGTCAGGCTCTGCCATGTGGGCGGGATACTCTCGGTAGCTTGCCAGGCTCTCCGAGAGGGACAGAGGCTTTGGAGGTGGCCTCTAATCACCTTTACAGTTGTTCCCAGTCTATTGAATGTAAGCTTTTGGTTGACTGGCATGTTGTAATGATCTGCACACTGACAAACACGCACCTGCCTGCATCTCTGGGCAGCATGTTGGACATCTGCGGCCTCACGTTGATCTCCTTGAGGTTGATGAAGTGCACCCGGTGGTTGTTGAGCAGCTGGCAGACCAGGACCCTATCATGGAGGGTCTGTGCCATACTGAATACCTGCTCTGAGTCCCAGGTCACCCGGTGGTTGGCTAACAGCATCCCACAGTGGATGAGCCACTTCGTGCACTGCCGCCACAGCTCTATGCCCGACGTCACTGTGACTCCGCCTGGCTGGGTACTTAATCTGTAATTATGTTAGATTGAATTAACAAACTAATCCAGCACTGCAGAGTCTGGCAAGTTACTCGTGGCATATTCGATATGCCAAAAACAGTAACAACAAGTCTCACAATGGAGACATTACTGGTGCCCACTCCAGGAAATCGGTGAGCAATGGGATGACAGTGACAGTGACAGTGACAGTGAATAAACATAGGAGTTATGATTGCACATGATATTAAGGTTACAAGTCAACTAACATCAAGAGAAGATATCCATAGATTTTCTTCCCTTTTTTCTTTTCTTTTTTGGTTTTTGTTCTACAAAAAGTGGTGCTCAAGGCTTATTCCTGGTCCCACACTCAGGGGTCACTCCTGCTGGGTGACCCTAGGGGCTTTATGGGATGCAGGGGATTAAACCCAAGTTAGTTGCATTCCAGGCAATTCCTCTACCCACTATGTTACCTCTTCAACCCTACTGTGAATATGCTATGCAGACCCAATGTAATTATAATGATCATTAAAAGGAGAAAAGAGGGAACCACTTATGTAAGAACCAGCGGCTTCTTACATAAATGCATCTAGACTACGACCCCATGCTGCCCCGAGAGGGGAAAGGTTTTTCTCTCTCGACTGTTTCTTTTGGCGGGGTGGTGGCAGCGGCGGTGGCAGCACCCACATGGTGACCGCCATCTTCTAGAACCCACTACCCAGAGGTACGAGCTTGCAGTGATGTGTTGCGCAGGAGATCTTGGGATGGGGGTGTTACCAGCACGCTCTCTATGCAGATGAGATCCGGAGCATCCGCATACGAAACTGTGAACTGAGCTAAAATATCAGAAATCCCAAACCTCATATATTCTTCATTCTCATCAATGGAAAACAAACTATCAAATGATACCTTTTCAGCAGGTTTGATTGTTGGGGGAAATTTTTAAATAATAATAGTTCTCTGTTGAAATATTGAATGCATTCAAAGTATAGAGAGAATAAAGTAAAATTAGCCACACAGGTGGGGGGTGGCAGGGGGGGTATACTGTGGTCCTTGGTGCTGGAATATGTGCACTGGGGAAGGAATGAGGATCTGATCATTGAGTAAGTGAGACTTGAACCTGAAAGCTTTGTAACTTTTTTCACGGTGATTCAATTAAAAAAATAAATTAAAATTTTTTTAAAAAAGGAGAAAAGAGGAGCAGAAAAGATCAGAGTGATGCACTCTAAGAAAGGTTTGATGCTTTTCCCCTAGACTTGCAAATAGGAGACAAAGGCATGAAACTAGGAATGTGTGTGTTCTTTAGAAGCTGTTAAGGGTAGGGAAATAAATTCCCACCTAAAGCTGTCAGAGAAAACTCATACTAGAAAACATCTTGATTTTAGCTGAGTCAGGCTTCCATGGAACTATAAAATAATATATTTGTATTGTTTTGAGCCACGTTTTGTGGTAACTTTTTAAGGCAACAATAAAACAAAACACATTCTCCTCATCAATTCTGCTTCATTTTCTCCCTCTGGGCACTGATTCTGAAAACGTTAGTCAATAAATGTCCTGAGGCAAACTTACTAAGCCTTGGTCCTATGGAATATAACTCATGTTACTAACAAATACTTGACTTTTCTATATTTTTGCAATTGTAACGGATAGATTTTTATGTTCGTCTGTTTGTGCATTGTTGATACCATTATTCCAGTTCAAAAACACAAGATAGTTCAGTTTTATTTGCAAATTTGAAAGATGGATTGACTTTCAGTTTAGAAGGGACTCTGGTCAAGAATGTGGTTGAAACTGGAGAGATAGAACAGGATTTAGCCAATTGACTTACATGTAGTTGATCCTAGTTTGATCCACAAACCATCACTGAGCACAGATTCCTGAGTATGCTCTGAACACAACCAGATGCAACCCAAGCACATACACTCCTCCTCCCCCACAACAAAGACAAGACATTGGCAAATAAATAAATACTGAGTCGGTTTCTCAAGGCCTAATTCAGCCATCCAATCAGTGAGGCATTAGCAAGCACTTTTGCATACCATCTGAGCATCAAACTGAAAAAAACTATCTAAAATAGATTTTTGGAATTAAATCCAAATTAGGTAGGTGGAGACTGAGAATCAAATGGACCAGTCAGTAAATAATGTGTGAAAATACTGAGGCTGTCATGAAAGAGATAATTAATTAGTTACCTCAATTTTTTTTGTTGTTGTTGTTCTAATGTAGTTGTCTGAGAAGCTCTTTTATTGTCATGGAATTTTCCTTAGAACACAGTTTTCACAGAGCAACAGAAACAAACAGCACTCTCCCCCAAAAGGTAATTTCTGTTTGTAGGTAATTTAAAACAAATGAAGCGATTACAGAACTCTAAATTTTAAAACCAAATTCTAATTTCTAATTTTAAAACCAAACCAAAACAACAAGGTCCAGATGTCTGTTTGATTGTAACTGAAAGGAAAACAAAATGTGCTTAGCATTACCACCTGTCAAGGCAACACATGGTGTATAGTGAAAGGAAGGATAAAAGCTGCCATTAGTGTCATTGAGTCTGCACTAGGGACCTGGGAGGCAGAGGAAATGCATTAGGCAAAAAATATGTTCATTTGCACACTTTTCTTAAGATGTCATGAGGCTTTATCTCATTACTCAGTGTTAGAAACTACAGATTTCTAAGAAATCTTGAAGAGAATTACCCTATTCCAATAGACTATAGAGAAAACCCATCTCACAGCATCTATGCTATGAACTGATCTCTAAACTTGTTTTGTCGCAGTCTCTGAGAGAGGGCCAGAGGCCATAGCATTGGCTCACATAAACCCCAGCAAGGGACTTCTGTATCCTACCAGCTTTCCTTTTCATATGCTTTTGCTAGAGCATTTTGCACTATGCATATCACAACATAAAGGTGAAAAACTAGTATCTTATGGACTGAAAAACACATAAACATGAGGGTTTGAATTTGAGGATTTAAAGTTTTAAATCTGATTTTCTACCACATCTCTCAAAAGCAATGCTTACTCTGTAAAAGATAAGATTAAGAACCATAGTTGGGTAGAACATAGTCCAAATCATTGATAAAAAAACATCTTCTACTTCTACTTAAGTGAAGTTTTCATCTTCTTTCTAACCCGATGAGATTTTAGACTGTCTGGCCTCACAATCAGCAGGGCTACAAGCATTTGGTCTCTAAAGGTTGTAATATTGGAAACCGGGCTGCTCCATTTTACTTTTCCAAGTGTCTGCACACATACAATGAGTGTGAATTTATCTAAAAGTAATTCTAAAATCTCATATTTCCTCTAGAATAGGAGAGTCTTGGCACCAGAAAAACAGAGAAAAACATAGATATTAAAACTTTAACATCCAAACAGCTTTAGAAATTATGGGGGAATGAAAAACTCAACATAATAGGCCCTCCTGGATGAACAATGTTTGAAGGACAATCATCTTGAAATCTAAATAGCAGTGTTGAATCCTATTTTTATCATTTATTAGATGTTTGACCTTGGAATTTCATAAGATTGTGTCCAGTATTCCAAAATGATAATCACCTAATTTGACTCACCTATGTTTAAACAAGACCAAATTAGATCAAATGTGGCCATTCCAGCAATCCATTATATATATATATATATATACGTATATGTATATATATATGTGTGTGCACATATATATAATTCATCAATGAATTAAAAATCAAATTATTGATAAAGAAGTCTTTTTACATGATACATAGTGAGGGAAAAAGATTCTGCTCAAGTTAGTTTTGATTTATCAAGGCCCAAGCATAAAAATATAAGTCAAGTTCTAGGATCAAAGGCATAGTTTAAGATATTTATCAAAAGAAAAATCAGTCATTCAGAAAGAGGATATTGATGGACTACATAGTAGAAAAGTCACTATGATACCCTCAAGTACTATAGAGCATTAACTACCTTCTGTATGCATCTCATTCAGAGCCTTCTTCTAGAATGGTTGCAGATCAATTCTATGCTGAGTAGGTAGTGGAGGTTTGATTTTGATAATCTGATACTGATCATATACAACTGATGAAATTAATAACTCTTTAAAAATCCACAGGCAACATTAGGATAATATTGAAAATACATAGCAATGATTAATGATATATTATTAAATATGATATGTAGTGCTTAATTATCGTACTAACAAATAAGATCCCTTTGTAGTTGCATAAGGATTGAAGGTATTGTATCAATAGAAGGTGGAGTCCAAAGTAAATCTTAGTGCCTCAGATAAACAGGATGATAAAGAAACAAACAACCTAATTACATTTGTTATTCTTAAGCTGATCTGAAGCTAGAATGCTCCTAGACATATAAATCTTAAGGTAAAAATACCACTGCTCTGACAGGAAAACTTTAAAAAGACAATTTTAGAGATAATACTTGTGATCATGCCATATGACACTGAAATGTAGTTAGAGAAACACAGTTTGAGACTGCAAGGTACATTCTACCACCTAAAAAGTCTGGCCACCTTGAGACCCAAACAAATGATGAAGGCAGCCTTTCTAAGAGACTTGACTTCTCTAGTGAATTCACTTATACGGAAAGAAGAGTGGTTTCCCTCCAAGCCAGGTAGCTCATGAAAAAAAAATGCTTTTATTGGATAGACTACACTGAGCAAGAAAATGAAGTAATATTTATTTTGTCTTTGTCCACTAAATTCTTAGTAAGCAATATAGTCTATTCTTTCTCATTTGTAGAATCTGGTGTGATAAACTTGATTTCTAGTACCTTACCTTGCTCTGTTAAATTATTTGAAATTAGCTGATGAAGAGCCTTCATTCTTTCACTAAAAACCTTTGGAAAAAAGCCTTGGGTTTGCTTCAGTTGTAACATAGCAACACCAAAGAGATATAGTGTGATGGGGAAAGGGAACATGCATCATTGTTCTTTAAATACCAGTCCAGTGCCTTAACACTCACAAGAATAGTCACAGAAGAACAATTATACTTTTCCATAACTCAGAGCTTTGTAAATGTAATTTACTATGCAATATCTAAATACTCAGTGGATTTCAACAATTCCATTCATCACAATATGGCCTTTATCATGTCACTGTCTCAGAGGAAGTATGCAGAATGACAGTCATTCAACCAGATGAATAGAAGAAAAGGGGAAAATGCAAAGTGAAATCACTTAACTGCTTTGATAGGGCTTTTCAATGTGTGCTTTTTTCCCTCTACTACCTTTTGTCATGTGTGTACACAGAAACATAAGAATATCCTTTGCACAGGGAGCAAGAAATATGAAGTGGAGCAAGGAAAGTATGTTTAACAAATTGTGCTGGCAAAACTGGACAGCTATATGCAAAAAATGGGCTCAGATCTCCACCTGTCACCATGTACAAAAGTCAGATCAAAATGTATTAAAGACCTCAACATCAGACCAGAATCCCTAAGGTACATTGAAGACAAGGTCGGCAAAACCCTCCACGACATTGTAGCCAATGATATCTTCAAAGCTGACACACCACTGGCCAAGCAAGTGAAAACAGAGATAAATAAATGGGACTACCTTAAACTAAGCTTCTGCACCTCAAAAGATACAATGACCAAAGTACAAAGACAGCCTACAGAATGGGAAAGGATATTTACCCAATACCCATCTGACAAGGGGTTGATATCAAGGATATACAAGGCACTGGTTGAACTCCACAAGAAGAAAACTGCTGACCTGATCAAAAAATCGGGTAATGAAATGAACAGAAACTTCCCCAAAGAAGAAATCCGAATGGCTGAGAGGCTCATGAGAAAATGCTCAACATCACTAATCATCAGGGAGATGCAGATCAAAACTACAATGAGATACCATCTCATACCACAGAGACTGGCCCACATCCCAAAAACAAAAGTAACCAGTGTTGGCGTGGATGTGGGGAGAAAGGGACTCTTCTTCACTGATGGTGGGAATGCCGACTTGTTCAACCCTTTTGGAAAACAATAGGGACAATTCTCAAAAAATTAGAAATTGAACTTCCATTTGACCCAGCAATGCTACTCCTGGGAATATATCCTGGAGAGACAAAAAGGTATAGTAGAAATTACATTTGCATTTCTATGTTCATTGCAGCACTGTTTACAATAGCCACAATCTGGAAAAAAATGGAGTGCCCCAAAACAGATGACTGGTTAAAGAAACTTTGGTACATCTACACAATGGAATACTATGCAGCTGTTAGGAAAGATGAAGTCATGAAATTTGCATATAAGTGCATCAACATGGAAAGTATCATGTTGAGTGAAATGAGTCAGAAAGAAAGAGACAGACATAGAAAGATTGCACTCATATGTGGAATATAATGTAGCAGAGAGGTATGAGCTAGCAATGATGTAAATTCTGGAAGAAATTTCTCTGGACTTACTTACTAAAATACCAAAATGCAGAAATCCAAAACCTTGCAGCCACTATTGTGGCCACACGACCTCATATCTCTTCATTCTCAGCAATGGAAAACAAATTATCAAATGCTTCTGTTCCTACAGGTCCGACTTTGGTGGGGGGGAACTCCAAACAATAATAGTGAGTTTTTTGTTGAAATATTGAATGTAATCAAAATAAGGAGAAAGCAAAGTGAAATTTATCAGCACACAGGCGGGGTGGGGGTTGGGGGGTGGGGGGCAGGTTTACTGTGGTTTTTGGTGGTAGAATATGTGCACTGGTGAAGGGATGGGGGTTTGAGCATTGTGTAACTGAGACTTAAGCCTGAAATCTCTGTAACTTTCCACATGGTGATTCAATAAAAAAAAAAAGAATAGGGAAAAAAAGAATATCTTTTGCACAGATCTATACAAGATTCATTTCCCTGAAGAAAGACTAAAATTTTGCAAAGACCAGAATTAAAATTGTTTCATATTTGGTTATGAACTAAACAGGCATTAAGGTTAAGATAGAAGTATCACCTCTTCACTTTGTCTTTCACTAAATTGCTATTGAAGAGCACAGCCTAAAATTGGTACACAGGAGATAGAGTAAAATACTTAAGCTCAATCATAACATTCTATTTTTAAATTTTATGCAATTAGGTGTAAATTATTGACTATACTTATATGCACATTAAAAAATAGAATAATTGAAAATGAGCATAAATGTCATGAACATACATAGCTATTTATATATAAATAAATTAATTAAAGTTATTAAAGAAACAGAAATTCGGGGCTGGAGCGATAGCACAGCGGGTAGGGCGTTTGCCTTGCACGCGGCCGACCCGGGTTCGATTCCCAGCATCCCATATGGTCCTCTGAGCACCGCCAGGGATAATTCCTGAGTGCAGAGCCAGGAGTAACCCCTGTGCAGAGCCAGGTGTGACCCAAAAAAAAGCAAAAAAAAAAAAAGAAACAGAAATTACCATTCTCCTTCCTTTTTACTCTGGTGCTTTAAAAATAAATAATACTATACATAACAATATTTAATATGATCAGGTGTTGGCTAAGTAATTAATGTATTGCTTATTATAGATACACTCTTTTGCTTCATTTTGGGGTCACACCTGGCTGTGTTCAGGGGAAAATCCTGATTCTGTGTTCAGTTATCATTTTTGCATGCATGCAGAACCATATCTGGTGGTTGGAACAGAACCTGAGACATTCATGTGCCAGGTAAGCATCATGCCCACTGCACTATCTCAGTGTCCCTTTCTAGACATATTACTACAGAATTTCACAAACATACCATGATATTTTAAATAAATATATTTCTATTTAGTACAGCACTAAGTTAAAAAGCATAAATGGCATAATATAAATCAAACCAGGCAGAAAGGAAGAAAACAGCTCATATGTTAAATTCTTCCTTTAGAGTTCATAAAAATAGTTGTTTCAAAATATTATTTCTCTGTCATATTAACATTTTAAAAATTGATTTTGATTTTAGCTATATTTAAATATTCACTCTCAAAACCCTTTATGGACAGTTTTGTTTATTCAAACCCAGCTTAGTTTAGACATGAGGCACCTATTAATGAAGAAGAAAATGACCATGACTTCTGGCAGATTAATTTCCAATGATGGAGGCACAAGACAATAAGAAAGCAAGCTATCACTTGTTTTCTTGGTATTTGTGCTTGGAAACTGCTATAAAGAAAAATAAAGCAAAGTTAGAGGCGAGAACTCCATTATAATAGCATAGTAAATAGGTGGTTTAAAAGGGAAAGATAGTAAGCTGATGTATGGGAATAACATTTCAGGCAGAAAAGGAAAAATATTGGCAGACATTTCTATCTGGAAAACAGTCATTTTACAGAACTCACAAGTGTCTGTGAATTACATTTTTTAAAATGCCACTAAAACCAAACTGAGTGTGGGTGCAACTCAGCTTTTTCATAGACTAACATCTGTCATTTCTTCTGACTTCAGGAGGAATGCAATAGATAAGGTATAAAGTGCAGAGAGATAGTTTCAAAGCATTTCTGGCTAAGACATCTGCTGTGTACGTGTTATACAGAAAGATATGTCCATTCCCAAATATCTTGCAAGGACCCTGTAACAGACCCTGAAACATTAACTTTGTTACATTCAGAGTAAATCTTTTTATAGGGAGGAGTCACAATTTGTCATTTTCATGTTTTTCTTAGATAAGAAAAAGTCTCTTGCCCGCACGCCTGGCTATCTTCCCCGTGGCCCCTTGGAGGGGATGGGCTCCAGCTTCCCTTCCCATCCCTAGCAGAGCTTCCGGGAGCCGAAGACCACCAGAACCTAACTACAGCCATGCTCGAGGCCCCTCTCAACACGTTCGGACAGGCCTCATGCATGAAGGTACTAGCAGAAGAACCCAGGTGTGTGTAATTTCATCAACAGTCAGCACCCAGAGACTTAAAAACAAGCTCCCAGAAGGGCACAGCCTCTGGGATATCTTGTAGCCCTCTGGCAGAAACTGAGAGTTTCCTGCCCACATGGGACAGCCTTGAAAGCTTCCCATGGTGTATTCATATGCTAAATCCAGTAACAAACTGGATCTCATTCCCCTGAACCTGAAAGAGCCTCCAGTGCAACATCGTTGAGAGGGCCGAGTCAAGAGAGACTTCTAAGATCTCAGGGAAAGGATGAATGGAGAGGTTACTGAGCCCGCCCAAGAAATCGACGATTAGCGGGGATTTCGTGATTTGTGATTCTTAGATAAGAAATAAATCAATGCTTAAAGTACATGGAACACACAGCAACTTTTTAGTCCAGTGGAAGTTGGGAGTTGAGGAGTTGGATCATGATTGCAGGTGGAAAGACAAGAAGTAGACTGTAGTTCAAGGAAGTTCATTGAAACAGGAAGGGAAGTGTGTATGAGTCAGACACAGGAGACAACAAAGAGCAAGCAGAGAAACATAATCAACTCAAGTTTCTCCACCTCACTGAGGTTTTCATTAGGTTTTATACATAATTCTTTGAAGACACAGGTTCTGGGGGCATTGGCTGATATTCTGATTGCTCTATTCTCATTATAAGAAGACAACCCTGGGGCTGGAGCAATAGCACAATGGGTAGGGCATTTGCCTTGCACACGGCCAACCTGGGTTTGATTCCCAGCATCCCATATGGTCCCTTGAGCACCGCCAGCCAGGAGTAATTCCTGAGTGCAGAGCCAGGAGTAACCCCTGTGCATTGCTGGGTGTGACCCAAAAAGCAAATAAATAAATCATACTGTATCACACTGTCATCCCATTCCTCATCAATTTGCTTGAGCGGACACTAGTAATGTCTCCATCGTGAGTCTTGTTACTGTTTTTGGCATATCGAATACTCCATGGGTAGCTTGCCAGGCTCTGCCGTTTGAGCGAGATACTCTCAGTAACTTGCCTGGCTCTCTGAGAGGGACAGAAGAATCAAACCCGGGTTGACTGCATGCAAGGCAAACACCCTACCCACTGTCCAAATATCATTCCAGCCCAAATAAATAAATAAAATAGGGACAAAATAGAAAAAGAAGATGACACAATCCATTAAATATTACTTGTTTTGGTGAAATGCTATGATTGAGTTTATAGTCTAGCTACATGATCTTGGAACTTATTGTATACCGGGCCTATCTGAAGGGTAGGGGGAAAAGATGACTTCTTTATTGAGGGCAATAATAAAGCAAACATATCTTTTTTTTTTTTTGCTTTTTGGGTCACACCCGGCAATGCACAGGGGTCACTCCTGGCTCATGCACTCAGGAATCACCCCTGGTGGTGCTCAGGGGACCATATGGGATGCTGGGATTCGAACCCGGGTCGGCCGTGTGCAAGGCAAATGCCCTACCTGCTGTGCTATCACTCCAGCCCCAGCAAACATATCTTAAAGTAATAAAGCCAAAAGATCTTTAAAAGATTATATTTAGGGGCTGGAGGGATAATAAAGCAGGAAGGGTGAATTCTTTACACACATCTGACCCATGCTCAATCCCCAGCACCACATATGGCCCCGCAAGCCCCACCAGAAGTGATCCTTGAGTTCAGAATCAGGAGTAAGCACTGAAGACCACCCCGTGTGTCCCCTGAGAGGTGTGGTGTGGCTCTCGGCTCTCACCTAAATAGTGCTCTGGGGCTATTCCTGTCTCTTTGCTTGGGAATAATCCCTGGTGGTGCTTGGGGACCTATGTGTGGGGCCAGGGATTGAATATCGGTCAGTCACATGCAAAGCCTTATCTCTGATACTATCTTATAGGCCCTTGTGAAGATTTTTATGCAATAAGACATTTAGAAATAGATGCGAAGCATAACTAATTTACATATAGTTGGTATATCTTTAAAAAATATTTCAAAGAAAAGGAGAAAATGTAAACATGAAGTGCTAGCTAGGAAAGTAGCCAAGCAAGTGAACCTGGAACAATGCTGCATATTTATTCTGCTTTCAACTCACTGTTTCCTGAAACTTGGAATTACCTAAACGAGCTCAATGGAATGAAACCATTAGTAACAGCATCGTAAAACACAGAATCTCAGTTAATATTTTTTCATTATCTCTACTGAGGCTGCATAAGGATCTGGGTCTTCATTATTTGTACATATTCGGGGAGAAGAGGTTGGTCCATGCCTAGTGGTGCTCAGGGTTTATCTCTCTATGTCCAGGATCTTTTTTTTCTAAACTTCATTGATCTCTATAAATTTGACCTGATTGTCTTCATTTATCTTAGAAATATTTGGCTCTATTTTATTTTGGTTGCCATACCGGGTGGTTCTCAGGTCTTATTCCTGACTTTTTGCTCAGGAATCAATTATGGCAGTACCCTTTGCACCATAAGGGATGCTGGGGGTCAAACAAGTGTCAGCTGCATGCAGGACAAGCGTCTTTAAGCCTCAGCTATCTCTCTGGCCCCAGAAAAAATTTTTTTAGGTGAAACAGAGTCTCTTGCCAGCACGCCTGGCTGTCTTCCCTGGGGCCCCTCGGAGGGGATGGGCTCCAGCTTCCCTCCCTGCCCTGAGCAGAGCCCTTGGCGGCCGAAAACCACCGGAACCTAGCCACAGCCATGCTCAAGGTCCCTCTCCACACGTTCGGACAAGCCTCACGCATGAAGGTACTGGCAGAAGAACCCAGGTGTGTGTAATTCCATCAACGGCTAACATCCAGAGACTTAAAAGCAAGCTCCCAGAAGCAATATTTTATAACCTACTTCTCCCTCTGGGAGAAACTAGCAAGCTACTGAGAGTTTCCTGCCCACATGGGACAGGCTTGCAAGATTCCCATGGTGTATTCATATGCTAAAGTCAGTGACAAGCTGGATCTCATTCCCCTCACCGTGAGCATCATTGGGAAGGCCGAGTGGAGAGAAGCTTCGGTATCTTCAAAGGTGACATGGAACTAAGCAATCTAGTAAAAACAGAGATCAACAAATGGGACTACATTAAACTAAAAAGCTTCTGCACCGCAAGAGATACAGTGACCAGAATCCAAAGACTATCCACAGAATGGGAAAGGATATTTACACAATACCCATCAGATAAGGGGTTGATATCAATGGTATATAAAGCACTGGTTGAACTCTACAAGAAGAAAACATCCAACCCCATCAAAAAATGGGGCGAAGAAATGAACAGAAACTTTACCAAGGAAGAAATACGAATGGCCAAAAGGCACATGAAAAAGTGCTCTGCATCACTAATCATCAGAGAGATGCAGATCAAAACAACCATGAGATACCACCTCACACCACAGAGACTGGCACACATCCAAAAGAACAAAAGCAACCGCTGTTGGAGAGGATGTGGGGAGAAAGGGACCCTTCTTCACTGCTGGTGGGAATGCCGACTGGTTCAGCCCTTCTGGAAAACAATTTGGACGATTCTCAAAAAATTAGATATTGAATTCCCATTTGACCCAGCAATACCACTGCTGGGAATATATCCCAGAGAGGCAAAAAAGTACAATAGAAACAACATCTGCACATGTATGTTCATCGCAGCACTGTTTACAATAGCCAGAATCTGGAAAAAACCCGAATGCCCCAAAACGGATGACTGGTTGAGGAAACTTTGGTACATCTATACAATGGAATACTATGCAGCTGTTAGAAAAAAAGGAAGTCAAGAATTTTGTAGTTAAGTGGATGGGCATGAAAAGTTTCATGCTGAGTGAAATGAGTCAGAAAGAGAGAGACAGACATAGAAAGACTGCACTCATCTATGGTATATAGAATATCAGAGTGGGAGACTAATACCCAAGAACTGTAGAAATAAGTACCAGGAGGTTGACCCCATGGCTTCGAGGCTGGCCTCACGTTCCGGGGAAAGGGCAACTCAGAGAAGCGATCACCAACTACATTGTAGTTGAAGGCCATGTGGGGGAAGGGAGTTGCGGGCTGAATGAGGGCTAGAGACTGAGCACAGCGGCCACTCAACACCTTTATTGCAAACCACAACAGCTAATTAGAGAGAGAGAACAGAAGGGAATGCCCTGCCACAGTGGCAGGGTGGGGTGGGGGGGAGATGGGATTGGGGAGGGTGGGAGGGACGCTGGGTTTACGGGTGGTGGAGAATGGGCACTGGTGAAGGGATGGGTTCCCGAACTTTGTATGAGGGAAGTATAAGCACAAAAGTGTATAAATCTGTAACTGTACCCTCACGGTGATTCTCTAATTAAAAATAAATAAATTATAAAAAAAAATTAAAAAAAATAAAATCTCAGGGATAGAACGAATGGAGAGGTTATTGAGACCACTCGAGAAATTCGACGATCAATGGGATTTCGTGATTCGTGAAGTCTTAGTTTAAAATGTATAATCCAGGTGTGGGTACCTTCTCACTATTTATAGACTTAATTATACATTATAAAAATAATTATAATCTCTCTGGAATTTCCCTCTGAAACTGCTCTAGATATTCTATATTAATCTTCGCTAGCTCTTTGAGAAAATCACCTCAGTTTGGTTATTTTCCTGAAATAGAAAGAAGAGAAGGCAAGTTGATTCTCCAAGGTCACTCAGCAAATTAGTGCTAGGAATCCAGCATCAAGCCAGGTCTCATGGTTCCTGGCCCTGTGATCATCCAAGGAGACATTGCCCCTAAACCACCAACCAGGTACAACCTCAAGAAGAGGCCCAATGCAGATAAGGAGTTAGCCCTCCCTCTAGCCTGAGGGTCTCAGATAGCCAAATAACTCAGCTAGCAAGTTATTACAAAGCCAAAGCTATTCTTAGACCTGCTAGTGGCTGAGAATAAATGAATTACAAATTGATAGTTTCTACTTACCATGGTATGCTGTGTGAGCACCTCAGTCTTGCAGTCTCATAAACCCTTTGTTCATACAACACCAGCAAATATAGAGGTGTATTTCTTAGGAACATTAGCTTAATTTTAAAAATCAAGAGTATGATATATATGAGGCTCTAGGGTATTTTTTCATGTAACATCCCATCAAATTTTTACAAGGTACCTTGTCAGGTTCATATAATTATCCTACTGTTTAGCTGCCAAGTGCTAGAGCCAGGATTGGAACTCAGATCTAATTTCATTTTCCAGTACTCGAGTGGAAAGCAGAACAAAATGGGAGTTCTTAATAAGTGGGCCAAGTTTGCACCTGGGGATGAGAGACAAGCCCAGATAACTTGTCTCTGAGACTAGCTATATTCAGATTGGGGGAAAGAATGCATTCCCTGGTGTTCATGATACCAATTTAATTATGACCTTGGCACTGCCAGCCTAGTTTCAAAGGGATTGCACCAGAGTTGTTAATGTTGTTTGAACAAAGCATAGGCAAGGCAGAATGGAATAATATATAATCTTACGGCGGAGGGATATACAGACACCCATCTCTCCGGTTATTTTGGCCTTTTTTGTTGTTTTCTAGGGCACTAATGCCAATGTCTTTTCAAGACATTGAACTATGTGCTTTCAGTGATTGGAAGGATTTCTTTCCCTGCCCCACTTTGAAGACATTCCCCACCACTCACTGTATTTTTCTTCTTCTTCTTCTTCTTCTTTTTTTTTTTTTTTTTTTTGCTTTTTGGGTCACATCTGGCGATGCACAGGGATTGCTCCTGGCTCTGCACTCAGGAATTACCCCTGGCGGTGCTCAGGGGACCATATAGGATGCTGGGAATCAAACCTGGGTCGGCCTCGTGCAAGGCAAATGCTCTACCTGCTGTGCTATTGCTCCAGCCTCTCCCTGTATTCTTAATGAGAAATATCACTGTAATTCCGTTGCTCATCGATCTGCTCAAGCAGGCATCAGTAACATCTACATTGTGAGACTTCTTACTGTTTTTGGCATATCTAAACGGGGAGTTTGCCAGGCTCTGCCATGTGGGCGAGATACTCTTGGTAGCTTGCTGGGCTCTTAGAGAGGGGCAGAGGAATCGAACCCAGGTCGGCTGCGTGCAAGGCAAATGCCCTATACGCTGTGCTATCCCTCCAGCCCTATTGAGAAATATAGAAATTCTAATTTTTTTTTTTATTATTTTTAAACTTAATTTTTTTTAAATTTATTTATTTTTAATTAGAGAATCACCGTGAGGGTACAGTTACAGATTTATACACTTTTGTGCTTATACTTCCCTCATACAAAGTTCGGGAACCCATCCCTTCACCAGTGCCCATTCTCCACCACCCGTAAACCCGGCGTCCCTCCCACCCTCCCCACGCCCATCTCCCCCCCACCCCACCCTGCCACTGTGGCAGGGCATTCCCTTCTGTTCTCTCTCTCTAATTAGCTGTTGTGGTTTGCAATAAAGGTGTTGAGTGGCCGCTGTGCTCAGTCTCTAGCCCTCATTCAGCCCGCAGCTCCCTTCCCCCACATGGCCTTCAACTACAATGTAGTTGGTGATCGCTTCTCTGAGTTGCCCTTTCCCCGGAACGTGAGGCCAGCCTCGAAGCCATGGGGTCAACCTCCTGGTACTTATTTCTACGGTTATTGGGTATTAGTCTCCCACTCTGATATTCTATATACCATAGATGAGTGCAGTCTTTCTATGTCTGTCTCTCTCTTTCTGACTCATTTCACTCAGCATGAAACTTTTCATGCCCATCCACTTAACTACAAAATTCTTGACTTCCTTTTTTCTAACAGCTGCATAGTATTCCATTGTATAGATGTACCAAAGTTTCCTCAACCAGTCATCCGTTTTGGGGCATTCGGGTTTTTTCCAGATTCTGGCTATTGTAAACAGTGCTGCGATGAACATACATGTGCAGATGTTGTTTCTATTGTACTTTTTTGCCTCTCTGGGATATATTCCCAGCAGTGGTATTGCTGGGTCCAATGGGAGCTCAACCTCTAGTTTTCTGAGAGTCGTCCATACTGTTTTCCAAAAGGGCTGAACTAGCCGGCATTCCCACCAGCAGTGTAGAAGGGTCCCTTTCTCCCCACATCCTCTCCAACAGCGGTTGCTTTTGTTCTTTTGGATGTGTGCCAGTCTCTGTGGTGTGAGGTGGTATCTCATGGTTGTTTTGATCTGCATCTCTCTGATGATTAGTGATGCAGAGCACTTTTTCATGTGCCTTTTGGCCATTCGTATTTCTTCCTTGGTAAAGTTTCTGTTCATTTCTTCGCCCCATTTTTTGATGGGGTTGGATGTTTTCTTCTTGTAGAGTTCAACCAGTGCTTTATATACCATTGATATCAACCCCTTATCTGATGGGTATTGTGTAAATATCCTTTCCCATTCTGTGGATAGTCTTTGGATTCTGGTCACTGTATCTCTTGCGGTGCAGAAGCTTTTTAGTTTAATGTAGTCCCATTTGTTGATCTCTGTTTTTACTAGATTGCTTAGTTCCGTGTCACCTTTGAAGATACCTTTATCTTCAATATCGTGGAGGGTTTCGCCGACCTTGTCTTCAATGTACCTTATGGTTTGTGGTCTGATGTTGAGGTCTTTAATCCATTTTGATCTGACTTTTGTGCATGGTGTCAGGTCAAGGTCTAAACCCATTTTTTTGCATGTGGTTGTCCAGTTGTGCCAGCACCATTTGTTAAAGAGGCTTTCCTTGCTCCACTTCACATCTCTTGCTCCCTTATCAAAGATTAGATGATAATACATTTGGGGTTGTGTGTAGGGATATTCCACCCTGTTCCATTGGTCTACGGCTCTGCCTTTGTTCCAGTACCATGCTGTTTTAATTGTTACTGCTTTGTAGTAAAGATTGAGGTTGGGGAGGGTGATGCCTCCCATCATCTTTTTCCCAAGAATTGTTTTAGCTATCCTTGGACGTTTGTTATTCCATATGAATTTTAGGATTGCTTGATCCATTTCTTTGAAGAATGTCATGGGTATACTTATAGGGATCGCATTGAATCTGTATAATGCTTTAGGGAGTATTGCCATTTTGACAACATTGATTCTCCCTATCCACGAGCAGGGTATATGTTTCCATTTCCTCATGTCCTCTTTGATTTCATGGAGTAGCGTTTTGTAGTTTTCTTTGTAAAGGTCTTTTACTTCCTTGGTTAAGCTGATTCCAAGGTACTTGATTTTCTGGGGCATGATTGTGAATGGGATTGCTTTTTTCATGTCCCTTTCCTCTGCCTCATTGTTTGCATATATGAAGGCCATGGATTTTTGGGTATTGATTTTGTAGCCTGCAACTTTACTGTATAAGTCTATTGTTTCTAAGAGTTTCTTAGTAGAGGTTTTAGGCTTCTCTAGATATAGTATCATGTCATCTCCAAATAGTGAGAGTTTGATTTCTTCCCTTCTTATCTGGATGCCCTTAATCTCTTTTTCTTGTCTAATAGCTATCGCAAGTACTTCCAGTACTATATTGAAGAGGAGTGGTGAGAGTGGGCATCCTTGTCTTGTGCCCGATCTCAGAGGAAAGGCCCTTAGTTTTTCCCCGTTGAGGATTATGCTTGCCGTAGGCTTGTGATAGATGGCTTCGACTATCTTGAGGAAAGTTCCTCCAAACCCCATTTTGGCGAGGGTTTTCATCATGAAAGGATGTTGGATCTTGTCAAATGCTTTCTCTGCATCTATTGATATGATCATATGGTTTTTGTCTTTACTTTTGTTGATATGCTGGATTATGTTGATTGATTTCCGAATGTTAAACCATCCTTGCATCCCTGGGATGAATCCCACTTGGTCGTGATGTATGATCTTTTTGATGAGTTGTTGGATCCTATTTGCTAGTATTTTGTTGAGGATCTTCGCATCGGTGTTCATCAGGGAAATTGGTCTGTAATTTTCTTTCTTAGTGGTGTCTTTGTTTGCTTTTGGTATTAGGGAGATATGTGCTTCATAGAAACTGTTTGGGAGAGTTCCTGTTTTTTCAATTTCCTGGAAAAGTTTGAGGAAAACAGGCAATAGGTCTTCTTTAAATGTTTGGAAGAATTCGCCAGTGAAACCATCTGGGCCTGGGCTTTTGTTTTTGGGGAGGTTTTTGATTACAGTTTCAATTCCCTTAACATTGTTGGGTCTATTCAGGTATTCCAGGTCTTCTTTCTTCAGTGTTGGGAGATTGTAGGAATCAAGGAATCCATCCATTTCTTTTAGGTTCTCCTTTTTTGTGGCGTAAAGACCTTCAAAGTAGTCTCTAATGATCTTTTGAATCTCACTGGTTTCTGTTATGATGTCCCCCTTTTCATTTCTGATTCGATTTATTAGAGTTTTCTCTCTTTCTTTCTTTGTGAGTCTTGCTAGCAGTTTATCAATCTTATTTATTTTCTCAAAGAACCAACTCTTTGTTTCATTGATCTTTCGGATTGTTTTTTTGGTTTCGATGTCATTAATTTCTGCTCTAATTTTTATTATTTCTTTCCTTCGGTCTGGTTTGGAGTCCTTTTTCTGGTCCTTTTCTAAGGTCTTGAGTCGTGAAGTCAAGCTGTCTATGTGGGTCCTTTCTTCCTTCCTGAGGAATGCTTGGAGAGCTATAAATTTTCCCCTTAACACGGCTTTAGCTGAGTCCCATAGGTTTTGGTAGCTCGTGTCTTCATTCTCGTTAGTTTCTAAGTATCTTTTGATTTCTTCCTTGATTTCCTTCCTGACCCACTCATTGGCCAACATTGAATTGTTTAGTTTCCAGGTGTTTGATTTGATTTTCCGTGTTTGTGAGTGGTTAGCTTCTATCTTCAGCGCATCGTGGTCTGAAAAAATGGTTGATACAATTTCTATTTTTCCGATTCTATTGAGGTATGTTCTGGGGCCCAGTACATGGTCTATTTTAGAAAATGTTCCGTGTGCACTGGAAAAGAATGTGTATTCTTTCTTTTTGGGGTGTAAGGCCCTGTATAGGTCTATTAGGCCTCTCTCTTCTATTTCTTCTTTCAGAGTCAGTGTTTCCTTGTTGAGTTTTGTTCTTGTGGATCTATCTAGAGGCGATAAGGCCGTATTGAAGTCTCCGACTACAATTGTGCTGTTAGTGATGTCCTCTTTGAAGTCTGTTAGGAGTTGTTTTAAATATTTAGCCGGTCGTTCGTTAGGAGCATATACGTTTAAGAGTGTGATTTCTTCCTGTTGTACATATCCCTTGATAAACAGAAAATGACCTTTGCTGTCCCTTTTGATCTTTTTTATCCTGAAATCTATGTTGTCGGATACCAGGATGGCCACTCCAGCTTTTTTAAGGGGGTTGTTTGCTTGGAGGATTGTTTTCCATCCTTTGACTTTGAGTCTATGTTTACTCTGTTTGTTCAGGTGTGTTTCTTGCAGGCAACAGAATGTTGGGTTTAATTTCCGGATCCATTTAGCCACTCTGTGTCTCTTGATAGGTGCCTTTAGGCCATTGACATTGAGAGAGATTATTGTGATGTGGTTTTGTGTCATCTTTCTGTGGGATTTGTTATTCTTATGGGGCTCCTCCTTGTCTTACAGTAGCCCCTTTAGACCTTCTTTCAAGATTGGTTTTGAGTCTATGAAGGACCTGAGCTGTTTATCCGAGAAGTAGTGTATGGTTCCTTCGAGTTTGAGTGAGAGTTTAGCCGGATAAAGTATTCTTGGTGAGGCATTCATTTCGTTGAGTTTTTTCACTATGTCCCACCATTGTCTTCGGGCTCGGAGGGTTTCTTCTGACAGATCGGCCGTAAATCTGAGGGGTGCTCCTTTGTATGTGATTTCCTTCTTTGACCTTGCTGCTTGCAGAATTGTTTCTCTATCCATGGTATCCGCCATTCTGACTATGATATGCCTTGGGGTCTTTTTATTCGGGTCTCTTTTTGCTGGTACTCTTCGGACTCCTTGTATCTGGATGCCTGCCTTCTCCAGCTCTGGGAATTTCTTAGTAATGATATCTTTGACTGTGTTTTTTTCATTGGGGTTGCTTCCCTGCGGTTCTGGTACTCCAATGATTCTTATGTTGTTCCTCTTGAAGTCATCCCCCAGGGCTCTGATTTGCTCTATAGCCATTTTGAGGTCTTTGGCCATGATTTGTTGTTGTCTATAAGCTTTCTGCAGCTCATCTTCCAGATCACTGATTCTGTCTTCGGCTATAGTCATTCTACTGTTGAGGGCTTCTAGTGAGATTTTTATTTCATCTACCGATTCCTTTATTTGTGAGACTTCCGTTCGAAGGTTTGAAATTTCTGCTCTCATTTCTGCTCTCATTTCTTCCTGTATTTTCTTGGTAGACCGTTCCAGCGCTTCATTCATCTCCTCCCTTAATTTATTGGATGTCTGTTCCATATTTGCTTGGAGTAGGTCGACTCTCCTCCAGATTTCCTCTCTGAATTGTTTATCTGAGAGGTCGTAGATATTGGGAGCCTCTTTTGAGGTTTCTAGTATCTTTTCTTCTCCCTCTCTTCCTGGAGGGGATTTTCGCTGCTTCTTCATATTGTTATGGAAGTATAGGATTGGAACTTTGTAGGTGTTTATTCCTCCTACCTCTTGCTGAGAGAAGGAGGGGCTCTGTTTGTGCTATTTCTGATGGCAGCTTTATTCCTATTCTAGAAGTCTTCCTTACACTCAGCCTTTTCTTTCTGATTGATGTTGGGGCTTTAATGAAGACTTAAGTCTAAGTTGTCTTTACAAAAGCTTTGCTAAGCTTCTCTTATTCACTGATAATTTTTCTAAACTTAGAGCTAATAGGCTAGGTCGCATAAGTGTATGAGATGTGTTAAACCGATTTTCAAAGCAAGAAGACCATACCTAATGTGCTAAGGTAGGAAATAATAACTGCGGCCGCTCTGGCAGGAGGCCACGCCCCTTTTTAGACCACGCCCCTTTCAGGCCACGCCCCCGTTTCTTCCTAGCAGGCGCTCCTGGGACAATGGTCCCAGGAAAGCCGGGGCGGTGGGACGCGGGAAGTGGCGGCGGCAAGGGTCCCAAGTCCCGGCGGCCGCGTGGGAACCAGGGGCGCACTCGGGAGGCGTGGCTGGGAGTCTCCTGATTACCTGGGAAAAGGCCGGGTTGGAGGGAGCTGGGCGGACGGGAAAGCCGGGGCGCTGGGACGCGGGAAGTGGCGGCGGCAAGGGTCCCAGGTCCCGGCGGCTGCGTGGGAACCAAATTCTAAATTTTTGACCTTGAGACTGGAGCAATAGTATAGTGGGTAGGGCACTTGCCTTGCATGCAGCCAGCCCAGGTTCAATCCTCGGTACTGTCAGGAGTAATTCCTGAGTGCAGAGCCAGGAGGAAGACTGAGCATCACCAAGTGATTCAAAACAAACAAAAATAAAAATAGAATTTCTTTTATTTGATCTCTTGTTTTGTTTTTTTTGTCTGTTTTTTTTGACAAATGGAGACGTTACTGAGACCGCTTGAGAAAATCGAGGATCAACGGGATGATAATGATGATGATGATGATGATGATAATGATGATGATGATGATGTCTGTTAGTTACTTTTGAGCCTAACACACAGGGGTCTTCAGGGCTTATCTGCGGCTCTACGATCAGGGATTACTCCTGGCAGTGCTGGCAGAGCAAATGCTGCACCCAGGACCAAACCCAGGTTAGGAGCATGCAAGACTTTACTGCTGTACTTTCTCTTGTCCTGATATGACCTATTTCTCAATTATAAAATTATGAGTTAGTTTCCTTACCTAAAAATAAGGCACAATAATCCTACTACTGCCAGTGTACTACACAGAATAACATAAAGTGTAAATAGTGCTTGGCAGATCTCTGGCATTTGGAAACTATCCCCCAAACCACAATGCTAGTGAAACCCTTCATAGTTCCTCTTTCCATCAATCTCACACAGCTAACCTCTTCAAAGCATCCCCAAGTATATTTTGCCAATAAATTTTCTGAAAAGTGAAAGTTTGTTTTAATTTTGTTCTTTCAGTTTTGAATGAGAAGCTTAACTTACTATACCCAATTTTATTTTTCATTCTTAAGCAATAATGTTGGTTTATTGTGGACCTGGAAGTACCTTAGACTAAGTTTCTGAAGCAAAATGGAGAAAAGCATTTTTGGATTCCTTGTCAATCCAGCAAAGACTGGCTTCTGTTCAAAGGAAGTTTGAATGCTCATCAAATCAATGAATATCCAGACTTCCCTTTCAGAAATGATTCCATTAAAAATAAATAAATAAAAGATGAGATGACATTGTTGAACTGCTGGGAAAAAACTGAAATTTTTGATTAAGATGTTCATCCCAAACCTTCCAATAGGAAGATGGGTGTCTGGCACTCTAATTAATATTGATTATTCAGGATTAGGGAAGTTGATCCAACATGTGATTTAAAATTTTTTTCTCTATTTTTTCAATTCCTTGAATCTCTTCTTCAGCAATTCAGAAGACAAAGAGGTATTTAAAAATGACTTAACAAGTCTTTATCATGCAAATATGAATATAAAGTATGAATAAAAATTAAATCACATTTCATAAATTAAAGTTAAAAAAATTTTGAATTGTTCTGAAAACTCCACTTTTCCCAGAGGATATTAACCTTGAAAATATGTTTCTTTCAAGGAATAATTTATTTTATGCAGGTGTAGATAGAATATCAGAATATATGTTTGAATGAATTTTAGTTTTAAGTATATACTTTTTATTGTTTACTGTAGAGGTTCTGTGAGTGGAAAGGAAAATATAAGTCTCAAATAAGATCCTGCAAAACATTCAAAGCAGGAAGACATACAGCGAGGTCTTTTTCAGTTCCATGTTCATATAAGAGCTCACCAGGACCTGCATCTTTAGTTGCAGTATCCATACACATCTGGCATCAATGAAACAGGAAATTGTGGCTCCTGGTATTTCAGAGAGAGTTGTTGGGTAAAAATTGCAGCGCTACCAGGATTGTGCTGAGGCTATAAAGAAGCACCAAGGACCAAACTCATGGCCTCACATTTGAAAGACAGACACATTGACTCCTAAGGCATTTCCTTCCTCCTCAGAAATTCATTTCATACTTTCAAATGCCACTTTTTCAAATTTACTCTGTGTGTGTGAGCATGTGTGTGTTTATTGGAGGGGGCTGAGGCCATACCTATAGTTCTCAGGTCCTACTCCTGGCTCTGTGCTCAGGGATTATTCTCGGTGGAATTTAGAGGACCATGTGTGGTGTTGGGGATTGAACGACTGGAGCTGGCTGCATGGAAAGCAAGTGTCTTAAACCCTATTTCTCTGGCCCTCAACATCATGTCTTGGTACTGAGCTATAGGACCCCAGTAAGATCCACATAATTTCCTCATTTGCAAAACTCCATCTCCTGCAGAGAGAGTCAAGCTTCCTGCCATTATGTT
Source organism: Sorex araneus (assembly GCF_027595985.1). Lineage (NCBI taxonomy): Eukaryota > Metazoa > Chordata > Mammalia > Eulipotyphla > Soricidae > Sorex > Sorex araneus. The sequence continues at coordinate 84,742,511 of NC_073303.1, read as the reverse complement.
TCTCAGCCCCCTTAGCAAAGCCCTGGTCCTGTCCATCGTAGAGTGTTAGAACCAAGATTCCAGAGAAAAGGCCCACAGAGCCTTTGCTTTTCCTCGTGACTGCCTGAAAGGAGTGGTTAGCCCAGTGGAGAAATTCATCGAAGCAGAAGCATTGGGAGACCTAGGGATTAACCAGAGACCATCGAGGAGAAGTAGCTAGAAGACAGACCACCTGCCAGACCTCACTTGACAACCTGAAAGGCATTGTTTCCAGAGGTTCTCTCTAGATGTGGCATGACTACACATCAGCCCTTCTTTTTGGTCAGGTCATGTGACCTGATATGTAAGATATCACTTTGTAGTTTCTTTTCTGTCTTTTCTGCTTCACATCTACTTTTTCTAGTTTTTGCTGCCCTACATGATGTGCTCCAACCCCTTGGTAAAGCATGAACAAGTAGCTTTGTCTTTGCTTCTTGGAGCATCTGGGTTAAGATACAGTAATATTTCTCTTGGGAGTTAGTCTCCCACTCTGTTACTTTATATTCCACAGATGAGTGCTATCTTTCTGTCTGTCTGTCTCTTTCTGACTCATTTCCCTTAACATGATATTTTCGATATTTATACACTTATATTCAAATTTCATGACTTCATCTTTTCTAACAGCTGCATAGTCTGCCCCACAACTTGGAAACAGGCCTCACATTCTGGAGGAAAAGGCAGCTGAGATAGAGAAGGGAACATCAAGTAGAGGATTTTGGGAGGACCCATTCGGGCTGAAAGATGCGAGCTAAAAGTAGATGATAGACCGAACACGATGTCCACTCAATACCTCTACTGCAAACTACAACACCCCAAAGGAGAGAGAACAAAAGGGAATGCCCTGCCACAAAGGCAGGGTGCGGTGGTGGGGGATGGGGTGGGGGTGGTGGGAGGGATACTGGGATCATTGGTGGAGGAGAATGGGCACTGGTGAAGGGATGGGTAAATGATTACTGTGTGACTGAAATGCAAAAATGAAAGTTCATAAGTTTGTAACTGTACCTCACAGTGATTCACTAATAAAAAATTCTTTTTTTATTCTTGGCTCTAACCTCCTTCTAAGTTTTCGCTTCCCAACAACCTTCTTCTTTCTTCCTCCTCCTCCCCTCCCCCACCCCCCTCCCCTCCCCCCACTTCCTCCTCCTCCTCTTTCTTCTTCTTCTTCTTCTTCTTCTTCTTCTTCTTCTTCTTCTTCTTCTTCTTCTTCTTCTTCTTCTTCTTCTTCTTCTTCTTCTTCTTCTTCTTCTTCTTCTTCTTCTTCTCCTTCTCCTCCTCCTCCTCCTCCTCTTCCTCCTCCTCCTCCTCCTCCTCCTCCTCCTCCTCCTCCTCTTCCTCCTCCTCCTTTCCAAACAGTGCCCAAGAGACCTGGGAGTTAGCTCTTTATTGTGATTCTTGCTCAATATGCCATTTGTTAAAGGCAAGTGACTGAGAATGCAGTGCTCCTGGGACCCACTGGTGTTCAGGAGCCTCCAAGACCACAACTGATGATGCTTGGATTACCATGTGGCAGTAGGGCACAGACTGGATTCAAGTGCATGCAAGCATGTACCTTAACCCCTGTTCTGTTCTGTCTATGAGCACATGTTTTTGGTTGTTGTTTGCTTTACACCCACACATGGCTGTGCCCTGGACATTCTTCTGGCTTTGTGCTCAGGGCTCACTTCTGCAGAAGGTCAAGGAACATTTATCATACTAGAGATCAAACCCCGATTGGCCACATGCAAGGAAAGCACCTTATTGAGTGTATTATCTCTCTGGCCCTCTTGCAACACACATTCTTCTGAAACATCACTCACACCTAACATTCCTGCCAGCTATTTCTCTACTACAGACTCCTGAGCTCCATCTCACGAACTGAGCCCTTATTGAAAAATCTCTCCTTGGAATACTGACAGGTTTATCCAACTCAGCATGCTCAAAACTGCTGTGCTCCTGACTTCCTGAGCAAATGCCAATTGCTTAAATGAGAAACTTGGAATCACTTCATCATTCACTTGCATGTGCCTCACTGTTCACAGCTAGTCTCTCACCAGCTCTTGCCAATTCTGTCTTTGCCGTGACTTCAGCCTTCTTGTGAGATGTCATCTTCACCGCATCAGCTCCCCAAGCCATTCCCCTACAGCGCTTGGCTTCCTCCAACCCATTCTTTCCTGTCAAACACATACCTCAAAAATGATTTTAGCACCCTTAAATCAATATTCTTCATTGTTATGAAGCCTGCATTTTATGCGCTGTCCTTCACTTAAAATTTAAGGTGCATTTCTTATCTCTTAACAGTCTACAGGTGAGACTCTTCCAGGTTTATTGAACTTTTTGAGAGGCTCTTGGACCCGGGCCGCTTCCAGTGATATAAAACCACACACTCAGGCGCTCTGGCCAGACCATGTATGCTCCTTGGTACTGCACATCCTGGCAGTGTTGGGAGGCCCAGGGTATGCTGCCTGGCCGTCCCACTCAGGTTGCAGTTCTGGGGGTGGGCCACACCTGGAGGATGCTCAGGGCCCTTTGAGCTAACGCCCCAAGCGTTAGTCCCCTGTTGGACTTTTGTTAGTCCCCACAGCATTTGGGCCCATGATCTTTCTCACCTCTATATCTTTACATAAATTGCTTGCACTAATGTGTCCTTTCCTCTTTACCTTGCTAAATTCGACTGATCCTTTCCTTCTCTGTCTAGACAGAACTTCTTTCTTCAGGAGGTTTGCCTGGATCCCCATCCTTTTCCCCAGCTCACTTCAGAGGGTTTCTGCTGTTGCTCACGCTGGGGCCACTCTCACAGGGCCCTTAGATTGTCTTCCTTTCAGTATTGGTGGGAGGGGGCATTTGTTTTCTTCATAAGTGTTTTGTTTCTAATTGGCACCAAGCTTATTTTAAGAATATATCAAATGAACAACCACATTTGTAAATGTTTTTTGTCTTCTCACATCTCTCAAGGCCAGAGCATCCAGTTTTCTCTCCCAAAAATTATTTTAGAAAACTGGTATGTGTGATCTTGCCTTTGCAGATTTTTCTCAGTTTTCCTTACAGGATTATATGAGACAATGTAACAATGGCTTTCAAAACATTAAGCTTTGAGCTAGACTGTAACATCAGATGCTTAGAAATATGACCACAGTGATGTTAATGAAGTTATTATTGCATGTTTCAAAGTTTATTTGCTTCCCAGCTCTCATTCGAGTGCAGCTTAAATACAGAGTTTGAAGCCTACAATCTTTAAGAATTGATTTTCTTGCAGTTGAATAGATGAAACACTCATCATTATTGCCTCGCAGGGCCTGTTCTAGTGCACAAAGAGCCTGGAAGAATATAGCTCACATTTTTATTTGGTGATTTTACAGCACAGACAATTTTACCCATGTCTCTCCTGACTTTTTATTTTGTGATTGACCTAATTTAATGCTCTCTTAACAAGTTTTAAAATGTAAGTTTTTGGCATGAGAATTATTTAATGCAATTTGGGCCTTTTGCTTAAGAGTGTCTGAAAGCATCTAAATGTTTACAAAATTAATTTTCTTAAATGGACTGGAGCGATAGCACAGCGGGTAGGGCATTTGCCTTACACATGGCCGACCCGGGTTCGATTCCTCTGTCCCTCTCGGAGAGTCTGGCAAGCTACGGAAAGCATCCCGCCCGCACAGCAGAGCCTGGCAAGCTACTCAGGGTGTATTTGATATGCCAAAAACAGTAACAACAAGTATCACAATAGAGATGTTACTGGTGCCTGCTCAAGCAAATCGATGAACAATCGACGATAGTGCTACAGTGCTACTTAAAATAAGCAAGTCACTAGATTCTTTTTTTACCTTTTCTAAAAAAAATTGAATCACAGTGAGCTATAGTTACAATGCTTTCATGTTTGAGTTTCCGTAATACAATGATTGAGCACCCATCCCTCCACCAGTGCACGTTTTCCACCATCATTGTTCCCAGTATCCCTCCCAATAGCCCCACCCTATTTCACTGCCTGCCTCTGTGGCATGTACACTCCTTCTTACTCTCTTTTTCTCTAATTTGGGGCATTATGATTTGCAATACAGGAATTAAGAGGCGATCACGTTTGATCCTTTATCTGCTTTCAGCACATAGCTCCCATCACGAATGATCGCTCCAACCATTATTGACTTAGTGATCCCTTCTCTAACCCAACTGCCTTCTCCCCCAGCTCATGAAGCAGGCTTTCAACCATGGACCAATATTGCTGGCTCTTGTCTCTACTGTCCTTGGGTGTCAGTCTCATTTTATATTATTTTATATTCCATAAATGAGTGCAGTCATTCTATGTGTTTTCCTCTCTTTCTGACTCATTTCACTTAGCATGGTACTCTCCATGTCTATCCACTTATAAGCAAATTTCATGACTTCATCTTTCCTAACAGCTGCATAGTACTCCATTGTGTAGATGTACCAAAGTTTCTTTAACCAGTCGTCTGTTCTTGGGCACTCAGTTGTTTCCAGATTCTGGCTATTGTGAACAGTCACCAGACAGTTAGAAAATAACAACACAATTACTGTACATATATTTAAAATCTTACCACTTTGTCTTATGACGTGGCTTAGCAGTGAGATTAATTTCCTCTTATGATATATAAATTAATGTAGATTTTTAGTCTGTAGAGTCCTGAAATTATTTAAATTTGACCAATATGAGCTAAAGTTTAAAGGTAAGGTAGTAGAAATGGTGTATAACTCAACTCTAAGGGTGGTTTTATTTTGTTTCCAAAAAGAAGTTGTAAAAGTTTCTTATGCTAGTGCATGTTAAAACTTCTATTTTGACTTTGATACACAAATCTGACACATTTTTAAAATCAATAGAGACACAGTTGGTAGAATCTAAACTATATCATGTGTCCTAGATATATTAAGCATTTCTAAAGATTTACTATAAAGAAGTAGAGAAATGAGACAAGTGATATTTTCTGAAAGAAAATGGAGGAGAAAATGCTTATGTATATGTTTGCTTTTTCATTTTTCATCACTTCACATCTAATTTTTTCCTTTTCTTTTTGATAGCACACCCAGCAGTGCTTTATGCTTATTCCTGGTTTTCACTAATAGATCATTTCTGGCTGCATGCTATACTATTGCTCCAGCACCTCTATTTTTAATACTATTTTAAAATAGTATTTTATGGGATAGTACAACGGGCAGGGCATTTGCCTTGCACGTGGCTGACCTGGGTTCCATTCCCAGCATCCCATATGGTCCCCCGAGCACTGCCAGGAGTAATTCCTGAATGCAGAGCCAGGAGTAAACCTTGAGATCGCTGGGTTTGACCCAAGAAGCAAAAAAAAAAAAATGAAATTAAATAAAATAGTATTTTACTGGGCTGGAGCGATAACACAGCTGTTGGGTGGTCCCCTTTCATGCAGCCGACTCAAGTTCGATTCCTCTGCCCCTCTCGGAAAGCCTGACAAGCTACCGAGAGTATCGAGCCCGCTCAGCAGAGCCTGGCAAGCTACCCGTGCATATTGGATATGCCAAAAACAGTAACAATAAGTCTCTCAATGAGAGACGTTACTGGTGCCCGCTTGAACAAATCGATGAGCAAGGGGATGACAGTGACAGTGACAGTATTTTACTAATGGAGTCACTACAGTTACGTTTTCACAAAATAATGAAGCTGAAGACACTAAATTTTATTCTTAGAAATTTTAGATTTTTTTTGTCTTAGTCACTAACACGTTGCAATTCTCAAAATCATACAAGGGCAGGGCCAAGATAGCCAAGAACAGAACCAGTTGAGAGCCCTCCCAGAGTGAGTGCCAGTAAAGGAACCCTTCAAACCTGAATCAAATTCTGCAAGGGAACTCGGGGAGAAATTCCTCTGGAGAATCCAGCCACCACCCATGGGAGATTAGCTGCTAGAATATAGAGCTTCGGCCAATTTCAGACTAAGAAAATAGTTCCCAGGAGTGAAGCAGAGACCATAAATGCAGAACTTTGCCCTACACTCGAAAAGCAGGAAATCAACACCTGGGATTAAAACTCCCCTCTTAACCAAAACCTGAGCCGGAGGCAACATAGATATTGGCAAGATATTCACAGCAAGATGACATGTGCCTGCAAACTGGCTCTCAGCTCTTGGAACAGGAAGCAATTCCAGGGCAAACTCTGTCCCTCTGAATCAAGGTCCAAGCAGCAGTGGGTAGAAAAAAACTGAAAAAATACTAAATAATCTTCTATAAAAGACAAAAAAAAAACCCTGCCAACTCACAAACTGAAAATTATATTAAAAACATAACATGAAGGAATGGAGAATAAAAGGATATTTCAGAATTTATTAAATACTTTTAAGTCTTAAAGGTCTTCTTAAATTTAAATTTAATTTGCTTAGAATATCAGATGAAAAATAGATGGGGGCTGGAGTGATTGCCCAGCAGGTACGGCATTTGCCTTGCACGTGGCCGACCCAGGTTCGATTCCCACTATCCCATATGGTTCCCCGAGCACTGCCAGGAGTGATTCCTGAATGCAGAACCAGGAGTCAGCCCTAAGCATCACCGAGTGTGACCCCCAAAGTGAAAAAAAGTAAAAAAGAAAAATAAATGGCAATCTTATTACAAAAATACATCTTGGTGATTCATCTGCAACCCTACTTTTCTTTGGGTGGGGGATAACTGAGGAAACCACATATTCTTGGGCTGGTGTTATGATATGGTAGGTAGGGACTTGCCTTGCAGTCAGCTGACCCAGGTTTGATCCCCAGTACGCCCACGACCCGCCAAGAGTGATCCCTGAACACTGTCATATGTGTTTTATAACCAATACAGACAAAAAAAAATGTACATATTCTAGAAGAGGATTTAGCTATGTTGGGAAAACATATTTTGAAGAAAAAGAGAAGAAACACTCTCTCTCTCTCTCTCTCTCTCTATCTATCTATCTATCTATCTATCTATCTATCTATCTATCTATCTCGTGGTAGAAGGTACTTTTATACCTGAGGCAAAGTAGGTGAGGCTGCTTCCCTGCACAGAAGCCAGAAGATGGCATGGGGTCTTTTTGATGATTGTTTCGGGGCAATGCTCCACAGGTCCTTGGGAAAGGCTCTCCTAGGCCCTGAGTGGAGGCTTGTTGAACTTCCCAAACACTTTATCCTTTAAAGACACCAAGGTAGGTCTTGAAATGACAAGTTCCTGAAGTAAAGAGAGAAAGAATCTTTTCCCTTATTTTTGGCTATGAGAATTAAGTTTTTAAATTTTTTTTTCACAGAGCCCAACCCAGCACTCTGAGTTAGGATTAGCAGGGTGCCCAGGCCACCAGGTGCTCCAGGCCTGACGGTCAGTGCTTGGCCAGAAGCTCATTGTGTCCAGCCCAGTGGTGGGTAATGGGCCCTCAGGCCCTCCTAGTAGTGCTGGGACACTGGGGAAGACATTCTGTACCACAATGGAACTTGGGCCTCAGGCCTTCTGGGAAAATGCTCAGCTACGATTAGCCATCTCCCCAGCCCAAGCTTCCATGTTTATTTATGGTTTTGTTTTTTGACACACCTGTGTGTCACTCTTAGTGTTTCTCTGAAGTACTCTGTGGCGCCAGGGTTGAAACCCAGACCTCCCATAGGCAAAGTTTGGCCTTAGCCTGTTGAACTGTCTCTGGCCTCTGAATTTTAAGTTTGGACTTTTTAACCACCATTTTTATACTTTTTACTTAAAATTGTGGATACTTATAAATGAAATTCACTTATATATTTTATTTTTATGTGTGTAGGAAGGGCAGGGGAGGGGAGAGTGTAGGGGGTTCACCCAGATATGGTGAGGGCTTACACACTCAAAAGATCATACATGGCCCCAGAGTTTAGCTGTGTGCAATTCAAATGTCTTTAGCCCTGTTACTATCTCCCAACCCTATATATTCTTTAAATAGCTTAATATTTAGCCAACATATAAAAAGTCATTGCTGTTCCTATAAAACTCTAAGAAATGCAGACATTGTTGAGGGACCTACTACTAATTTACCTGAATAAACTAAGAATATTTACTATGGAAGAAGATGAAAAGCTACAATTATTTTTGTCACAATAAATCTCTTCTTGACCTTAAAGTGAAACATTTCTTAATATAATTTAAAAAACATTTAATGCAGGAGGACTTTGACTATGTTGTCTTAATCATGACTTACCTAAATCTTTGAACAACACCTAATTTACTGGTCAGTAAGCGTAAAAATTGGTGCAAGCACCATTTGCAATAGAATCGCTCACGGCTATAGCTCTCCACCAGGAATATGCCTTCTCTGAAGGGCTGGCTGAAACCCTTTTATGCCAACCCACATAGAGATGGTCTGGCAGGGTGCTTACAGATTTGCATTTCCAAGCTTCCAGGTGCTAATGCTGCTGCTAGTTGGAACCATAAATTGAGGCTGGCAAGCATGCAGCATCCCAGGGCCATCCCATGCTGGCACCAGACGTTCCGGAATTGGTGTCCTCATTGAAACAAGTACCCAAGTAAGTTAGAAAAATCTCAGTCTTGGATCAGGAATGGTCTCTTGTGGCAATTTGCAGAAGAATCCGTGAATGTTCCAGATGTTTACCGAAAGAAGAGAATATAATCCAAAGGAATAGGAGCCGGCAGCTTGAGAGGTCCCAACACATATTCCTTCTGTAATGGAGAGAGTCTTTCCCTGAAAGCCTTTGTCTAGAACTGACTTCTGTCTCCTTTCCTACCTTTTGATGGCCAATTTAAAACAGTCTTGGAGGATGGTGTGGCTCAGGGGAGATCCCTAGTCTGAAGAAAAGTTGAGCTGAGATTATGTGGCCATAGAAGACAGAGTAGGCTAGGGTTTCCAGCTCTCTGCCCCCGTGGGTCGGCATTTTTGCTGGAAAGCTCCATATGGGCTGTTTGCCATCTTTTCTTCACAAGATAAGTCTAAGGAACCATTTTCTGTCCCTATTAATAATTTGGGAATAATGAAAATTTGGCAGGCTTATTTTTAGCTTTGACAATAAACCAGGTACCACATTATTATTTGTGGGGATGGAATTAATGTTGAGTGGCTCCTCCCAAGCCTGGTGTGGTAGATATTTGTAGAACAAAAATAACAACTTTAGTAGGTAAGTATTAGTGACTGTTTTTCTTCTGTGGACAGAATACGATCATATAAATGAACACTTTTCCCCCCTAAACATCACACCTAAGATAGTCATGAGTTTGATAAATTTTTGTAAATAAACATGAACCATTCAGTAGTTTATAATTAGCAATAAGAAAAACATGAGCGATGAGTCATGTACTTGTTAACTACAATTTTTGGGGGAACCTTCCAAGTGGTTGCTCAGGATTGCTGGGGGCTCCTATCTGAAATTCTCAGTCACCCAAGCTGGGTTGATGCCAGGACCTGAGGGTGAGAGGCTGCTCGCCTGTATGTGGTACAGGCTCTACCCAGCCACTCTGGTGATGCTCAGTGACTTCCAGAGCTATACCCATTTATGCTGGGGAGGCCAAGTGGTGCTGGTGATCATATCACCGTTGGCCATGCACCTTAACCCCGTACTATTTACTTATCATTAACCTCTAGCCCTTTAAACATAATGTGTTAATGATACACTTGTAGAAAGTTGCTATGCTAATCTTCATGTTCTGTACTTGACAGTTTTAAATTGGCTTTTCAAGGAAAGATTATTTCTGGAAAAAGAGATTGAAATTTAATTTTTCAGAAATAAAGGCTCACTAAACTTATAATAAGACATTTATGAATTTATTTTTTAAAATTAACTTGAAAGTGGTTCCTATTTTGTTTTTGTACACTGGCAAAGGTTAATAATCAAGGACAGTATCACTTGTATCACTTGTCAACCCGTTGCTCATCGATTTCCTCAAGCTGGCGCCAGTCTCCATTCGTCCCTATCACATGCCAGTGTAGCCCAATGGCATCTGCTCACTCTAGGAACACGAATATCCTCAACTATTCACTCAGGATCTTTACAAAGAAGTCTGACCATCTCGTAGGTGGGTGGCCAGGCATTCTTTTGATGTCCTGTGGAATCCAGTCAGTAACAGCTCTAGTCCAGCGGTCATCTGCAAATCGCGTTATGTGCCTGGTCTATCTGATTTTTGATGCTTTGGCAAACGAGACAGTGTCCCTGATTCTTGATCGTTGATGGAGGGTGGAACTCTGGATTCTTTCTCAGACTTGAGTGAAACGTGATATTCCAAGCATAGCTCTTTTAATTCCTCTTTGGGAGACCTGAATAGTGTTCTAACCCTGTTTTTGTAGGACCCAGGTCTCTGAGGTTTATGTTTATGCAGGAAGAATGGTGGAGTCAAAAAGATGTGCCTGGAGGTGAAGATTTTTCATCCTCTTAACCACTTCTTCAGTGCTCTTGAAGGCGTTCCACAACGTCTCTTCCTCCTTTGCAGTTCAGGTGCCAGGTCATTTGTCATGTTGAGTTCTCGACCTAGGTACACATAACTGCTGCATTTGGAGATATTTGTTCTGTTGAGGGCAAATGGAACGTCAAGAACTAGTCTGTTTCTCATGAACATTGTCTTCGTGAGATTTAGCGCAGTCCGACCTTTCCACACTCACGGTCGAAGTCAGCCAGCATTTGTGTCACTTGGCTAATGTTTGGTGTTATTAGAATGATGTCATCAGCGAAGTGGAGGTGGTGTAGTTGCCAACTATCTATCTTCACTCCCATTCCTTCCCATTCCCATCTTTGCATAACATTCTCGAGGGTGGCACTGAAGAGTTTTGGTGAAATGGTATCGCCCTGCTGAACCTCTGTCTTTATTTACATCGATGATCACTTCCTTGTAGAATGGTGAGATCCTGGTGGTGAATCTGTAATACAGCTCATGGAGGATCCTGATATACTTTAATGTACTTTAATCAAGGACGGTAAAAATAAAGAATTCTACTGTATCTTATCACGTAATCAGTCAATTTTATGACAGTTTTTAAAAAGTGATCAGATGTGACTAATATGTGGAGCTCTTTTTCAAGGTCATGATTTTTTAAAATGTGTGTGTGTTTGGGAGGTTATGGTGTGCTAAAAAAACAGCATGAGGATTATGTTTTGAAATATGGTACTTATTAGTAATGGCTACATCATATCTGATGTATGAAGGTGGGATTTGAAGTTGCTTTATATGTATGATAAAAAGCATAGCTAAGTTCTTACCTCTCATCATAAAGAGAATAGAATGAACTACAATTGTGTAGTTGGAAAGTGTTCTAATTAATTCATTATAAATGTTATTTGGGAATTTCTGGGTGAAATATAAATGGCACTGATAGATAATGAAAGCATTAAAATGATAAATATTAAAAAGGATTAAGTTTCTTATTAGCAACTCATAGCTATCATTGAGTGAATTGAGGACAAAACATTTTAAAAGGTATATTTTAGAAAAATATTAATATTTAAATGAATATAAATTAATACTGAATAATGGAACTGGTGAAGTGTTTATCCTATTTTAAGGTGAAACCATAGAGACTAAGTGAAAATTTTTTATGTTAGTAAGAGATGAACTCACAATTAGAACCAAATATATAAAATAATCAAGACCCATGATAACCTCAAAATGTGCTTCTATCAGAGTACTTAGGAGAAATTCCTTCTTATTTTATTGTACTTCTTTCTCCTGGAAGAAATACTATCTGTGTGATTACAATAAAATTTTGATTAACAGAAAATTATGTCTATAGGTGGTGAATTTTGTATAGATAGATAGATATTGATATTGTGAAGTTTACACATGTTAAGCTTACAAAAGCTGACCCTAAATATTTCTTGCTAGATTTTTCATTTAAGGTAGCTATATTTAGTATAATGCACATTTTACTTTACATAGTATAGTGTCATTTTAGTAAATTTCAGTTTTTTAAAATAAGTGTACTAAATTTATTTTTAAATAAGTGCTTCTAGTCAGAATGCCCAGCACACATGTCTAATTTTGACACCATTTGAAAAGACAACATTCTGAAATCCAGAAGATATCTCAAAGTGCTCCTGTGATCCACTTAAGTTTGAATCAAGTGATATTTTGATAAAAAATAAGAGGGATAATTCTTTTTAGGTGGGATTTCTGGAATTTCTGGGTTTCCTCTTTGGTATTTCTATACATCTGTGTAGAGCTGTCTTTAGAGGTTGAAACATGAGACAGTTTATTTTATTTTTATTCATTTTCTGTATTTTATTTAAGTTCTTGTGATTCACAATATTGTTAATGATTGAGTTTCATGGATACACCTTGCTTTATGTTGTGATATCTCCCCTCCCATTCTGGTTTGGTTAACCAGAGTCTTCTTTTTTCTTTGTGAATATGGCTACTGGCCTGTCAATCTTGTTGATTATTTTCATTTTCTTTGTTCTCTCTTTTTTCCTCCCCCCCTCTATCTTTCTACCTCTCTATCTCTCTTTCTCTCTCTCTCCTTTTTTGCTTTTGTTTTTGTTTTGTTTTGTTAAGCCCTGGCAAGGCTTAGCAAGTGCTCAGGGCTAACTTCTCTCTGTGCTCAAGGAGCCAAAGCTCAGAGAACACTTGGGGTGACTTCCCTGCTGTCCTCTCTTTCCATCTATTTGTTTATTCTTTTGAATAACCAGGTTTTTGTTTTCATTTATTTTGATTTTTTTTTAAGTTTTCATTTAATTTATCTGTACTCTTTTGTTTTATTTTTTCCTCACTTCCGCTTGTTCTGGGTTCCCTTTGCTGGTCATTTTCTAGCAGATAAAACTGTGATATTAGGCTATGTATTTTAGGGCTTTCTTAGCTCTCTAATGAATTTTCACATTGCTATATGCTTCTCTTTTAACACTGCTTTTGTGGTATCCCATATGTTCTGGTAGTTTCTATCATCATTATCACTTATTTTAAAGAATTGTTCCATTTCCTGATTTCCTCCTTGACAGTAAGGTGGTAAAGTGTGAGTTTCTTTCCCATTTCTCTTTGTGAAGTATAGTTCACTTAAAGCACACCCTGGTGGAGGGTTTGGTGCTGGAACATTGTATGCATGAAGCAGTATTGTGCATATGGTGACAAGCACCACAACGAATTTCAAGGTTTCTTTGCTCAGGGCCTTCTTGTGCCACTCTTTACATAATGTGCCTTGCTTTACATAATGTTTGTCTTCACCAAAAATAAGTGATTCTTTCAGGATCATCATTGTTTACAGGTAGCCTTCTCAAGATATCTAGTGAATACTTGCATAATTATCTGCTTTCATAAGCTAATCAGCATATACTAAACTAATGCCCACAGGATTGACAGTTTTCCCAGCAAAACTGTTCTTACCCTTCTCTGTTCTTAATCCCACAACATTGTCGCCTTAGTTTGTAAATTACATTTCATGGGTGATGTAGCTCTGGCATACTTTGGACACTGTTTTTTTTTTCTGCAGATTTTGAGATCTTGTCTTAACTTCACATAAAATTCTACCTTCTGATAAGAGCTTTACAGCGTTATCTGTTTTCTTATATGAATGATGGGTAACACCTGAGTCCAGCTTCGTCCGTCCTCTTTGATAATCTGCTCAGCATCACTGAAATGTCTTATTTGAGAGTACTTAATAAGAATATTCAGTCAGATGTCACCCTGCTCTGTGAATAAATTATGGAATAGCTGGGAATCTCAGTAAGAAAATAATCCAACTGTTGTTCCAGGGAGGATGGTGAAACAGAGCATCCAGATTTGAAGTCACTTTTTACAAGTGTATTTTGACTTCTAGGATGGTTCTCCCACTCCTCAGAGGGCAGTTGTGGTGAGAAGTGTTGAGGCGGGGCCAGTGCTGCAAGCTCTGCCTCACCATCCCTCACCGCAGGTGCCCAGTGAGGCCAAGCCAGCAGAGAGGGTGTCTGCAAGCTCCCAGCCCATGTGGCCGGCTTTCCTGTGTGATTTTTAATGATCTCTTTGTTTGTGCATATGTGTGTGGCACTTTGTGACCCAGACATTATTTCCATTCCATTTGTCACTCTGTAACAACCATGAAAGCTGTTGAGTTTATTATCAGCTATATCGAAATTGCTGAGGGTGGTTTTTAAGGTTATTAAATGTAATACGCTCTCAGATCAGAAATGAAAAATTTGAAAATGGAATCAATTTCTCAAAAGTTCAACTTTAAAAGTACAGATAAGTCTACTAAGACTGGTTGTTTCAATGACTTTTAATAAACATTAGAAATATGTAAATTAGCCTTCACTCAACATTCAGAAAAAGCCTATTACAGATTTAATAAGGATATTTTATTGAAGCATATTATCTTATAAACTGATTTTGGGGGGATTAAGTTTCCGAAAAATCATTACTAAGTCTTAAGTTGATTATGAGTGAAGGTGGGAAAAAGGTGATAAAAGTTAAAGACATTTTCTATAAGTAATATTTGCCACTCAGGGTACTTTGACTTTTATTTTAATTCATCTAATGAAGCAATAAAAAAGTTCATATTTTCAAAGGCAATAAAGATAAGGATAGCTTTCTTGCATATACAGTTATAGAACTGGATTTAGACAATCACTTGAACTATTAATTATGCAAAAAGCCCTAATCTGCAAGCAGTTATTAATCATCTGCTCTGCACCTAGCAGTGTGCTAGACAACATAAATAGGCAGAATAATGACCTTCCAGATGCATATTAGATTTAAAATTACGTGGGGGGGGTGGGTAAAACAACAATATCATGTTCAGTATATAATATGTATTGATACGTAAAATCAAATGGTAATATCATTTACGTTTTTAGCCATAACCAAAAATGACTGCAGTTGTCCTTTCCACTGATTTTATTGGGTGCATATCTAAAGCATATAGGATCCAAGAAATAAAAACTCTGACTCTTTAGCAACCTTGACACATAGGTGCCCGAGATTCAGATTTACTGGCTTAAATAGTGGTATGTTTATTCTTTGGTAATCTAAGAATACTATTTTGAAGCATTTGGCTTTCTAAAGTGCTTTTGTGCTAGCCAAACAACAAATAAATGGCAACTGAAAATTAATTTTACTGCTTAATCACACTTTTGTATGTCAAATTCCCTTTTAAGCATTAGAATATTAAAAACTTGGCATTTGGATCAATCAGGATCCTAGGCAAAAAAGAGAAGACAGCCTCACATTATAATATTTTAGCTATATTATTTGCAGAGTAAATTATTATCAAAGCAAGGGCAGGTTATTAAGTGTGACCACGAGGACAGAGGAGGAATTCAGTGGCAGTGATGATATCACTACTTCCAAACCCAAAAGTTGAGGTGACAGATGTTTAGAGGGAAAATAAAAAAGTGATGTAAAAATGATTGAATCAGAGACATCAAGCAGAATAACAGAAATGTGCTTCTCACATCTTTTTCCTCCTGCAGGTGCTTAAAACATTTTAAGTTTGTTCTTAGTCACTTCCCAGCATATGACATAGCTTTTGAGAAGTTGAAAAGAGGAAAAGGAACTCATACATATAACTGGCCTGTCACTGTTGTACCACTGCCACTGTTCTTGCCTAGGTCTCTAGTGATCCTGATAATCTACCAAAGCCTTTCAACCCAGAGAGGCATCAGGGATATCTGTTATAAGTGAGAGGCATCCATCTAAAACTAACGTATGGATATATATATAGCTTTCCTGCAGTTGTTCCTAGAGGTTATGAGATCACCTATCTTACCTATTATTTCTGATGGATTCCTGATGGCAGGTGTTAGGTGAAAATCAAAAGAAAATACAATACCCTACATGAAAGTCAAAGTGTTAGAAGGAGGAGTAATTCATTAAAGGCCACTACAGTTTTATTTGTTTTTTAAGTCTAATGTGACTTATCAAACAGTTGACAGACAGGATTTCATTCAGAAATAGTCCTCACTGCCATTACTGTTGCCGTGTCTCTTGCCACATTCTACTGTCTCTCTCTAGTGGGGACACAGTTACGACTTTAACAAAGCACGTGTCATGCTGCCTATGTAGGACCTTCAGCAGTGGACTTTTTATTTTTAGTTTTTGAGTGACAGTACTTTGGATAATCTTATTTTTGTGTCATTTGCAACTTTATGTGGGCACATGCATTGCTTTAATTTTATATGTGCCTATGTTTCCAATGTATAATCCCTTGAATAGGAATTGCTAGAGGTAATTTCATATCCCTAGGAGGTTATGAAATAAACTACAGGTTCTGAGCCTGGGATTTTTTTTAATGTAATATATTTTCCCCCAAAGAAGAATTAATGAAATCTGAGAATGTTGAAAATGATTAATACAGTGCTCTTTAGACATTGCACTATAACTTTAAACCATGAACATTAGAAACACATCAATCCACCTTCAGCATGTGTAATAGAGACTTGGGTTGATACAGGGACCATACTTTCACTTTTCATTTCTTGGTCTATAGCAAGTGCTACTCAGCAAGGAATTTTTAACATCTAAGCATAATATCCCCTATAATTGCTTTCTTCTTAGTATTGAAATACCTTGGTTGGCAATTTTGAAAGTTGATGGAGGGGAAACAGGGCAAGGCATCAAAAAACAGATACAAAAACCCAACTCTCTGCAGTTTTGTAGTTTTAAATGTAAATAAGTGTCTCATGTACTCTGAAGAAAGTTAAGTTTCTGAAAATAATTCTCTGAGCTCTATTTTATTTATAGCTCTAAATTACGTTGGGCTTCAGAAATTAAACTGTCCAGGAGACATATGAATAAAAATGTGCTTTTGGTCAACAATTTCTTTTTTTTAAAAAATTATTGAATCTCCATAGATTACCCAGTTGCAAAGTTACACATAATGGAGTTTCACGCAATGATTGAGCCCCAGTTCCTTCACCAGTGTCCCCTTCTCTCCATCAGTTTCCCCAATTTCCCTTCAGCCCCCTCACTTTTCCGTTTTTCCTTTTTTCTTTGGAGTCACTGTAGTTTGCAGTACTGTTGCTGAAAGCATATTATGAACGTTATTATACCTCCTTTCAGTATCTGCTTATCAGCCAAATTTGACCATATCCCTCTATTTTTGTTGTAGTGATGATCCCTTGCCTGTCCTAATCCTCCTTTTCCCACTGTGGCAAGCTTCCTATAAAGGGTCAGTTCTGTATCCCATTGTTTCTACTGTGCTGGGCATTATTCTCATACAATGTTTCTTTATGTTCCACAAATGAGTATAATCATTCTGTCTGTCCCTCTCCCTAGGAATCATTTCACTCAATGTGATGTTCTCCAGTTCCATCTACATGTCAGCAAATTTCATGACTTCATTATTTCGACGGCTGTATAGTATTCCATTGTCTAGACATACCATACATTCTTAATACAGTTATGTGTTCTTGGGCACTTGGCCGACAATTTATACACTTATTTTTCACACAAAATGAGAACTTAAATTTCTTTTAAAAAATATCATTTTTACATTTTAAGTTTCTTAAAATAATTCTCTAAATTTTCATCCGTTTCATCTACAAATGTTGATTTCTCTGTAGAACACTTTAAATCAACATCTTTCTCTAGGACTGCCATCTATGAACCCACTTCATCACATAGCTACAGTCAGATCCAGCCTGACAAGTTGTTCCAGTGGAAACACTTGGAAATGTCTGACCCGGCATTCTCAAACCTCTGTCCCCTTCTAGACTTGGAGTATATTGATGGTGGGAGACTGCTTTAGTTCAGTTTATACCAGGTACTTTTAGATCATCAATTAATCTATACTGGTGGTAGATAAAAATAAAAAGGCTTGCCCTAAGGCCAGAGGTATATAAATTTAAACTCAATACACTAAGTGCATTACACAAAGATGATAATGAAAAGGCTTGTCCTATGGCCAGAGATATATAAATTTAAACTCAATACACTAAGTGCACACTTTGCGTGCAGGAGGTCTGAGTATGATCCATGGTTTGTTTAGTCTTCTGAGCACTGCAGGGAGTGGCCCCAGAGCAGTGCTAGGAGTTGCCTCTGAGCACCATTGAATGTGGTTTCCAAATGAAGAACAAAAACCCAAACAAAATAGCAAATAAACAAACAAACCTAATGACTACTTACTAGAAAACAAATGACAGAGATTTCTAGGTTATTATGATGCATTTTAAAATAAAAATTAGTTAGTACCAAATAACTTAATTTTTTTGTTTCTGTTGTGGCCAATATTTATCTCTTAAATGAGCAATCTTTGTGACCAATACTTGAAACTTGAATACCCGAATACATATCTAACTTAAATACATATCTAATACATATCTTTTAAGACAATTCACCCAAACACTTTAATTCATTGTAAAGTAAAAATTTTCATGAGTTCATTATAAAACAATAAAAATATTTAAAGAACAACATCTTGAGATGGTATAATATTCATTTCTGTGCCTAAATATAAGGAATTTAGATTAGATAGTAAATAGACTTTTTGAAAATTATTTTGATGCAAAGCCTTTATATTTAAAAAGTTAGCATGGTCCAGTATTGAATTATAGATGGAGAATATCAATATTCTCCTACTTCTTACTTGTCCAATTGTTAGCATATGCTATAAGAGTATGTCACTTTACATTAAGCACAAGCATGTGTGTGTGTGTGTGTGTGTGTGTGTGTGTGTGTGTAAGATAAAGAAATGTTTAGAGATATTTGGACATTTGGAAAATCAACTCAAGTCTGGTCTTCATATCCCTCCCTCCCTCCCTCCCTCCCTTCCTTCCTTCCTTCCTTCCTTCCTTCCTTCCTTCCTTCCTTCCTTCCTTCCTTCCTTCCTTCCTTCCTTCCTTCCTTCCTTCCTTTTTCTTCATTCTTTCTCTTCTATTTTTCTTTCATATTTCTCTTTATTTTTCTTTTTTGGTACTGGGTATCAAACCTAGGGCCTCACACATTCATGGTTGGTGCAGGTTCTCTACTGTTAAGCTACATTCTGGCCTGAGAATCAAACTATTAATATCACTCCTTTATTTAGCAAACAAAATCTATTTTTAATGCTCAATCTGAAAACTCACTGTATTTAAAATAATTGGTTTCTAAAGGCTTCCCTGTGCATATGCACATGTATCTAATTATGTACGTACAGATCATGTATATAATTCTTCATGACTTGAAGTATAGTCATTCTCTTTTATGTTTAAATAAAATATAATTTAGAATTACTGGAACAAATTTTATCTTTATTGCAACTAATTTGGGGTAAAAATTAGTATGATACAGATCACAAAATAGTGCCATTCACATTATCAATAAAATTTAGTTAATCCTCCTCTTTATAAAGGTACAGAAGTATGGCATCAAGATTTTGAATAAATGCAGAGGTTCAAATAAAATTATCATTAAAATAAAGTAAAACATTCCTCAAAAAGTTTCTCTTTTTCCCTGGACTTATTCTTAATCTTGTGAAGCCATTTTGTGATGTAAAATGATAAACGGATGCAGTGATATTAGTAGTGCTTACCAAATTCTATTCTTCTTCCATTTAGGTGTCATAATAGACATTGGGAGAAATAATATTCTGATATTATTCAAATTAGGTGACTATATAGTAATTCAACATGTAAAGTGGTTTCTATTAGTATTTACTATATGATCACTCTTTAGATACTATTTTGTGTAATGAGAACTTTTTTAAATGCAGGATTTTAAAAGATAGTAAAGCTAAGAATGGCAGCCTGAAAACTGCAGACATAATGTGTAATTATGAACAGAAATCATGTATCTTCTGCCTGACGGTATATTTGGTGCTCTGGACGGTGTGAAATAAAGACTTTTATTAATATATATATATTGATTTTCTGAAAACTATTTTAGATGAGCATTAGAAAATCATTCAGAAAAAAGGATCAATATTTAAAATCTATACGTAGCCATTATTTTCCTCTAGTAATGACTAAGATTACTACTTCATAGTTGTTCTTTCTAATGCCCTGACTCTTAGGTGAGTGTCTGATTCACTTATTCTTTTAAAAGCTATGGGAGCCATAAACCAAAGCATCTAGAAACTGGAGCAAGTCACATAGATAGACAGGTGCTTGTTTGGGAATGTCGCTTTGAAGCTTTATTTATGGAACCACTACTTTCCAAATAAAAATATAAATACAAAACTGCTTATATGCCCCATCTGACACTAGAAAGCTTAAGTATTTTTATATATAACTTATTTTTCCTTTATTCTCAGTTTTATTTTAAAGAGAAGTTAGCTGTTATTTTTTCTTTTTATAATACTAGCACTTTGCGGTTCTGTTTTTATTTATCCCCTTCCCTTCCCTTTGTTATTGTCATTATAATAACTGTAGTCACTTTAGTCACACACCCTGGCTGTGGTGATAGTCAGGATTATGCTTTATTGGGAGCTGGAACATCACCAAGAAGAGCTGCGGGGTCTCCTGTAGTCGCCGCTGGAAATGCTATGGATGGAATTTGTATCCTCAGACTAACAAGACAAGAGATTTTGTCTCTGAATTATCCCCAGGTCCTGTAGGCCCATATAGTCCCTAATAAAGATGACAATCGAAATTTTTGACATTTGTATCAGAATCTCAAAATAAAATATGTGATAAACTGAGATTTGGATATGTTGAAACAATTTCACTTACAAAATAAATAATTACAGAGATGCAAGGAGGATATGAGAACCACACAGGTGAGTAAGGAAATGGGAAACTAGTGAAGATGCTAAATTCACCAGGCATGAAAGAGAGGGAAATTATCAGCAAATAAACAGAGTGGGGCCTGTGTGCAGCTTAGACTATGAGGATTGTAGGGGGTGAGGCAAACTCACAATCAGCTAACGAAGCTAGCACAAAAAAACCCATTACTTGTCCTTGCTCTCTTCTTTATCAACTTTTATCTCATTGGCAAAATCTACTTGAAGTCTAGGAACAAGAGATATTTTGATATCCATAAATATTGAATATGGGCTGGACCGATAGCACAGTGGTAGGGTGATTGCCTTTCACGCCGCCCACCCGTGTTTGATTCCTCTGTCCCTCTCGGAGAGCACGGCAAGCTACTGAGAGTATCTTGCCCGCATGGCAGAGCCTGGCAAGCTACCCGTGGTGTATTGGATATGCCCAAAACAGTAACGTTAAGTTTCACAATGAGAGACGTTACTGGTGCCCGCTCGAACAGATCGATGAGCAACGGAATGACAGTGACAGTGACAGTGATAAATTCTGAGTGCACATTTATGGATGAAACATCCTGGAGATTGGGATGAAAAAGGCAAACGTAGAATATGTACGACAAATGTGAGAGCAAATTACTTTCTGATGTCACTATAAATATTATAATGAGAAAGAAAGTTATGCCTATAACTTTTAGAACTAAAATAATTCATAATGATGGTGGGAGGATCATGATATGAATAGTTAGAGTGTTAAAGGGCTAAACGTCCTATAAATTGGTATCAAGCACCAGTGACCCGACAGAAGAGACAAGGAACTTTATTGGTCAAGCAGGTTTCCAGCATCCTTCTTTCTGGACAGTGTCTGGAGACTAACAAGACCAGGTATCAGAATCTTGGTTAGATTCCATCTCTTGTCCAATGCACACTTATGTTCTGTGACTGCTTCTATGACAAACACATGTTAGATAATATATATAAGTCTTTTTTTAATTTTTATTTATTTATTTTAAATTTATTTTATTGAATCACCAAGTGGAAAGTTACAAAGTTCTCAGGCTTATATCTCAGTTACACAATGCTCAAACACCCATCCCTTCACCAGTGCCCATATTCCACCACCAATAAAAACAAAAACAAAAGCAAAAACAAAACAAACAAACAAACGAAAAACAGTATACATCCCACCCATCACCCCCCAACCCCCCCCCGTAGGTGAGTGATAATTTCACTTCCTTTTCTCTTTACCTTGATTACATTCCAGATTTCAACACATAACTCACTATTGTTGTTAGAGTTTCAAAACAGACTCACTATTTTTGTTGGAATTTATCCCCTAAGAATACAGCGCTATTAACAGGGAAATATTTGATAATAAGTTCTCCACTGATGAGAATGAAGAGATAAAATATCGCGCGGCCGCGGTAGCAGCCGCGCGGTTTACAATTTCTGTATTATAGTAATTAAGTCCGCGAAGATTTAAGTTTGAGAATGAATCATTTCCCTTCCTGGAACAGCATGTAGCCAAAGTTAGTTCACAGTCTCCATACATGGGTGCAAGCACTTGCTGGAACCCCAATTCCTAAAGCTGTCTCTGGTTCCCGCTCGTTCCACATCCACCGGCTCTGCAGAGGTATGGGCACCCGGGCCGAAAACCCGGCCAGCCGGAGCCAAGCACCGGCCCCGGCTGGGCTATATATAAGTCTTAAGTGGATAAGATTTTGGTTCTATGGAGTGATATGACTTATTCTTATGACTGAGTAATGTATCATTGGTTTTTCTATATGGAGATTTGGATCCAAGAAACTTTCTGAGAGACTTGCCTTGGACAAGTGAAGTATTATCATGTTGTGTAAGATTTTATGTGATAAATTTTTATCTGGTCATTATATACTATCTCTATCAAGTGAAGAATTCCATAATCAATGTTGGAGTTTTGTGGAGGGTTGTAAGTGCTGGTACTCAGACACACTAAGTCTTACTAACAGCAGACATTCTCAATAGATGAGTTTGATCAGATGCTTTTATCTTTCTATCTTTAGATTTCATTAAGTAGAAAAATTTAGTGCTCCAAACGGGCACTAAATCATGGTTATCTAAGTAATTCTGTTCTAAATTTCTGTAGTTGTAATTTTTGTAATTACTTTTGGTTATTCATTATCTCTGAATAATATAAAATATTCATAGATGGAAACTTAAAAAAAAAACTTGGGGAAATAAAAGCTCTGACAAGCATGACTGTGTTTAATGCTTTGCAAAGTCAAGATAGAATGGGATAATTTTGCATGTACTCCATAAAATCAGAAAGTCTATGTCTCATTTAAGTTTGTTAGGAAATGTTTCTGTTTTGAACTTTCACCTTTATGTACTATTTAAGGAAAAATAATTATAATAGAACATTTCAGTTGTAAATATCAAGTAAGGTAGTTTGGAGAAATATGTACTTAATGAATTCTCACTTCTAAATGATATGAATTTAGCCAGATCTTTGATAATGCAACTTGCATTTTCCTTTGTATTTAAAGAGAATAAGAAAAAAGATGAAAGTCAAATGCCATGGCAATATTCTTTTATGTATTTTTGAGAATATCAAACATATGATGATTACATTTAGACATAGTCAAACAATCAATAACATTGGCTTCTTTACCAATAAATTATTGAATTAAAAATAAAAATTATTAGTCCACTTAAATATGTACATAAAACTAATTCTGTGGTTTCTGAATACAAAAATGATCTCTTTTGACTTCTCACCTTCCCCTATATTAGACACTTTTCCCTATGCCTGGGGCCTTATACCCAGGACTATCCCTTTAACGAAGCTGATGCTGTTTTCAAATGCCCACTGACCAAAGAAGGATTTACCACAATGTTATGAAGTGCACATGTGTCATACAATGTCAGCTTTCCCTCCTTTTATTTTTAATAGCCTTTTGCATGGTTCACCACATCCCTCCTTTGAGTATCGATTTTTTTTCCTCTTTCATGACATTTATTTCCCCAAATTTTTTTTCAAAGTTTCTATCTATGAAAATTTTATATTATTCAGAGATAATGAGTAACTGAAAATAATTACAAAAATTACAATCACAGAACTTTAGAGCAGAATTACTTAGGTAACCATGATTTAGTGCCCATTTGGGGCACTAAATTTTTCTACTTAATGAAATCTAAAGACAAAAAGACCGGGACTGGGCCTCTTCCACCCAGATTCCCCATTTTCCAGTAGCTAGATGGTCACACCCAGGGACTGCCCCCCCAACTGCCAACATCCAGAGACCGAGAATTTCCTGCCCACATGGGAGAGCCTCAAAAACTCCCCATGGCATATTCATATCCCAAAGCCAGTAACAATGATGGGTCTCATTCCCCTGACCCTGAAAGAGTCTCCAATGCGGCACCATTGGGAAGGACAAGTAAAGAGAGGCTTCTAAAATCTCAGGGCTAGGACGAATGGAGACATTACTGAGACTGCGCGAGAAATTCAACGATCAATGGGATGATGATGATGATGATGATGATGATGATGATGATGATGATGATGATGTCTCAAATCCTTTCTTATTTTTCCTGCAGATCCATTGATGGCTTCCCTCTTTCATCATCTTTTACATGTTTACTTCTCAGGGTCTAATTTTGGTCTTTCCTTTTCCTCTGGGATAGCCTTAAAGCCCAGGTATTTTTATTCACTGACCTCCCCAGGCCCCACCCCCTCCCCCCACTAAATATCACCTAAAAGAAAATCTTGTGAAAGTCTAACTGAATTTTTTCCTTGCTGGTAGAGGTGACAGCGTGGTACAGAAATTTCAGCTGGAAAGCACACCAGTGTAAAGTTCTTAACATCTCCTAAATCTAGCCAGTTGTAGTGTGAGACTATTCATGTTACATGGACAAGAGAGCTGAAATCATTTGTTATTAAGTGACTTTTAAAATTTGTTCTTGGGTCACACCCAGCTGTGTTCAAGGATCACTCCTCATGATGCTCAGGGCATCCAGTACAAGTCAGCCACACGCACAGCAAGCACTTTTCCACTATACACCTAGTAATTGATTTTAGAAGCTAACTTGGTAATTCATGGCGATTTAATAAATAAAAAAAGTAAAAATTAAAAATGTACAAAGAAATTAACAGAAGCAATAGCACAGTGGGTAGGGTGTTTGCCTTGCACGCAGCCGACCCAGGTTTGATTCCTCCACCCCTCTTAGAGAGCCTGGCAAGCTACGGAGAGTATCCTACACACACCGCACAGCCTGGCAAGCTACCCGTGGTGTATTCAATATTCCAAAAACAGTAACAACAAGTCTCACAATGGAGACGTTACTGGTGCCCGCTCGAGCAAATCGATGAACAACGGGACGACAGTGCTACAGTGCTAAGAAAGAAGAAATTGACTTTGAGAGTAATGCAAGGATTTGAAATTGACTTTGTGAGAGGAATGCAAGGATTTGTGATCACTCAGTCTCTTCTTTTATATAGATTTCCAAAATTCCAAATTGTTTCTTGATAGCTTCTGAGAAGTGGTTCTTTATGTAAATTGGCTAGAGGGCACCTGTTAAGAAGTAAAGGTTGAATAAATCGCACCTGACAAACAATCTAGTATGGAACTACTAGAGTCAGATTCTTTTATTGTTATTACACAGAATATTCCGTTACTCAAAAAAAATTTTTTTTTCAGTTTTCTCACCATCTTGTACAAGAGAGAAAGACCTTGATCCCAATCTAAAGTGTGGCTCCTCAAACCTTGAAATTCAGCCCCCTAGGAGATATTCCTTTCTGTTCTGTTATTGCTGTTATCACTATGCATCTTGACCTTCTAGAATAAATTTATCATTGATTTACATGAATTAGATGTTTATTTTCTTTTGTATGAACGAAAAGGCTTGGAAGTTAATTTAGGCTCACATAACCTAACTCCAAAAGACAGTCATGAATAACATTTTCTGTGGAGCCTTCTAATGATTGGGTTCAATCTTTGTTTCTTATCAATGCAAAAAACTCCAGAATTTTTTTGCATAGCCCAATAGAAATGTTCTTACTGACATTTTCCCATGGGAAAAGATGGGCATACTTTAACTGGTCCAGCAGGCTCCGCTGAGAGAAGCTCATTTGCATGTTCTTCCTACTGCAAACGATGCTGACATCGCTCTCAAGTTTGAAGTCACATACAGCAAAGAAGCAACAGTTGCTAGGAAACTTTGAGCAGCCCCAGGGATTCTCTTTACAGAATTTTGTTCATGAAAGAGGAAAATATTTGTTTCATCTCTGGTTTTGTCTGCTGTTAACTTTTGCCATTATTTTTTTTTCTACTAAAATAATAAACTTTAAGCAGTGCTTTCCCAATTGAATACTAAAACTTAAGGCTTAAAAATTTGATTTCTGTTGGTATGGGAGCGATAGCACAGCAGGTAAGGTGTTTGTCTTGCACGCAGCCGACCCAGGTTTGATTCTTCCGCCCCTCTTAGAGAGCCTGGCAAGCTACGGAGAGTATCCTATTCACACCGCACACCCTGGCAAGCTACCCATGGCATATTCAATATGCCCAAAACAGTAACAACAAGTCTCACAGTGGAGATGTTACTGGTGCCCGCTCGAGCAAATCGGTGAACAACGGGATGACACTGCATGGATTACAATAGAAAATTCTGCATTTTAAAGCATAATATGGAAACGATATATCATTAGAAATATATCAAATTTCTTAAAGAAATTAAAGTGAAGATCCAGGGCTGCTTTTGACCCTGGTTTAATCCCAAGCACTGGATACACCTGTGAGCATTGCCTGGTATGTTCTTGGTGGCTCCTGAGTACTGCGGGGTGGCCCTGGTGGTCCTAAGTACCAAATGGTTAAGAAGCATCACAACCTTGGCCCTTGCATTGAACCATCAGTTAGGCTGGCTGAGAATCAACAGGGGTGAGCTCTGCTTCCCTGCACACCTCTGGGCCACCCTGGGACTTCACAACAGTGAGAATGCAGCTTTTGTGAGAATGTAAGATTTACTGTAAAAGTGAGGTATAGAAATAATTGTGAATTTTTTCAACAGTTACGATGTATAAGTTTAAGATTATTTGAATATATAGGCTCAGTTTTCTCATGCTGCTCTTTATAGTAGAATTTATACTGAGGTATTTCCTCTTGAAAAGAAAGCAATGAAGTGAAAAATTTACAAATAATTTATTTCTCTAGCATTTGTCAAATGCGTTTGTTTGTGTTATGTAGGTCTTTGAAGTGATAAAGGATACACTTAGTGTCAGTGAAGTGACTAAAACATGCCAACCAAAATGCTGATATATGGTAGTTCTAATTAATTATATACAAGATATCTTAAAATTTCAAATACCAAGTGATATAAATATATATACATATATTCATATTACTTATACTTAATGCATATCCAGTTATGTTATCTTTAATAAAAATTTTAATTTTAAAGACATGACTTGAAAATTTTACATGTGTGGCAACACATATATGTTCTTTGTCACTCTGTGAACAGGCATATCTTTATATACAAACATCTTTGGAAATTTGGAATTTTTTAAATATCTAAATTTATTTTGGAGGCATTTAAAAATTTCTATTTACTTTGATGGTTCATGAAAACATAATGATTATGCATTTATCATTACGTGGAGGCTAATAATATATTAAAAATTGAGAAATGCAGGTTGTAGAGAAATTAATTATTAATGGAATTGAAAAACTGACATTCTCAACAAAAATTTCTCAGTTTCAAACTTTATTTTGTGCTAATGAGGAATAATTAGTGAATTATTTATATTTCCTACTTAATGTAGTTATTATTCTCTATGTAGGAAAGACACTTTACTTTTCAAACTGCCATTTCTTCCTTTATTTGATAAATGATTTTTGATTACCCACCATATATAAAGCACTCTGCT
Source organism: Sorex araneus (assembly GCF_027595985.1). Lineage (NCBI taxonomy): Eukaryota > Metazoa > Chordata > Mammalia > Eulipotyphla > Soricidae > Sorex > Sorex araneus. Next base: position 84,715,096 of record NC_073303.1, on the reverse strand, counting down.
CATGCTGTATGAATAGAAATAAAAATGATAGTTCCTTTTCCTAAGTTCGGTCAAACTGTCCAAAAAGACAGACAACAGATGAAAATTTTAAAGCCAAAAATGATGCGAAAATTTTCTTTCTTTCAATGATAACAAAATTTAAGCATTGTTGTTGGAAATTTACAAAAAAATCAGGACTATAGATATAAGTATGATTTTCTTTTATACTTGGAATCCCATCCAGATTCTGCATTGGTAAGCATTGAAATTCATGGTAGAAACACACACTTCATACACTCAATAATGAAGAGATGTAATGTGGAGAATAACAAGAGTAGGACTGTATCACTGGCACTGTCCTCCGCTGTTCATCAATTTGCTCAAGCGGGCACCAGTAACGTCTCCATTGTGAGACTTGTTGTTACTGTTTTTGGCATATTGTATATGCCACAGGGAGCTTGCCAGGCTCTGCCCTGTGGGCAGGATAATCTCATGACTAGCAAGGGTGGGAGGGGGCAGGAGGAGACTGGAATGGGGAGCTTAGTGAGACTGTAATAAACTCATGGGGAGAATGGAATAAATGGCAACTGATTACCAACCAGCCTGGCCCTCGTTTCCTCCTTCGTACGCCCTTGGCATCGGCTGTCCCAGGTGGGGAAGTGGCCGGAGACCACCAAATGCAGGTGAAGAGAGATGTGGGTTTCGTATTTGTTTTATAAATACACACTTTAGAATACTTTTCTATTTATCATTTAATTTTAATTAATAATATTTGTAATTTAAAAAAAAGGGTTTAGTGCAATAAACTCATGACGTTTATTTGCTATCATTATAGTCATTTTTTCCCCAATTTCAAAACTAGGTTGGTTTCTGAATGCAACTCAAGTATATCGTTTTATTTCACAATGCATTTATTTAGCATACAGCATGAACTGTATGATGAACCTATATGGCATATAAAAAGCACATATAAGAACCACATATAAAAACTATTTAGAGCTAGTCCCTTAAAAGAAACCCTGGTTTATGCATATGCATGTGTAAAATCCGTCTATTTATCTGGGTGTAAAATCCATCTCCTATATTCACTTCTACAATTTATATCTGAAAAAGCCAAAAAAAAAGTACTAGGTACAGTCAAAATAATTTCTATTTATAAGTGATGTCTGTATCCTATGTCTTTTAGAGTACGCTGTCATTTTGCATTTTAATCTTGGAAACTGAGAAAATAAAAAACGAATTTTTAAACGCTATTTTTCTTTTAAGAAAAATATTGAGAAAAAAATAATTGAAAAAATCATCAGAGTTAACATAAATTGATGAGAAAAATGATAAGTGCCCTTTTCATATATATTTTATTGCTAAACAAAAAAGCATGCTGCTTTATTTATGTGGAAAACATATCTTCAGCCTGTATTTTAAGTAATTTCAATTGGCATCTTCACTTTCAGCAATTTTAATTCCAAAAATTCCTTGATCTAGAAAGTTTTAACTTCCTGAGGAATGTTAAACAATATGATAAATTAATATATATCTAAAGAATAAATTTATGAATATGCATATGCAGAGTTTAATATTTTATGTAATAATTTTCTTTCTCTATAAATTAAATTACATATAAATTATAAATGCTTGCTTCATAAGTGCTCTTCAATTAGTCTCCAATGTTTAGAATCTATTGGGCTTATTACTTTTAATTGAAAGATATATATGTATATATTTATTTGTGTTTAAATTTAAAGGAAAAAATGTGCTTATAATTTTAACACTAAGAAATCTATCTAAATAGTTCATGTTAATAAAAAGCATAGATAAATTTCTATGGTACCTCTCAATTGTTTTAGCTTACTAATGCAACAAAATAGGAGTGGCACAACTTAAAGCACATAAAATATTTTCATAACTTTGCCCACTGTAGCACTGCCCTCCCTTTCATCGATTTGCTCGAGCGAGTACCAGTAACGTCTCACAACAAATTGTGAGACTTCTTGTTACTGTTTTTTGCATATCAAATATGACACGGGTAGCTTGCCAGACTATGCCATGCTGGCAAGATACTCTCGGTAGCTTGCCGGGCTCTCTGAGAGGGATGGAGGAATTGAACCAGGGTCGGCCGTGTGCAAGGCAAACGCCCTACCTGCTGTGCTATTGTTCCAGCCTATTATTAGATATCAAGAAAATTAACTGATGTTTACTAAGGTAGATTTATAACACAAGAACCAACCTGAAAAGGCCTACTGGCTAATTTGAATACCTAAGGTAACTAGAAGGAATTAAAACACATATGTTTAGGTCTGTGAGTTCATTAACAAAATGGAAGAGAAAAGGAGAACAGCTGCACGTCTTACCTGTGAGACCTAAGACCAAGTCGGTTTTTAAACCTATGACAAGATCCAGGCATTTATCCTGGCTATAAACTTTAACAAGCGAGATGGTAAGTTTTTCCCTACACATTATAACTAATGTAAAAATGTAGGAGTAACGGAGGACTTAAATCTGTCATTTTCTAAATTTCAACCTTATTGGATATCTTGAGCTGTTGGTTAGTTCTATCTATGCATTATAGGTGGCTGAACAACAAACCTGACCTCTGCCCTGTTAGGTGAAGAACCAGAAAGATTTCAAGATGTTACTAAGATCCAGCACACACAGACACACAGACACACACACACACACACACACACACACTTGTGTGCGTGCGTGCACACACAACAGCTGTGATACACTCACATAGACACTGCACGCCACTAACTGTTGCCCCATGGCCTCCCTGAATAAAGAAAGCATCACCTACCTCCAGCCTGCTGGAACTGGGGCAACAGGACAGTGGGGAAAGTGTCTGCCGTGCCTGCGGCCAACCTGGATTTGATCCCTGACACCATATATGGTCTCTGCCAAGCATAACTCTCGGAGCTACAAAACACAAATGCATGATACCTATGGAAGTACTGTTCTTATACTGATAAGGGACACACTTTATGGTACATTCCTAGTTTCTCAGGGAGGACCGCAATCTTTGATGCTCCTAGCCTGCAGCCTTTGTTCTTTGACCTCTGCCTCTGTTGTCAGGAGCCCATTGTCCCTTGTGAATCTGTTTTAGAAATATGCCCATCATTTAGGGCTCTCCCTATGCCAATGTGTTTTCATAATAACTAATAACATCTAAAATAATTTTATTTTTAAGTAAAATCATATTCTGAGGTACTGGGAGCTAGAACTCCAACATATCTTTTGTGGAGCACAATGCAAATCACTGTTTTCTTCATTCAAAATTAAAAATACTTTTTTATACTGAAATAGTTTTAGATAAACATAGAGTTTCAAAGATAGTGCAGAATTCCTGTGTACTTTTACCCAGTTTTTACTACTGTTAATGACATTTATAACTATAATGCTTTTATAAAACCAAAAAGTTAACATTGGTAAAGTTTTAATAACTAAGTTAGAGACTTGGAGTATTTTGTATTTTGTTTTGTTCCAAAAAACCAACATAGGAGACTGTTATATTTAGTTATGGTACTTGTGCTATGGTTGTTAGCAGTTTTTTACAATTCACCTGATTGTTAGGAACTTGGTATAGTGATTTTTTTTAGAAACATTGAGTAAGGTATAGAATAATTTAATTTGGGCATTTCTGATGTTTTATCATTAATACATTAGGTCTATAAATTTGGGGAAGAAATCAGAAAGAAAGCCTGATCATCACTTTGTATCAGGAAGTGCCTGATGCCAACTAGGTACATTTTTCTTTTTTTTCTCTCTTCCTTCCCCTCTATTCTCATGCCCTCCTTCACGTTCCCTCCCTTCCCTTACCCTCCCCTCACCTCTCTTCCCTTCTCTACACCCCCTTTCAGTTCTACGTAGCAGTGCTCAGGAATTAATCTTGGCTCTGTGCTCAGGAATTACTCCTGTTGCGCTCAGGGGACAACATATGGTGCCAAGGATCGAACCCAGGTTAACCACATGTAAGGCCTTATCTGCTGCACTATACCTCTGGCCCCAAACTTGGCTTAGTTTTACATTTATTTTAACCCTTATCATTGGTTAAAATGTTGTTTGGCAGATATTCCCCTTCCCATTGTTTAACTACAAAATACACATCACTAAATACAAAATACAGTAAAAGAATCCTGAAAGATAGGGAAATGTCAAAGGATGTGTGGGCACTGGTTAAAAACCAACTCAGCAATTAGCAAATATTTGAGAGTCAATACTTGAGCCTATATAGTAACTTTTTCTCCTTAAGTTTTTGATCACTAATTTCATCATAAATCAGTGGTGATAACTTCAAGCAATTATTATTACAGTATCAAAGGTGATATTCTACTTAGCTCAGACCATATTCTTCTTCTTCTTCTTCTTCTTCTTCTTCTTCTTCTTCTTCTTCTTCTTCTTCTTCTTCTTCTTCTTCTTCTTCTTCTTCTTCTTCTTCTTCTTCTTCTTCTTCTTCTTCTTCTTCTTTTTTAATAAAAAAGAAACTAAAAGATAAAAATTCTGGTGCAGGATTAAAGTAATTATAGATATTAGGATGATTCAGGCCTATATCCAGTGGGTTTTATTTGAAATAACATTAGCTCTAAGAAATAAAAACCCTCCTCACACTTATTCACGGACAAATGCTGTAGAGCATCGGTAAAGCAAAGGCAATTAACATTTCTGGGTGAAGGTGTGCTACCCTCTCTGACAGTGGTCATTTGCACACATGCAGGTTGTTTTGGGAGGAGGTGTGCATTTGGGGTTCGAGTAGAACAGAAATATATATGTTCTCAGGTAAGAGCAGTTCTTCATAAGCGTCATATCCTTATTTCAAAGTTCAGTTGTCAGTTTACAGCTTTCCAGATTGACAATTTAAATCAAGAAAATGTCACATGTGTACAGTAACTGGCCTAATCTTTTCTGTAAATTGCTGCCTGCGGTTTTCAAAAACATAGCAAATTGCTAGCAATTGACAATGTGTCTCCCTGCTTGACTAACTTCACTTTTGCACAGTTAACAAATCAGTCCTAAATTATTCATCAGATCACGCAATGTCTAGGCTTTGATTGACAGCCATTGATTTTTGGGACCTGTAATTCTGTCTTTTATACTGAAGTTAAATTTGCTACCTGATTGTTTCTATTCTCTTCAAGTAGAAAATTAAAATTGCAAGCATGAAAAATAATGACACTTCAGCTTCAGAATCTCAGTTAATGTGAGCCCAATTCACTCCTCAGTTAAGATTTCTGCTCTCTTCGATGCCCTGAAGGCAGACTCTTTAGGATGACTGCTTGCTTTACTGTCTTCTAATATTTAAAATGCAGAGGTGTTTTTCCCTCAAATGAATCTATAGAACAGCAATAAGGTGATTAATTATGAGTAAAAACTGAAACATTAAATAGTCCATTAGGAAATTGTATTCTTATACCACGGTGCATTGTCTTAAAAACAGGGCTTGGTTCAGGAATAACCCCTGAGCATAGCTGGGTGTGACCCAAAAAGCAAAAACAAACAAACAAACAAACAGGGCTTGGTTATCTAACAACTCAAATGAAATATTGTTCCTGAAATACATTCAGAATTTACTACTTAGTGAAAAAGTTCTAAATAATATTTTTACTAAAGTCTCATTATTTATTTCTTGGGGTCTAGAGATTGTTTAGACGAAGGCACATGGTAGCCTGTCTCCTTGTTAGTACCTCCTACTGTCCCTGGACACCACCAAGAGTGATTCCTGAGCACAGAGCCAGGAGTAAGTCTTGAGCACTGCCTCAAACACCCTCCTCCCACCATAAAAGAGAAGAAGACCTTTTATTTTTTTGGATTGGAAGTCACACCTTGTGGTTTTAATAATATTTTATCATGGTTTTATTGATAATATTCATAGAATCATAAAATATTCCTTTAATAATATTTGTTCAAAGTAGTAAAATTTTTAACATTATTAAGTGCTACATTGAATATTTACATGAAGTTTTTATTCTCCTAGTACTTAAATGACTACATGTGTTCATTGTCACACTTTCCTTAGAAGCACCTTTCACTTAGTTTGTTTGTATTTAATATTCTCCCTCTACTTTCTTAGAATTCGAATAGTCCTGGATTATAACATGCTCACATATATTTTTTTAAATTGTCTGTTTCCCATTATCTACAAAATTTTATGAAAACAGATGATAACTGTGTTATCTATGTTTCCAATTAGCTTGCTCATTTATTTTAAATTAAAAAATTATGCATACGGTTTTCTATTATATTGGGTGTATGCTGCAGAAAAATCCCAAAAGAGTAAATTTTCTTAGATGATTTTTGTTTTATATAAAATAAATTCAGCATTAGTCTTCCCAAGAAAAAGATAACAGCTCCACAAAGGCAAGGGGCCCAGACTCTTCTATTTTCTATTAAAGTAATCAATAATTTATCTGTTCAGGTTAATCCTATGATCCATGTAGACTGTTAGGATTCAGTCTATCATTTTCCCTATATTTTTTAATATAACTTGTTTTATTTCCTTATGATTCTACTTAATTGCATTATCAGTCTTATTGTTTTCTAAGGAGGGATCTAGAGCTTTTGTGGGTATTTTGTGACTTATACTAATCAAAGCACAAATTGAATACCAGTTACTCTATTGCTTCTCATGTTCAATGTTCTCATGTTCTCATGTTCAATCACTCCAGAACCTTTACCCATTATTTCTCATTTATCAACAAAAAGTTTCCTCTGTGCCAAAATTACTTATAAAGCAAATATTTTCCCCCCAAAATTTGCATAAATAAGTGTGTTTTTTATTCCATAACTTTCTTTTACATTTATTTTTATTTTACCCCTTCCCTCTGTTGATCAAGTTGTTGCAATGACCACATGTTGCACATCTGCCTTATTGCGTTGCTCACACATTTAGTTGTGGTACACACTGGGAGTTGCATACATTTTTATTGTTGGTGCTTACACATGTGTCTATAAGGGCAGGCATTACACCCTGGCAGTGCACTTAATGCTAGTCCTTCTTTTATGTAGCATCACTCAATAGGGGCTGCACTTTTAGATGCAATGCTCACACACCAATGGCTATGGTGCTGCTAGAAAGAGCTAGCAATGTCAGGGATTCCAGAGAGCCCAAGTGCTAGAATTGTCCTTGGTTTATGCAAGCATCATCAGTAATGAAACTCTTGGCCTCAAGTTTGCAGAGCAAACACTTTTTAGGCTCTGAGTCATCTCCCAGTCCCCACTTTCTCCTTTTTTAATATCTCAGAATATACTATTATACAATTATATTGTAAGTGCCTTTGTTCCTGCAAGGCTCTTAACTTAAAATTTGTTCACCAGTTATTTAATTCTGTGGTAGTATTCTTTGTTATTGTATAAAACTGCTCAAAGGAATAAGCCGTTATTGTGTTGAGAAAAATAGTAAGTGACTTGCAAATAAAAATGTAATTTGCATCAGGCCCATTGTTAAAACATTAGGAACCTTTGCAGATGTCACTAAAATTCTTCATTTAGATTTCACTCTTAATTTAAGTGTCTTTACAATGAGATTCTATCCATTAAATTAGACACATTAACATCACAGTAAGAGAAACCCTAATCTTCATGGCATTTATCGATGTTTTATTTACTCTATACATTTTTATTGTAGAATAAGCTTCTGTTGAATATACTCTGTCAAGAATATGACCTGTCTGTTTGAGTTAACTTTAATGAAAAGCATAACAGCACATTACACTAAGTCACTTTTCACTGGAACACAGTATGGCTTCCATTAAGGCAGCCATAGCCGTTCTCTCAATTTTTACAAATGGTGGCTTAATTTTCACAAACTGCAGATGCTTTAGATTTATTAAGAAGAAAATCTTATATTTATGAATGCTTGTGAGAGGAATGGCTAACTTTACTGGTCAGTTCATAAGAAGAACCCAGAGATATCAGAGAAATCAAGACAGATATGAAAGTTAATAATTAGAAAATATGGAACAGGTAATTTTGATGCCTGACATAGTTTTGTTGGTGTAATTCATTTCTTTTTCTATAGAAGCTCAGGATCTAGTCCTAGTTTTGCTCTCAGGAATAACAGCTGGCATTGCTTGGGTAACCATATGGTATGCTGGGGATTGAACTAGGCCTGCCGCATGCAAGGTAAGCCCTCTACCTACTGTCCACAACTTGTTGTGATTATTAAGCAAAATTGTTGAATTTTTGAGAATGCAGACCTAGAAAAGAAAGAATAAAACTGAATTTCTAGAATTTTTCTTCCTGACAGAATAAATTTGAAAATTCTATTTCAAAGAAATATTAAATATGAATCAGTTTATTTGCCTAGAAAAAAAAACTTATCTATAGATTTTATGCACCTAACAAAATTGCAGTTTTAATTAAAAATTAGTTAAAAGGTTTCACTTATGTGTTTCATAGGTAACACATCATTTTCAAAAGTAGTGATATTTAAAAATGTAAAACTTGAAAATCTTTGACCAATTTTATGAACTATTAGATAAGTATTTTCAGCAACAACTAGGTCTTCTTGATCTTTTGTTAGTTTCTTACATGTTATTTTAATTTCTAACACTGCACAGGCTAGACGAAAGAGGCATTATATATTACGGAAGAGAAAAGTTTTGAGAATTTCCAGACAGTTCAACTCTATCTATTTAATCTGAAGTTAGAAATCTAACACACTTTAAAAATATATATTTCAGCAGTAGAGGAAATAAAAAATAAAATAACAATAAAATATCTTCTATTCGAGCTGCACTTTCAAAACTAGACTACAGTGCTTCCATGTTAGAATGAAGTTACAAAATTAATTAGTAACCCTTAGCGATGACTTGGTAGGCGAAAAAGAACAACGCAAGAAATAAATAATTTAGAATACACATCACTGTCTATAGCATCTATATCTCTCTCATTTTCTTTATATTTCATCAATGTGGTGAAATGAATTCCCTCTGGATATTCAGCTATTCTAACCAAGTCCCATTCAACACCTGTCAGCAATGAGTGCCGATTGCCAAGTTTCGGGGAAAAACAAAGCATCATATGCCAATTAAATGGGACATTTGGCAAAAGCAAAAAGAATGGAGACTTCAGCTTTCCATTCAGTCTTTCCTATGAAAGAAAGCATAATCAGGTATCATGTGGTGTAATCTGCTCTGCCAGTCTGTCAGTTTTTGGTGCATGTACTATGAGTCACTTTGGTATTTATAATTTCAGCCTTGTTTTATTGGTCTTCACTGGCCCTTCAAGAGAGCAGGCATATCTATTCTGCTTTATGAGCGAGTGTATTGGATATTTCTCCTTGCCTTTCCAGATCTGTTGCCACCTTTGCTCTTGTCTTCTCCACTCAGATTGTATACTAGTTTTGTCAGTGGGGAGACACCAGCAGGAAATCAGAAGGAAGGGGAAGTGGATGCAAGAAAACAAAGTCAGAACATTTCATTTCCTAGCTCTTTTCTATCAGTTTTGTAAGGGTAGGTAAGTCACTTCATCTAAAGTCTCAGCTTCTGATAGATGACTCTCACTGCTTACCTCCATCCTTTTCATTATAAGACATACTCCTTCTCTCTATCATTCTTCAGGCTTAAGGAAGAAAATGGTCTCTCCCCAGGGTCCTTTACTGTCATGATTTTCCCTACATCCTGTCATACTTTTCTTAAAGGACAATTTTTAAAACTCCTTTCAAGTTATCCCATTAGTACAGCTCCATTTGCCATTTGTTCTCTTCCTAGATCCCTGACTCATAAAGGAATTCTAAAATAAATCAACTAACTGTACACATTCATCCACACTGTGATATATGTATTTTTAAAGAATTTGGAAATCAATTTTCTAAAAATTTGAAGCACACTAGAGTAAAAATCTTCAATATTGTAGTTCTTCCCAGTATATGAAGTACAACTAAGATTTAGTGGCTAAAATATAACCAAATCTATGTATGTTGTATTAAGGAATTGGAAAGGGAAATCTGACACAGAAAATTCGGGGGTAAGTCTACTGGAGAAAATATATATTTTATATTTTCAGAGACCTATTTAACAGAACACTAAATACAGCTAATGTTGACAGAGTTATGTGTCACTTGCTGGTACATGAATTTCTCATCAACAGCAACACAATAAACATCATGGTGATTAAAACTTAAAAGTTTTGATTGTTTTTGTCAACAGACTGTGTAACCTAGAAATAAATTAAATTTTCCATTTGTCTCCTGGGAGGAGATCCTTAAATATTTGTATTTTTATTACATATCATGATAAAATGCAATAGAAGTTTCAAATTTCCTATAGTTTTCTGTTATTATGAAAAAGCTACAAAGAAAATTGGGTTACTATATTGATGAAAGAACATTAGAGGTTTATTTTTCAGAATTATGTTCACTGGGAATAGTAAGGTTTTTGGAATAAGAAACAATTATCTATGAGCTACGTGTCCTATTTTCTCAAATAAAATTGCATTCCTTGGAAAAATATTACAAAGCAATAAAAAATAAGAATCAATATCTATAGGCCTATAAACTTACTTAGAATTAAATCCTAAAGACAATCTTAACTACAAATATTTTCAAAATCTAGATAGGTTTATATTCTGTCACTTATCTTCTTTATTCTTTGTTTTCATCAATGTTTGAGAATATAAAGGAGCAGCAGATTATATATATGTACATATATACACACATATATATGTGCGTGAGAGTCTCTTGCCTGCATGCTTGGTTGTCTTCCCCGGGGCCCCTCGGAGGGGATGGGCTCCAGCTTCCCACCCCACCCCGAGCAGAGCTCCCGGCGGTCAAAGACCACCGGAACCTAGCTACAGCCATGCTCGAGACCCCTCTCCACACGTTCGGACAGGCCTCATGCATGAAGATACAGGCAGGTGTGTGTAATCCCATCAACAACCAACATCCAGAGACTTAAAAGCAAGCTCCCAGAAGCGATATCTTGTAGCCTACTTCTCCCTCTGGGAGAAACTGGCAAGCTTCTGAGAGTTTCCTGCCCACATGGGACAGCCTTGCAAGCATCTCATGGTGTATTCATATGCTGAATCCAGTAACAAGCTGGATCTCATTCCCCTGACCCTGAAAGAGCCCCCAGTACAACACTGTTGGGAGGGCTGAGTCGAGATAGACTTCTAAGATCTCAGGGAAAGGGCAAAATGAGAGGTTACTGAGCCCGCCTGAGAAATCGGTGATTAAAGGGATTTCGTGATTCGTGATATGTATATATATTTAGCAAATCATACCTGCATTAAAAAATTCAAAACAAGCTAATTTATACTTTTATGGTGATCAACTCTGCTTCTGATGACTGTACACATAGTACAGGGAATAAAGTGCTTTTCTTGCATGAATCTAAACTCTGATTCGATCCCCAACATCACACACAGTCATTTGGGCCCTGCCAGGAATGATATCTGAGCACAGAGTAAGGAGTAAGCCCTGAACATCATCACCTCTGACCTAACACCACGCCCCCAAATGAATTCAGATGTTACTATGTTGAAAAGAAAGAGAGCATTCAGGAATATATGCTGCTTTAGATCTTTCAATAATAAGTCCCCAATAGTCCCTATCAAACTGAATTTATTTTTGAAGTGCTTTTCTGATCTGAAAATAACTTTTCTTAACATATACTTGATTACTGTTTTCTGAGCGCACTTATTTTGTAACAAATAACATTTTAAAAATATGCTGTGAATCCACCATGTTATACTAATCACATGTCAGTGCTAGAGATAGTAAATAACAGTTGTTCCATGGACCTGGTAGAAAACTAGCTCTAGACAGGTATTTGGATTTATTGAATAGAATTAACGTGAACAAAATTAATAGCAGATGTCTATAATAAAGGGAAACCATCCAATAAAACCCAGAACCTGTAAATCTGTTAGCACAAAATAATTAGATTATATTAATGATTTTTATTAGAAAATATTTACTACAGAGTATTGGTTATTTAGCCCTTGATTGAGATCATCGTCTTTCAAGCTGCTTTTGGATTAGATAATCTATGTGCCACAAAACTTGATTATAGTGCAATTTGAATGACTGAGCATGATAATTTCCTTGGAAAATAATAATCACACATTAAATACAGTACTTTGTTTTTTTATTAATATTACTTTATCAGAAATCTATGAATTATTGGCCTTCTTAATTTTAATATTGGTTTCATTAGTTATTTTTGTATCAATTATAATCATACTTTCAAGTGTTATAAAATTATAAAGAACATCACATCAGTTTTATTGTATAATTACTTATTTAAGTTATTTTATACTTTATTAATTAACATAATTGCACATTGTGGAGAGTGTCTGTAAATAGTTACATATTCATTATTAGAAGTCTTCTCATACATGTTCCTCATAGTCACAAAATTTAAATACATAGTCCATACTTTTGTCATTTATGCTTTAAAAAATAGTTTCATTTTTTAAATTTGATGGCATGTCTTTGCATTTGACATGGAAGTATTCATGAAAAAACTAATTTTTAAAGGGCCATCAAACTGTTACAGTGTTCCTGTCATCCCGTTGCTCATCGATTTGTTCAAGCGGGCACCAGTAACGTCTCTCATTGAGAGACTTATTGTTACTGTTTTTGGCATATCCAATACGCACGGGTAGCTTGCCAGGCTCTGCCACGTGGGCTCGATATTCTCAGTAGCCAAGAGGGGCGGAGGAATAGGCCTCGTAAAAGGTCAATGCCCAACCACTGTGCTATTGCTCCTGTCACCCTACAGTGTTCCTAACACTGGAAATTTAGAGTTGTATGATATAAATAGAAAATTTAAAATAGAGATTATACATATTACATTACAGAGAAGCTGTAATTGCAGGGCACACGGTTCCCCTGAAATTAGTATAACCAGAATGAGAGAACTGAGATTTTTACTATCTAAAACAGGTAGTAAAAGTGTGACAGAACTACGCAGCCGCATACCTAGGCCAGCTGTAGCTCTACTCATCACAGCTCATGCTGTTCACTCTAGTACTTCCCAGAGCCACTGGGGGAAGACAGAGTAGGAAAAGAGAAACATCGCGCTTACTCCCTGAGCACCCAGGAAGGAGACTACTAAGAGATGCTGAGAAGGCAGCAGATAATTCATATCATCTCCCATTTTCCTTTTTTTGAGACTGACAAGATATTGGTTGATTTTCTCGATCTTTTTAAAGAATCATCTTTAGGTTTCATAGATTTCCATTATTACTTCCTTTCAAACATTTCACTGATATTCATACTATATCTTAAAAACTATTAATTGTTCTTATCTATTTGCTTAAGTCTTTATTTGTTCTTCCTTTTTCAGTTATGGCTTGGTTATTATATGATAGGGGTGTGTGTGTGTGTGTATGTGTGTGTGTGTGTGTGTGTGTGTGTGTAATTAATCTTGTTGGTACTTTCTGAGTTTTCTAGTTTGATGGTTTGCTATCTAAATATTTTGTAATTTTCTTCTGCAACCCTTCTCATATGAGCAAGTTATTTTTAATTCTGTTTGATAATTCTAACACCTGATGATTGTTTATCTTTTCAGAGACTAAATTTTTCTTGTCTATTTCACCCCTTGTGTTTTTTTTAATACTAGATATGCTGCATTCTGATAATACTGTGATAAACAGTCCTCTCATGTGAGAATTTATATTAATCTGATTAGAAGTTGAACAGTATTTAACATTTGTTGTAGCTATAGTTACCAGAGCTTCAAATTCCTTTAGAGTTTTTGTGTCTCTTCTCTTGATTTCCTATCCACTTTTGTAATCCATTTCTGAGAGTCGGTGCCTTGCATCTCTTTCAGCTGTAATCCACTTAATATACCGAAGATCAATGTGTGCAGGAAACTGTGGGGAGGGGAAGTGTTTTATAACCCTCAAATTAAATTTCAGTCTCTTAGTGAGTCTGTTTCTAAGGACTGTAAACTTAAAAGTACTTTTCTGGCAGTATAGAAGACTCCATCACATCATCTATTTTTTTCTTTTAGGTCACACCCAGCAATGCACAGGGGCTACTCCTGGCTCATGCACTTAGGAATTACTCCCGATGGTGCTCGGGGGTCCATATGGGATGTTGGGGATCGAACCTGGGTCAGCTGCATGCAAGGCAAACACCCTACCCACTGTACTATCACTCCAGCCCCATTGTCACAGCATCTCATGCCTATGCCCTTCCCTAACTCTCACAGTTCCAATTCATCCAGAAACACCCTGTTTTCCCCCTTAGATTATAACAAAAGTCTGAGGGAGTCCAGTAAGGAGAGGAATTCACTTCACCAGGCGGGGATAAAGCTCTTGTCAAACCCTTTCCTCTAGAGCAGACTTTGTTAACGAAACCCAACCTCTAGTCCTACTTCATAAGAAAGCTGATGAAGGCTCAAAGTCTTCACTTGAAAACCTGATGTAGATAATGTGTCTTATAGCAAAACGGAGGGCTACTGGTCTAGATGATATCATTACTTTAATGGATGAATTAAATTTGCTCCTTGGAAAAGGTAGCCAGTCAAAATTGATCATGGGATGACTATGAGATGGGAAATAGTAAAAGATAAAAGGGGCTCTAGAAAAACAGAGAGCAGCTTTTCTCGTATAACCCCCCCATAGACAGCAGCACCTTTTTGACCTCAGATTCTCCCTAAGACAGAGAGAACTTTCTCTTTGACCTTTCATCTGGGCCTGGACAGATAGCAGGAAGCAGTTCTTATCCATGAAGATGTGGCCGGAGAACCACGAAGAGCTATAGGCTACAGACCATAGAGCTAGGCATCAGAGCCTCAGAGGCAGAGGTCAACTATGAGCATCACTGATGGACCAGGAGGATGGTGAGATGGTGATGGATTTTAAGACACTAAGCAAAAGACCAGTGTAGACATTGAGGGATAGCACCAGTGAAAGAGCAGCACAGACCAAGATCAAGATTCTTGGGAACCAGAATGGACCTGGCTAGAGACCAGGATATAGAACATGGACGATCTAAAGTTGACTTCTACAACTATTAAACAAATAACTATAGTCTGATAGTTATCTGGAATTTTGCATGCAAATCTTGCAGAAACTACTCAAGGAACCATGAACTCAGGTTTAAAACCATTTTGGTAGTGGCATATAAAACTGTGAGAGCCACTTAAAATGTGCCCTATGGCTGTGTTTCTCAACCATTTCCCAACAGTTGGGCCCTTCGCCTTGAGGTGTGGCTCCCATTTCCTTGATTTTCTCTTCTGCTCCCTTTGGGAAGTCCTAGGGGCCCCTTCAGAAGTCAAAAGGCTGCAAGTTTCTCAACCTGCAGTCATAGGTTCAGAAACCATTGTTCTAAGGCGTCTCTTACTTTCATGATAGTTCATACTTGGCTTCTAACAATTTGGTGTAACGACCTCCTAAGTTTGTCTGTAAACTTCTATAATTTTAGATTTTCTATGTAGCCTGTCAGAAGGAGCTGGGCCCGCTGGGAAGATGCAAAAGGGGTTGGGCATGAAAGCTGCAGAGATTCAGTTAGAAGGAAGAGAAATCTGCTCTGGATCCATCAACCCCCTAGGTATATCAGCTATGAGGTTAACCTCACAGCTATGATGGAGGAGGAAGCCAAGGCTCAGGGGATCTGGACATGGGCAGAATATCCAGAGTCCTGATCTTAACCTTAAAACATAAGAACTCAGAAGCGAATTAGAACAAAAGCTCTGACTCATACCAGATTCATTTCAATCAGGACTCACAGAGGAAGTAATTTTTTCTGTTCTTAAAGTATCACTGATTTTTTTTTTTTGCCCTGCTATTTTTCTTTTATTTGGGGCCATCCCTGGTGGTTCTTTGGACCTATTTTTGATTTGAGCTCAGGAATCATCCCTGGCAGTTTTTAGGTGAACACTATATTGTATATAGAATTTGGGTTGGCTGCATGCAAAAAAAGCCCCTTACCTTAAAGAATGTAGGAAAATATTGCACATACAACCCAAAGTGAATATTAACTTCATTTAAAAATTATGGCATAAGGGCCAGGAGGATCGCCCCATGAATTGGAAGCTGATCTCATGTGCTGGTGGGAGGGAGAAGAAACCACAAAGTAAATGATAGTTGGAGGGATCTCTCAGGATGGTAGATGTGTGCTGAAAGTAGACTAGGACCAAACATTATGGCTTCTTAGTGCGTATATTCACTGTATCACTGTCATCCCGTTGTTCACCAATTTGTTCAAGTGGGCGTCAGTAATGTCTCCCTTCGTCCTAGCCCTGAGATTTTAGCAGCCTCTCTTTACTTGTCCTTCCCAACGGTGCCACATTGGAGGCTCTTTCAGGGTCAGGGGAATGAGACCCAGCATTGTTATTGTTTTTGGCATATCAAATATGTCATGGGGAACTTACCAGGCTCTGCCGTGAGGGCAAGAATCAAAAGTATTTAAATATTTTTGAAAATAAATTTACTTTGTTTTCTGGGGATAGGAGGTGCAGGCAGTCCTCTGGGACACACCTGAAATGGTCAGGGATTACTCCTGGCTCTGTGTTCAGATCATTCCTGACAATGCTCAAGGTACTGTTTGCAGGACAGGGGACCGAACCTGAGTCAGCAATTTGAGATAGGTGCCTTAGCCCCTGTACTATCTCTCTGGGCCCTGATTTAATTTTTATGGTTATTCTACCAAAAGCTGAGTCTTTTTATAAATTATCCAATTTTACAATGACTTAGAATTGATTATGCCACTGGCTTACAATCACTGAAGGTTAAAACTAACGAAGTTTAAAATTCATTTGTATGACTTTACGACTATTGAAGCTAGCCAGAACTTCTCACAGAATAATTTTTACTTGGTTTTATTATGAATTTAAAACATTTTTACTATTATATAATCATATAGATTTTCTGATAAATTATAAAAAATTGAAACTTTAAATTTCACCATTTTTTAATGGCACATAGTTACAAGCTTTCATGTCTGAGTTATAATCACACAATGATCAAACACCCATCCCTCCACCAGTGCACATTCCCCACCACCAATATCCCCACTATACCCCCACCTTTCCCACCCTCCCCCTGCCTCCATGGCACACAATATTCCCCATACTCTCTCTCTGTTTCGGGGCATTATCATTTGCAATGCAGATACTGAGAGGTTATCATGTTTGGTCCTTTATCTACTTTTGGCACACATCTCCCATCCTGACCAATTCCTCCAACCATCACTTTCTTAGTGATCCCTTCTCTATTCACCATTTTTTTAAAATAAGTACTATTTCTTTTTGCCACACCATTATACTGATATTCAACTTTTACTGGCAATTTCCAAACTGCTTCCATTAAAAGATATTTCCTTTTAGAGTAAAAAGTTCTCAGTTATTCTATGTTTCTCTGTAGCACTGTCATCCTGTCGTTTATTGATTTGCTCAAGTGGGTACCAGTAACATCTCCATTCTGAGACTTGTTGTTACAAGTAACTTGTTACTTGTTTTTAAGTATAGATTTTTTCTGGAACCATAGCACAGTGGGTAGGGCATTTGCCTTGCACACGGCCAACCTGGGTTCGGTTCTTCTGTGCCTCTCAGAGAGCCTGGCGAGCTACCGAGAGTATCCCGCCTACACAGCAGAGTCTGGCAAGCTACCCATGGCATATTCGATATGCCAAAAACAGTAACAACAAGCCTCACAATGGAGACATTGTAGGTGCCTGCTCGAGCAAATCGATGAACAATGGGACGACAGTGCTACAGTGCCTATATTGCAAACCATAAAACCCAAAAAGACAGAGAGAGAAAGAGGAAATGTGTCTGTCACAGAGGCAGGGGGAGGGAAGGGGTGGTGGTGGCAGGAGGGACACTAGGAACATTTGTGGTGGAGAAAAGACACTGTTGGAGGGATGGGTACTCGAATATTGTTCAATTGAAACAAAATCACGAAAATTTGTAAGTCTGTCACTGCATCTCACGTTGATTCATTAAAATAAAAAAAATTATGGCATTGAAAAAGAAAATATCTGTAAATGGAAAATTCATGCAATGGGCTTTAACATGAGGCTAGACTGAACAAAATATTCAAACAAATTATAAAAAGAGATGAAAAAAATCTATGTGACTATTAAAAAAAGAAAAACTAAAAAGCACATATGTGATATTACCATATAACCTAGCATGCTTCAAATTTAAATCCAAAAGGAAAAATGAAGAATAATTACCTAAAAATAAGATGACCAAGAAATGATAAAAATTCTATCGCCTAACATTCAGCAAATCCAAGCTAAATAAACACAAATACAAATATGCCTCAACTGACCATAGCAAACTGCTAATCATCAAGACTATGATAAAGTTTCACAGCACCCACTAAAGGGCTTAGGTTGTTTCAGAGAGAGGAACCTTGAAAATTATGTGCACAAAAAAAGCAGCAATAAAAGTATTTCTATAAATTGTCAAAATCAGCCAGTTAGGACTTCAACACTGACCAAAGAAATACAATTTGAGAAGCATTTGTTCAATAAAAGCGGCTGATCTTTCGCAGGAGGGGCAGTATTTGCGGTGGCTGGTCTGTCCTGGGGCAGTGCCACCTTTCATCTGAGCTCTGTGGTGTAGTAATTCTAAGAAGTTAAAACAAGCTGTGAAAATAGGCAATTCTGTTGCTCAGGGAGTCAGACTGATTTGGAGAGAAGTGACAGAAAGCTACATTGCAAGGGATATTGCAATAATAATAATAATATTTTTGTGGCAAATAATTGATGTGCCTGAAGCTTTAATATCGGTAAAGGCAAGGAATACGCCAGACAGAAGTAGAATGAGAGAATGAGGGCATAAGGGTATAAGATTACTTGATAAACTTCAAGATATTCCTGGTGGTATGGGAAGATTTATGTCCTAGACAGATTGTCACCCAACTATCTACTTACATGGGCAGAACTGAAGACCTTGTACAAATGGGAAATAAAAGTTGGGGCCAACTTGCAAACTGCCAACTCTTGCAATGCATCCCTTTAGTACACACAGACACACACAGACATACACACTCTCCTCTTCAACACAACGTTTATACAGTGACAAAGGATCAAATTCTTACTATTTTTTTATGTTCCTTATTTTTTTTTTGGTATGTTCCTTATGTTTAAATACAGAGTGTTTAAATATAGGCTCAAGAAGTTTAAATGCAAACACTGTTCCATATAGTCAGCCACCAAGTTATACAGATGTCAAGGTAATATTAGGAATATAAGTTTAAAATAGAGATAAGAAAAATACTAAAATAAGGCCTCAGTAGAGACGTGACTGATTAAACCCTAAATGAAAGTCAGGTTTTAGCAAGTTTAATCCCAGAAAGTGTTTTCTTTCTCTTGGGTTTTGTTAAATTTTTAAATTAAATCACAGTTACCATGTTGTTGATGATTTGGTTTCTATCACACAACGTTCCAACACCCACCCGCTCACTAGTATACATTTCCCACCACCAATGTCCACAGTTTCTACTTTCAAGCCCCACCGCAGTATGCTTTTACTGCAGACAGTTTTCTTTTCTTTCACTCTCTTTTGCTCTCTCTCCTTCATTTTTCACATTATGGTTTGCAGGACAGGTACTGAAAGGTTGTCATGTGTATCCTTTTACCTACTTTTGGCTTTCAATTCTTGTTCAGAGTGATCATTTCCAACATAATGGTACTGAGGGGGTGATAATGGTGCTATTGTTTCTTCTGGTGGTGCTGGGAATTTAACTGCTGTTTCCCACTGTTTTGCATGCTTTCAGCCCATTGAGCAAGCCATAATGCCCAAAAGTAGAGAGTATGGGGAATATTGTCTGCCATGGAGGCAGGGGGAGGGTGGGAAAGGGGGGGTATACCAGGGATATTGGTGGTGGGGAATGTGCACTGGTGGAGGGATGGGTGTTTGATCATTGTGTGATTGTAACCCAAATATGAAAGCTTGTAATTATCTCAAAGGGATTCAAAAATTTTTTAAAAAAATTAAATAAGAAAAAAAATTAATTAATAAGAAACTAACAACAATAAAAAAGTAGTAGATGTTAGCTAGTGCTAAAAGGAGGAATTGGAATCCAAAGGAGTTATCGAAAACAATATATTTGCTTCTGAACAAAAAATATAATGAAACATGCAAAGAATAGAAAGGAATTCCCCCTAGAAAGTGGGGTGGAAAGCTGGAAGTAGAAACTGAGAAATCCCAGTTGTTAGATGTACTGAACAAAGTCTTCAAAGCTTCTGTTAAAGATCTAGAGTAATATACTGAATTGAATTACTATTTACTATCATTTTCAAACAATAATGATTTAATTACATTCATAAGTAAATTGTACCTATAATTTAGCTCATAGTTTTTAATTTATAACTTACCTTCTTTTGGGGGTCACACTGGCTATACTCAGGGGGGTTACTCCTGAATAATGAGGTGTTGTATTCAGGAATTATTTCTGAATGTGCCCAGGCAACAATATGAGATGCTAGGGATCAAACCTGGGTCAGCTGCATGCAAGGCAAATGTCTAACAAGGTTGTACTATTGCTCTAGCCCCCTTATAGTTTTCATTCTAATAAATTCCATGCTCAGTTGCTTTTCCATTACCTAAATGTGAGCCTGGCAAACCTTGAATCAGATGGATTGTGAGTAAAGCTGTGCTCAGTGCTCTGTTATGCCTTATGTACTGTTCTCATTATGAAATATCCCCAGGTGTAAGCTATTACTACCTTCCTTAAAGACAATGTTCTCTTCATATAATTTAATATTAGAATTCTGGAACAATAATTCTATAATAAAATGTCAAAATCAGTAACAAATTATTTCACTTAACATTTTGTAGTGTTTTTTATGAGAAGTCAAGATAAAAATAAGATATTCCCACTATGTGTTAAGAACTGTATAAGCTATTACTAAACAAAACTCATATAAACATTATTATCAATAATAGGAGTCTGATAGAAGTGAAGGAAATTAAATATATGGCAATTATAATGAAGAGATAAAATTCCAATTAAAAAATAGCAGAAGAACCTAATGGTGTATAATTTATGTATAATCATACTACTTTGCTATTTCATTCATGGTTAGGGTGGCTGATTGGAGTTTCCCCAAATAGCTTGTTCAACAAACTATCCAAGCACCTTTACTCTTTCCTGTCTGGAGGTGGAGTTGATTTTCTCTCTCCTTGGAATTCTACAGGAGAATGTGATAGATTTGGTGCTGTGTAAACTGCAGGACAGGTCACAGAAGGAAGCACACCACCTTCTGATCTTTGCATGTATTCTCCTGGACTCAGTCCAGTGTTGTGAAGAAGTTCAGACTACATCTGAGAGCTTTTGCAGGACTTGACTTATGGTATCCTCTAAGGTCTCAGCTGAAGACAGTTGTCATCAGTTGCAAGATATGTGCATGGATGAACTTTAAGTTTTCCTGTTTCCCAGTCCTTGACATTTCCAGCTGAGATCCCAGATATCAAGAGCAGATGCAAGCCATTAGCATAGGTCCTAACTATCCATTTATGGATAACAAATAGTTACCAAATTTGCTTGTTACCAAAATTGCCGGTCATAATTACAAGATTAGCTAGTGGGTCTAAATATTCACTTTCATTTTATTTTATTATTACGGGGGTCTTGTGGGCCATAAACAATAGTCATAGGGCCTATACCTGGCTCTGTACTCAGGAGCGACCTATCGCATTGCTTAGAAGACCTTATTTACTGCTGGGGAGTAAATTGGGATCAGCTACATTCAAGGGAAGCACCTTATCTACTGTACTATTTCTGTAGCCTCATATTTATTCTATAGCATCATAAAAATATAGATGTTTGTTCCCAACTTAATATTCCTATTCCTTATTTCTGTATATGTAACTGCTCTTAGACAGTGCCAAGAATTTTGCAAGGATGATTTCAATATACAATTGATGTTAAAGCTACATAGCTACATGGAAAAATATGTGCTTATTTTTTTGTTGCTTATATTTTTAAAAGTCTGAACACTTATGGTTTAAATTTAGTCTTAGATGAGAAATGACTTGTTTATTATACTTCCTGAGCAATACCTTCCGACCTACCTGTAGTAACAGAGCTAGAGCTATGTGGAGGAAATTGCTTCATGTCATTGTCTCCAGTGTGTGTAAATACATGTTTCCTCTATTTTCTAAAACAATGGCAATTTTGATAAGAACTAACCACATATTAAAAACTAGATTCTTTAAGACTTATTATTTCCTCCAACATGTGCAAACTGAAGTGAATAACATTTTGCAGAGACCTAACTCTTACATGAAAAAAAAATTAAATAAGCAAATTTCTTCAAAACATCCATTCAGAAATTACAGAGCCATGAGAGATTTGGAATATCTTAGTATTAGCCCATTTTTGTTATGCATGTAATATTATTTAAAGGCTCTGAAATACACTAAAATTAATGTTTATCTAATTTGTGATACAACTGAATGTCAACAAGTTCAATAATGAGCTGTCAAGATTATAATGTATAAATAAATTTTCCATTTTTCTTTATATAATTTTTGAATATTGATGTCTGGATATGAATACTATCTAAAGTATACTTATCATCCCCCCCACAATCTCTTGGCTTTATACTGGTTGAACAAAGTAATAAGTTGAACAAAAGTAAATCCATTATTGTCATACTGATTGTACTCAGTATGAAATTTGATTATGTATATATTATTATATTGTGTAAATATAATATACAGCCATATTATTAGAAGTGAAAATGCTACCTGAAGTATATTTCTGAATGTGTGTGGAACCTATTTGTATTGAATAGTTTAAATCTTCTCTTATTACAATAAATGACCTTCAACATCAAGCTAAATCTTCATTGGATAAAATTCACCTTTATCAAGCTTGTAGAAGAGAAAAGATCCAATGCCTGGATAAGATCACCATACCAGAATCATATTCATTCCAAGAATGCATCCTAATTATCAAGTGACTTGTCACCATTTCCAGTATCTACATATTGAAATATGCACAGAAATGGTGAAAAAGTGAAGGTATAAAGTAAATATCGGGGTAGAATTCCAAACACCTGTTTGTCTCTGCTTTTTATGCTAATAAGTTCCCAGGAAAAAGCCTGTAAACATGCAGTCATTAGTTTCTCCATTCATGTTGCAAGCATAAATGGTATGCTCAGAAAAAAAAAAAACCCAAGGAAAAGCCTCAGGCAGTATAGTCTAAATAGCATCATTATTTCCAAGCTTTTATTGTAGGACCACAAATTAAAGGCAAAACTTTCAAATACATGACCACAATTTCTTGTTTTGTCAGAAAACACATGGGTAACACTGGATTTTATGTGATTAGACAAAACATATACATCATAAATGATGCTTTAATAACCCCATTAGGGTATTTGTATCAATTTTTGGAAAATAATCTCTTCCTAACCCTCAGTCATCTTTCATCAATTGAATTTAAAAATACCTCAGAGCTAGAGAGATAGTGAAGGGGATAAGGCATTTACCTTGAAACAGTTGACCAGGTTCAATTTCTCATCTGCAGCATCACAAATGGTCCTCCAAGCACTGCCAGGAGTAATCCCTTAGCATAGAGCCTGTAGAAAGTTCCTAGCACAACTAGGCCCTAATTAACACACACACACACACACACACACACACACACACACACACACACACAAACAAACAAACAAAAAAATCCCCAGAAAACATATCCTCAAAAATACATTGAAATTGTTTTAAGTACAATAGAAATAAAAGGCTAGATAAAATAGTTCTTAATAGGGCACCTAAAATAGTTCATGAATAACAAGAGAGAAAACAATAGTAAATGAAGAGAATAAGTCATATTGAAATGGTGCTTAATTGTCCACAAGCTACTGTAATTTCCTGGATTTCATTTTGGAACTTAGTCATTCTTGGGGGCTTCACTCGTCTTACTAGTTTAGCAGCTTCATGACTTCCAAAGTTCCACCAGTAGTTAACGTTTTACTGAAGTGTCTAGGAAAGGAGGCACATATAGCTTCTTCCCAGCTGCCTTATTAAAGTATCTCTCAGCAGCACAGTGCCACAATATATTCATCACCATGCTCAACATCACCATGGATTTTAGAACCTGAGAATTATGTGCAGGAATTAACCTGCCACAGTAGACAGTCTGTTTCCTTCAATTGAGAAAGAAAAAAGGAAAACGAAAGCTTAACTGAAGAAAACATGATTACAGAGACTGTAAAGCCTGTTCAAAGTAAATTTGTTTGCCGTGCATTAGAAAGCAAGCTACCACTACAAAAAAAAAAGTAACATGCAAAATAATTTTGAAAAATCCTTGGGGTCATTTTGTCATTAAAGATATCTTTACAATTTATAACTTGCCTAGAGAAACCATTTATTGGACTCGAGTAAACAACGTACATCTCGGCTGCTTAATTTGCTGAAAAAGAATTAGAAATACACACAGGTACTGGAAATATTTTTTTTTCGGGACAGGAACTAAAATGTAAATTTAATGCATAAGCTCAGCTCACTGTCAAAGTAAAAATTTTATCAACTCACAATATAGGAGAGGCTGTGTGAAAAACTAATGTGAGAAACCAAAAGGAGTACATGATGTGACTAAAGGGAAATCAAAGGCTTTGAGTCTTCAATGCAGCATTGAGGTGACCAGCTTCCAAATAAAGAGCTGATTCAGTAAAACCAGTTAAACTTTTATAGGAACATGTGCTTAGACTAGAACCCTGAACCTAATTTCACTTTGCCCTCAATTAAACCCCAAATATATATTAACTCACACTCTGCACAGCTGCCTAATGTGATGCTAATGATGCGTGTGATGCATAAGCAAGCATGTCATTCGTACATGTCAACTGTACCAACACTCCAATCAGGCCCGACAAGAGCATTAACATCTACACTCTCTCATACCCACTCCCTATCTGGATCATCCCCTTTGCTAGTCTATTCACTCATTAAAATACTGGCCCCAAGATCCAGTGCTTGATTCTCCCCTGAGAACACCAACACCTACTTCTGGGTATGTACTATTGCTTCAGCAAACCTTTCTGTTTTTAACTACACTCAGTGTTATTCTAGAATTCTTTCACTGGTAGAGACAAGAAACTGGTTTTCATGGGGAGGTCACTCTCACATCTTTTTCTTGAACCCCAAAGAGTCCAGAATCATCTCAGTCTCGATTTCTAGCTCTCTGAGGAGAGG
Source organism: Sorex araneus (assembly GCF_027595985.1). Taxonomy (NCBI): domain Eukaryota; kingdom Metazoa; phylum Chordata; class Mammalia; order Eulipotyphla; family Soricidae; genus Sorex; species Sorex araneus. Next base: position 84,690,017 of record NC_073303.1, on the reverse strand, counting down.
TAGGGGTTAATTCCCAGGACACGGGGATTTAGGGTACTCACATCCAGCCTCAGTAGGGTACAGAGATTTGTCTTAGGCTGTGAACGATCTCATTCAAGGTCTCTAAGTATCCTTTTTCTTCTCCAATTATTACTTTTCCAGAATTTACCCAGGTAATACCAGTTAAGATAAAGGAATCTCTCTTTGCTTTTAGGACTTAAGAAGTTATTCCACTCTAAGTGGAACTTATTCCACTTTAAGTTCCAGGGATTCTCTGAAACTGATGGTGGCATGTAGGATAACATTGGGTTTGTCCTTTCAGCCTTGCCACAGGGAACTTAGTTTACCTTAGAGCAATGGCCTTTCTGTGTGGACACAGGAAGACAGTTAATATTATGCTTTGTAACTTGGGAGCTGATTGACTCCAATAATATTTATTCCTGGGCATCTGCTTTCATGACTTAGTTGCTCTTAGTTCCTAACACCCCAAAAGCAGGGACCTGACAAGGGACAGAATGGACCCAGGGCAAGCTGTGAGCTACCCTGGCATCGAAATGGGCCAGGTCAAAGTGCCACAATATTCAACTATAAGTTGAGAGCATGGTTATAGACAAATGCTGTAATGATCCAAAAGTAACGACAAGAATAGGACCCTCCTGGGGTTAGGAAAACTAACCTGACCTGAAGATTGTGGTCTAGAAAATATAGTGAGATGTCCTCAGAAAGAACCAAACTTTAAGTTTGATACATCTCTTACTGTGCTCATACAGAATGACATTGCTAGAAATATTTAAAGTAGATTGCTACAACTATTTAACTGGATTACTAGTTGAGGAAGGAAGAAAGGGACACACTCTGACACACCCTTGTTTGGACCCCACCCTTTATCAGATCTCCTAGAAATCTGTAGTAATCTCCTTAGATGAGATTTTTGTTAATCTCCTGGAGGAGTGGTTTGACCCCTCTTTGTTGATTTGTTAATGTCAACCTACCTTTGTGTCACTGCCCTATGTGATTTCTAAATAAACTAAGATTGTGGGGAAGAGGAGGAGATAGCAAAGACAGAAGAGAGATAGCAGAGACAGAAGCAGAGGCAGCAGGGCACAGAGGCAGCAGGACACAGCAAGGAGAAGACACAGCAAGGAGAAGACACAGAAGTGAGAGAGAACTACAGAGGCAAGACAGAAAAACAGAGAAGACATAAATGTGGAGAGAGAAGCAAGAGAGAAGACACAGAAGAGAGAAGACACAGAAACAGAACATAAGGAGGAGCCATCCCAATCTGGTCCATACACAGCAGCTCAAGAGCACCGAACGCGAGGGCCCGAGAACAACAGAGCACAACAAGCACATCATCACCCCCTCCAGTGAGCACGCGCATCTTTGTAAATTTTTTACAGTGGCAGGTGATAATTTCCAGCAGGGAAGATCCATCATCTACCCCTTGGGTGTGGTGTGATCTAACAATCACTTGGCGAGACAGACAGGAGAAATGCAAAGAGCAGGAGCTCACTCAGTCATTTCCTGTATCGGTAGGCTCTCCTGAGTCTGATCTCCCAATAAACTGATTACATATCACCAATGAATTTATCTCTTATTCTATATGTTTTTCCCAGTGTCAAACAAATATTTCTAATAAATATAGTATTTCAAATTCTTATATCTATAATATTTTCAGAAAAGTGGAGGATGTAAAGTTTTATAACTTTCTGTTTTGTTTTTTGGGCCACACTTGGTTGTACTCAGTTCTTACTCCTGTCACTGTGCTCAAAGATCACTCCTAGCAGAGTTTGAGGGCCCATATATAGTACCAGGGATCAAGCCAGAGTTGGCTGCATGGAAGACAAGCGCCTTTACCCCTATCTATCTGGCCCCAACCATTGCGGTCTTCAAATAATCTAAAACTACATCATTTGTTAAGCTTTTACATATTTATATTTACATATATATCTATCTATATGTATATATTTTATAATAATCTAAAGGAAGAACTTTGAAACTTTAAGGATGGAAGGACCTGAGATACAATACACATGCTTCTATGACTCTAAAATTAATAAAATTATTGTAACCGGTATCTTAAATTTTCTTGTACATAGAAACCATGGGAAATAGCTAAAACTCAGAAAAAAAAGAAGTTTGGAAACTGAAGCTTAGATTACATTTTGTGCCAACAAATGCTAGAATAAAAATAAAACATTGATGCTATTTGCAGATAAATCTACTTGCCAGAGTTATGAGTATATTTATCCCATGCCTAGGTGGCAAAATCACTTTTCATGAAATCCAACTTACAGTGATTTGGAAGCAACAGAAACACCAAGGCAGTATTAAAGCTTGCTAAAAAAAACAGATTTTATCCCATAAATCACATGCTATACTAATTTACAACTTTCAGGTGTTTCATCACTTGAATCTTTGATATATCATTCTATTTTAATTATACAGGAGATAAGTAAAATTTAGAGCTTAGCATTTGAGACACACAGATTTTGTACCTTGATTTCAGCAGTATATATTCATGAAATATTAGTAGATTATAGAGGCAGTTCAAAATAAGTTTGATAGGATTTATAGTTTTGAAATCATTTAAAGGTTTGATGTATCTGAGGGCAAAGTAAATTTTTTACATAAATTATTAATAAGATGCCACTATTTTGTCCACTATGTTGGCTAATGATTCCAATGATATGCCTCATATTAAGTGGTATATGAAGCAAGCATTTAAAAATTATGGCTGGACCAGGAAGCTGGGAGTAGTTCAGGAAATACTCCTACAGACACTTGGCCTGTATTTGTGGGCCATGTACATGTGACAATGCAGTGTTGCTCATCCAGGTGGCACTAGGTGGTCACCAGAAATACTGTATTAGGCTGTGCTTGGTACTGAGGGGGTGCAATTCGTGGTGCTGGGGACCACACTCAGGGCTCTTCATGTATGTGGCATGTTCTCTACCACTAGAGGCATAAATTGCTCTCAAACAGACATTTTAATACACTGGTTATAAAATAACAAAGTGTGAAACCCTGCTTTATGAAGTCTTAATCAGGATTTCTATGTCTACATTCAAAACGAGAATCAGTATCTGTATCCTCTTCTTCCTTGACAATCTCTAAAAGCTTTCATAAAAATGAAAGGTGTACTGTGATAGAAATGAAGAGAATGAGAAGGGGTCCATTTGCAGTTGAGAAATTTCAGCATATAAACAGGCAAACGGAGAGCAGACAGGTGTGTGTTATGACATGAACTGATCAGAGGACTATCAAGGGTCTCAGATGCCAAATAGCAAGTGCCAAAAGAGACTGGCCTTGAAAATTTTGAATGAAAACAAGAAACTAAATTACTAATGGCTGCACACCTCACCAACATGCAGACTTCAGCAGCCAGATCTTTTTTATTACTGATACACTTTTCTTACATTCTTATGGGTAACACTTTGAATAAAAATTAACCACAAATAGATACTTTGCTGTGTTATTTCATAAACCTTACAGTAAAAAGATTTAAAACTTTATAAGGAAAGAACAGTTACTTACAAGAGATGTAAATACAAACCAGCGTTAGACTTCTCTATTGCAACAAGTATAGTAGCACTGTAGCACTGTCATCCCATTGCTCATCGATTTGCTTGAGCAGACACCAGTAACGTCTCCATTCTGAGACTTGTTACTGTTTTTGGCATATCGGATATGCCATGGGGAGCTTGCCAGTCTCTGCTGTGCGGGTGGGTCCCAGTCTTGGTAGCTTGTCCTCCAAGAGGAACGAAGGAATCGAACCAGGTCAGCCAAGTGCAAGACAAATGCCCTACCTGCTGTAATATCACTGGAGTCCTATTGCAACAAGTATATCAAGATAAAATAAAACAGGGTTCTAAAACAAAATTATGTACACTCTAGAATTTTGTACTTAGATATACTTCCAATCAAATGATTTGTTATAAGTGTGATATGATCTTAGTAATTAAATTGAGTAGTAATTAGTCAGTTAGTGACCAGATAATAGAAAATAAACTGTATAGAAAACTATTAATCCACACTAGAGCAAAAGTGTAAAGGTAAAATAGAAGGAAGGCACTAAAGATTCCATAATAAGATAATAAGGTAAAGCACTGGCTAAATCTTGTCCAGCATTTGTTTTAATAAAGTTATGTTGGAACAACACAATCTATTCATTTATATGTCATGGATGCTTTTGTGTTGCAGTGACATACTTGACTAATTGCAACAGATATTAATTGGCTTGCTTGGTATAAAAGAATTTAGCACCTGCTTTTATTATAAAAGTTTGCAAATGCTTAATATAGGCAACTGAGAAATGTGGGATGCAATAAATTTATGAGTTCAATACAAAAGCTTGGAAATTAGACATGCCAAGAAATAAAGTTAGCCTAATAAATCAGTCAAGAGTCCAAGAAGGAAGCAGAACTTTGAAAAATAGTAGAATGATTTCCATGTGCTAATCAAAATATAATTATCTGTATTGTTATTAATTATGTTCAAAAGATATAATGTCTTATTTTCTCAAGACAAAAATTGATGTTAAAGGCCAGAAAGCTAACTCAAAGGGCTGTACTGCACACTGCATGCAGCAGGTAGTAGTTAAGGAAGCATTTTTTTGAACTACATTTTAGCATTGTCATGCATTTTCTAATCTGACATGAAAAGGAAAATCAAGATTATCTTTGGACAATGATATATTTGTCATCTACCTTTGGAGGTTGACTTAATTTGTCATGTTATTCTGAGGTATTACATACACACACACACACATACACACACACCTGAAAGTAACCATTTTTATTAATTTCCATTTTATATAATCTGCTTAATATGACATTTTGTACTACTTTACATAATAATTATTTTATCTCGATTTGTTAAGTTCAAATTTTTACTTTACTGGATAACTCCAGGTAACAGAACTTGTTTCTGTATATTTATCAATGCTGAATTTATAAACTGAAATTTTTCTAATTAAAACTGGATAAAAATCTTCAGAGCACACAGCTTAGTGTATTTGGAAACTCAACTTTATTATATGCAAAGTAAGTGGTCTTTAATTCCTAGTCTTACTGATGACTAGAGACAAAGACAATAAAATGATTGTAATCTTGGGATAACACAGGCCAAGCTGATAATTCCTGGAATCTAGGCATAGTCAAGGTGCAAGGGATTTATGATCTTAAATCCCGAGTCATGCTTTGTTTAATATGCATAACAGAAGTACCTGCTTTGTAGGTAGTTATTAGCAATGTAATGCCTTTAAAAGACATAGATGACAGGAAAAATCAATATATCATTTGCTGCTTGTTCAACCCAGGTACTCCCCACTTTGGTGATATCTGGAGGGCAAAAATCTCAGAAAACATCTTTCTCTATCTAGTATAGAATTGATACCATCCCTATTTGTCTATGAAAACTCCAAACTTACAGTCGCATTAATAGCAATCTAGTATTTAGGGGAGCAATTCTATCAGCACCTCAGTGTATCTTGGTAGTATAGGACTATTTCCTGAAAATTTCATTGGCATAGCACTTTCCTGCAAATTATCACTTGACATAAATAACCACTGATATACTATAACATTTTAGGAGCAGAACTTAAATGAAAGATCAGTGTTATAGAATATCATATCTCCTGTAATACTCTTTCCAAAATGTCAGTATTGTGAATAAGTACTTTGCCTTTGCTTAGAGAAAATTGCTTTCATGCAAATAATGAAGAGAATCTCTTGTGATATATCAAGTGATTCTGAATGATCAATAATACTACTTAGCACTTATGTAGTAGTTTTCATCTTCAAACCACTTTACTGTCATTAAACAAATTCAAGATATTACCACTTTCTTACCAAAAAAAATCCATGGGATGAAAAGTAGTAGTTTGCAACAGGGAGAGCGCTTAAATGTTGTAGTACGTGCAAGCATGTATAATACCCCGACTTTGATTCTGGGCACTGCACGTTCACCTCCTACCCCATTCCCAATGGCTGTCCCCTTAAGAACAAAATAAAACTATGTATCTGGGGAAAGTTGGAGCTCGCTTGTCCTTCCAAATTCTAGGATATAAATGGTAGAGGTATGTATTTCACACATATCTCACAATGTCTAATGATTTTGGGTAATTGAGCATAAATGTCAATTACAGGCTTCATTATTATTTAAAATATTCATTGTTAGGGACTGGATCAATGGTCAGTAGCAGGTATGGGCACTTGCCTTGCATGCGTCAACCCAGGTTCAATCTCTGGCACCCCACATGGTTCCCCGAAGCCATCAGGAGTGATCCTTGAGCACTACCAAGTGTGGTTCCCGGTTTCCCCCAAAATAAAACAAAAAAGAATTAAAAAATAAAATATTTCTTATTAAGTATTTTATTTTATATTTATAAGTCATTGGGACTGGAATGATAGCACAGCTGGTAGGGCATTTGTCTTGAACCTGGCCGACCCAGGTTCGATTCCTCCATCCCTCTTGTAGAGCTGGGCAAGCTACCCAGAGTATCCTGCTCGTATAGCAGGATCTGGCAAGCTACCTGTGGCGTTTTCGATATGCCAAAAACAGTAACAAAAAATCTCACAATGGAGACGTTACTGGTGCCTGCTCAAGCAAATTTATGTCATTAAATATTATTATAATTTATTAAATTTATAAGCTATTATATATTTTTAAGGTAACATGGTTATAATAGTTTAATTACAGATGCTTTTGATATACAAAGTTACTGTACCTCCATAAAACCCATGTGATTTTTAGGGTTGTTTTTTTTTCTTGAATTTTTGCCATTAATTTGTTATTACCTCTAGATTTGTTATACATGTATTTGCTGTCTTTTAAAAAAGTTGCTTTTATTCCTATTAAAAAAATTTAATGTTTAAATCATGAATGGGTAGGTACTGAATCTTGGCAAAAGCTTCCTTTGCACACATTAAGATGGTCTTATCTTTTCCAAGTTGATGTGGTATGCCATATTAATTCATTCATTTATTCCTGCATATTGAACCATATTTGCACCCTGACAATAAGTTTCTCTTGATCATGGTATTTTTTTTATTTTTGTTTTATTTTTTAACTAGATTTTGCTGGAGATCTTTGTATATATGTTCGCCACATGTTATTTAGCTACAATTATTTTTAGTAATTTTTCTCTCTGGTTTTGGTATTAGAGTAGTATTGCCTATAGAAGCCTATAAAGAAAAAGATTAGTTTTTTTCTTATTCTATTATTCTCTGAGGGTTTGCGGAAACTTATTGTCTGAGCTGAGCTCTAGAATTTTTGGAAATTTTTGATTGCTGTTTCAATATCTTTACTAGTAACTAGTCTGTTATGGTTTCCTATTTCCTCCCAACTCAGCCGTGGAGGTTGTATAATTCTAAAATTTCATCAATATCTCTAGTCTCTACAGCTTAGTGGCAGACAGTTGTTCATAACCACACATGGTTTCTCCAGTTTCTGAGGTATCTGCTGCAATGTATCCCCTTTCATTTCTGATCTGACTTATTAGAGTTTTCTCTCTTTTTTTCTTATGTATGTATCTAAGGGTTTTTTAAAACTAGCCCTAGGATTGTTAAATCTTGTCTTAGAAATAATCAGGTGTCTATATTTGCAAAATTGAGTTGGTGTGCAAGACTGAGTTGGCCTTAACGGCTGCAGAGATTTGTGGTTGCAAGGCCATGAAGCTTCAATGGCATGGAGATCCAGCTGGTACAAAGTTTACAGCTGCTAGTGTCTGGCAACTGATACTGAATCAAAATCAAGCCAGCCTGAGATTCTTGTTGACTTGGGACTGTGGTCATATGTGTCCAATAACACAAATCCAATGAGCTGGCCTATGTAGTTCTTTGGGGACTTGCATTTTTTGGTATCAACTGCAAGTGCAGGATCAGAATTCAGCAGACCAGGTAGCAACTCATGGTATGATGTGATTTAAAAGGCCTGTGCCACCTAGTTAGAGTGGGACTCTTCTGCTGCCAGCTGAAATAATTCATACGTGTTTCCTTATGCCTAAGTGCTGTGTTCAAGCAATTTTGAAAGATCACCAGAGGGGCACAGTTCTGCTACCTTTTGTTGAGTTTGATCAGGTGGTTGGACTGACCAGTGAATTTCTTTTTATAGCAGCCAGGTGCCTTTCCCCTAGTTTCATCTGATACAAATACCAGTAGTAACCAGGGGATTTGGACTATGCCAAGCCAAGGGCAGCTGTGAGATTCACCAAACGTTGAAGGGCTAGGCTTTAGATAAGAAATGCCCCCAAAGTGTTTGAGCATCTGTGTTAGAAGGACTTGGATGTCAGATAAGGACTCTATGACTCTATAGATAGGCAGATTGGCATTTACTTTGCTATAGTTAGTCCCTTGGACTGATCAGTCTCTCTTCTAGCTGTCAAAATTTCCAGAAGTCTGCTCTGCTTGGAAAGTGACTAAATTGGCAGCATTTGACTAATCTCATATCAAGACATCTTGTCCAGCTGCAGATCTGATGAGTGGGGTATCTCAGGAGCAGTGGCGATAAATTGCCACCAAGGGAAGCAAGAACAGCGTCTATGGTGAATCCAGCAAGCTGTCTATCTCTTCTCACCCAGCAGGTGCTAGCCTTCTACAAAATCTCTGTGCTCGGCACACCCTGTTTTCTCCTCTTCTATTAGAATTTTAGAAGCTAGTCAATCTTCTTGGGATTAGTAGGGCAGCGACAAGGTTTGGCAAATCAAGTGATATTCTGCTAAGATCTTGCCCATCTGCCTAACTGACGGCCCTCATCACTCTTCTCTGGAATTGTGTCTTCTAGAGGCTAACTGGGCAACATACTGCTCATGTTCTTTCCCATCAACTCCTTACCTGTCCTCTAATCCGAGACTATGGACACAGAGCTAGTCTTATGTAAAACCTCTGTGCACTCTACTGCACCCTGCCTCAAACTTCACCTTGTTTCTCAGTAACTTTGAAGCCAGTGACAGGTCTGTGTACTACTTTCCCGCTTGCCAAACATCAAAGACTTCTCTGACTCAACTCTCCATTGCATCTACTATACTCTTTCCGTTGCAGCTTCTCTGTCATGGTACTAGCTTCAGTTCCTGTCTAGGTGGATGCCTAGAGTCTATACTTTTTGTTTGTTTGTCTCTGCTGGAACTCAGGCCTGGATATCCGCTCAGTCCACTTCTCTAAGAGTGAAGGCCATCTGAGACTCCCATCTAAGACTTCTGCCATTAAACATTTTTATCTATAAGAGATATTGATGAGTTCACTGTAAAAAATATGAAAATATACAAAGATATTAAGAAAAATAAAATCACTTAGGTTAGTGCTAATAATATATAAACAGTCTTAATATGTAATTTCTGGGGCATATGATTATTTAACTGGCTAAGGAACTGCTAAACAGTTATTTACAAATACTATAGCATTTTACAAATCAATCAATAATGCACAAGTTCCAGTTTCCCAAATTACTACCAATACTTGCTATTTATCTTTTCCCTCTTTTACTTATTAGATCCACTCTAATAAATAGAAAGTTTCTTGTGGCTTGATTTGTATTTCCCCAGTACCTACTACTATTAGGTATCTTTCATTGGTATGTATTCTTCAGAAAATCTGTAGTAGCAGTCGTCTCGTTGGTCATCGATTTGCTCAAGCAGGCACCAGTAATGTCTCCATTGTGAGACTTGTTGTTACTGTTTTTGGCATATCGAATATCAAAAACGGGTAGTTTGCCAGGCTCTGCTGTGAGGGTGGGATACTCTCGGTAGCTTGCCGAGCTCTCTGAGAGTCACAGAGGAATTGAATCCAGGTCAGCTGCATCTCAGGAAAATGCCCTACCTGCTGTGCTATCGCTCCAGTCCACTTCTTATTAATACTTGCAGTTATTTGGATACACACTGTAAGAGATAAATATCCTAAAACTTATTTCTCGGGCTCCAAGGTCAAGCAAAGCTTTTACTGTAAATTCCAGACTAAGTCCTCAGGTTAGGTCAGTTTGTCATTTCCCATGGGGTCCTGTCTCTTGAAGTCATAACAGCTTGCAGCATCAGGACCATACTTTTGTATTTTCTAGACTGCCCCATTTTGAACCCGGGGTAGCTTTACCACTCACCCTAGGTCCATCCAGGTGCTGCTGTGGGACCCTTGTTTTGGGGTATTAGAAACTATGGCAACCGAAGCCTGAGCCAAGTAATTATAATGGATGCCCAGGAGTAGATTTATTTCAAAGTCAATCAACTCCCAAATATTAGGAGCATAGTATTAATGGTCTTTCTGTGTTTAAGCAAAGAACATTGCTCTACAGTAAAATATGAAAAGGTTATAGGGGAAATAGAAAAGCAAATAATTCACTATAGGTACAGAAACAAAATCCAGAATCGTCAGAAGTTTTGACTTATAAGTAACTGAGATTGACTTGAACACTCTAGTAACTAACACAAAGGAAAGATAAAAGATAAGAGTTAAGGATTAGGGATGCTTGCAAGAGCACAGTAAATTGCTCTGGGGGGAGAAAAAGGGACAAATCACTGAAGAAGTCTAAAGAACTTAGGGTTAATATCCAACAGTTACCCACTGTTTCAGAGAGCAGCAACTAGACCATTTCCTTACAAATGTATTTTGTTGATATTCCCTCACTATTTGCTTCAAGCTTGTCACTATTGTTCACATTTCTGAAAACAGGAATTCTTGCAGCATTTTCTAGATTATTTATAGTTTTTATGTAAGAAAGGATTTAGAAGTCCCTCCCTTCATTTTTTTTGCTGACTCATTCTTCTATTGTTATTTAACAATGACTAAGATCATTAAAATAAATAATCATGCCAATGAAAGGTAGGAATTATGAACTCAGTACAAATTACAACCAATCTTGTCATATATGTGTTGTCTAAGCGACCATCACTTTAGATTAACAAGGCCCTTGCTTTTCTCCCAGTAACATATGTAACTAAAATAAAATAAATTTATCATAAGTATATGTATATATAGATATACACATATATCTATATATTTTCATATATACCATATCTAGAATCAAGATTTAAAGAACACAGTTGAAAGAGAAAGAATTATTCTCAACTGTGCCTATATAACAAACATTTTTGTTGGCATATATTAAGGATTTTCAGAATATGTGCCTTTAGGGAAATTTGACTTAAAATCATATTTTCTATCTAATTAATGAAATGTTATAATTATTTTCAGACATAGCCATAAAACTCATTATATAAAGTAATAGCAATATGTATAGCAAGAAAAATATTAGAACAAGATTGTTGGTCAAATTTTCAAAAATAATTTCTTTTTCCTAACTTTAAATTCCTCAATGTTTTCCTAAAACTACTTGTAAGGCTATTGGTTGTGTCAGTTATGTTAGTGATGATAATAACCCTGTTTCCTGTGAATCAAATTATAAACACTTTCACAAAGGTGAAAAAGCAACTCTTGAAAGGAAATAGGTTTTAGTCTTCTCTGACAAGTGTGGACTGGGTCAAAATTTTATAAATAACAGCTTGCTTTACTTTAGTAACACATTTTCAACAAAACATTCTAGTAATTTTTCAATAGTTTGAGACAAATGCTTATTTTTTATTTCTAACAATAACTACTAAGGCATAGATTATTATGATGTAAAAAAAACAACTTAAAAAAATCAGTTAAATTGCTATGGATATTTCAAACTAAACGTCTTCAAACTTGCCAGACTGTCACCAACACTTTTACATTTCATAAACTTTCTCATCTTACTTCAGACATATTGCTACAGATCTAATTCTGGTCTTTAATCCTTGGATGCTTAACAGTCTCCAAGATTCTCTAAATTATCAAAGAGAGTACATATATATCAACTTACAGATACTGATTCAAGTACTATCTTTTCATTTATGTAAACATGCAATATTCATTTATGTTTCCAAAGGCATGGTAATACCTATTCTTCTCAAAGGGATAGGATTCAAACTAAAATTTGGGTTCTTGCACAGATACCTTACACAGATAAACAGAAATCACCTACTCCTGAAGGAAGAGCATGCAAGTTCCAAGTTACTACCTCGGTGAAGGAGGTGATGGGTGCTTGGATAGCAATATCTCTTAGCCCCAGGTTCACAGGCTCTGCAAAACTCCGAGGCCTAATTACAAGACCAGAGAAGTCCTACCTTACTCCTATTCCATTCGAAGTTTCAAACAATAGCTGTAGCTAAGTACTTTTCAAGTACTGACCGAGCTTGGGAAGAGCCCCAGTTGGAGAAATTAACCAAGTCTGAGGAAAACTGAGCTGAGAAGAGAAACAATAAGAAACATCAAAAGGTACCTCAGGTCCTATTTGAAGTAAATATAGGAAAACAACCACTGAGTGACAGAATAATTCAAGGCTTATGGTGCTCTGAAGATAATAATGAAAACAACAAAACTGAAAAATAGCTAGACTTCTGACAATATTAATTTATTATATTAAAGCCCTAGAAAAAGATCAGTAATGCCAAAAGACCAGTAATTCAAAGTCACCTGGTTCCAGATGTAAGCATTATCTATGTATGTCTCAAATGTTAATTAACACACCTGCATTTATCAAAACACGCAAGACTATGTATAATAAAAGTAAACATTCTTCTCCCTGGAGACAAAGCAATCAAGAGGATCAGTCTCAGAAATGCACAGATGTGGTAATGATCAGAAAGGGACTTTAAAATACAGTTTCAATATTAAAAGACCCGGTGTTTTAGTGCATCAGCAAACTGGTGCTTTTTTTTTTTTAACAGAGAAATGGAAATGCCGGGAACAGCTACCTATGTTCCTCCAATAATGTCCTCCCATAACTTTGTAACTCTCCAATAAAACCAATACAAGGTGATATTTTTATCAAAATAATTAAGTTGTCTGCCTGTGGTTAATGGAAATGGAGCTTAAATAACGTCAATCATTCTTACATTACCACATCTATCTTTGTAGCTCCTAGAATGAATTTGACCCATGGTAATGAATGAATAAATATAGGTTGGAACAAATTTATTATAACTACAAACTAAACTTTATGTGAATTTATGTTTGAATCTAAATTAAATCAATGAAATATAATGTGCAGGAAATAATATAGGCTGAACTGACTCTGGCCCCCAAAACCTTCTTCCTTCCTGGCATCGTACTTCGGAGTATAGAATGTTTGTTGTTCACGTAAAACCATATGCTGTATTGGCACAAACCCCATTGTTCAATATTTATAGCTATGCTGGCTCCTGTGTTACTCACTGTCAGAATTCTGGTAATGGGATGTAAGTGAACAGCAAGTCCTAAACATACAAAATGGTATTTTCCTCTCTTATGGTTTCCCAATTGCTTAAAATTTACACTTAAATGGAAGGAAATGACAACTATTTGATAAACAACCAAAGAATTCTGGTTTCTAATGGCAACTGACTTGGAAGTACATGAAAGATACAATCAATAACCTATTGTGAATAAGAGCAGAGACACATAAAAGAAAATTCTAGAGTCACCCAGGCTTTATTTGAAGTTACTGCATTCATACATGAGTTCATCTTTAAAACTGACTGATTTGGGAGGTAGTATCTGTTTTTTTTTTAATCAGATGCTTCTTTTCTGTCCAACTCTGTTTCATTTATAACACGCAGGGAAAAAATGGAGTTACTAGTGAATTGGGAGAAATATCTTGAATTTTCATTTGCATTATTTATTTTAGTGAATAATAAAGTTTCCAAGACTAAAGCATTAGTTACAGAGATATGGTCAAGAGAAAAATCTATGAACATTGTGTATTGGAAAATATGTTGTTCATATTCTATTCAGAGTGTCAGATAACCGGTGCAGTATGGACAGAGGATTATAAATGACAAACAAACGAGAATTTATCAGTAAGTGTGTGCTCATGGTTGAAATCAAATGCATTTTTATAAATTATTTGATATTAGTCAATAGTAGAAAAAACTTCTTGTAACATAAGAAACCCCCAAATAATCACTTTTGCAATTGAAATGAATGTGAATATTATGACAATAAAACTCAAGCTGAAATTGCTCCCATTTTTAATATACATGCTCAATACGTTTTGAGAAAAACAAAACAAAATATAAAGAAAAATGTCCACCCTATCCTGAAGGAAGCACTGTTATTGAAAGTACATGTTTATTAATCAAGCCAGTTTCTCTGAAGTTTCACAGGGCTGGTTCCTCTCCTCTTCTCCCTGAGTGTAGACACCTGCTTTCTGTCAAGGCAAGCAGCCCTTGGCAGAGAGACTGGGCTCCTGGGAGGCTCTGTAATCACAGTTGCCATCACTACCAGGCATGGCTCAAAGATGACACAGCTCTGTCCTTGAACTCAGCTTCTCTTCTCTTCTCTTCTCAGGCTGTGTCAAGAATTGAAGAATATTCACTACCCTGCATTAAGACCAGTATTAAGTAGAACACTTTAAGTAAAGAGATCTGATAAAGTGGCTCATAAAAAGGAAGCGAACTTTCAAAGTCACCAGCTCCATTCATACTCCAAAAAACTCTTGCGTCTTTCCTACCGCTATTTGTTTTCTGAGATTCCTTAGAATTTATAACAGCTTCAGCAGAATGGCACATAAAATTTAAAGGAATTATAGATGAAGGCTATTTTTGGAAAGATATAAATACAAGAAAAGAATTAAAGTAAATGAGACTTATTTAGGTAGAAGTTGTCAAGAAAAATAAGTTTAACTAAAGAATCTTCCTAAGAGGCAAGACGAAGAGGATTTTGCTTCTGATTACAACTTTTTCATCTGTGACATTCAACAAGTCTGGACAAAAATCTCACATTCAGTTTGTCCTCTTTTTATTTATATTCATGATACCGAAGGATGGCTTTGGCAAATTCTCTTGTCTTCAGTATGCTCTATTTGGATGTGAGGGCCATCTGGCTGTGACATCTGTCACCCCATTGGTGGCCAGGGTTGGTTCAGCTGATCTGAGGATCTGGGCAGGCATCCCCTTCCTCCTCACTGCTTCATGGGCATCCCCCCCGGAAACTGTGCCATGGGTGGAAGAGGATTGTCTTCCCCGAACAGACATGGAGCATTCTACAGTCTAGACTATCCGGTGTCTGAGCTCCCCGTCTAGAATCTTCAAACAAACTCTCTCAGGATGCTATGTTTGCATCATTAGTGGTCGTACACACACGGAAAAACTGCATAACTATAATGAGGTTGTTTTTTTATACTTTAAATTTATTTTAACTCACAGAAACATGTGCATATATAATATTCCATGAAGTAAACAGTATCTTTAGAAAACTTGCTTGAGTACACGAAGAGAAAGCAGCATATTTTTTTTTTCAAATGTCACTTCGGCATTTCTTCCGAAACAAATAGTTCTTTTATTATTTGTTCATAGAAAGCTTATTTTTGGTTTCGCTTTTTTATAGTTTCATAATTTTATTTTGATTTATTAATTAAATAATTTTTTATTGAATCACCATGAGACACAGTTACAAAGTTGTTCATGATTGAGTTTCATTCAGGCATACAATGTTCCAGCACACATCCCTTCACCAGTGTACATTTCTCACCAGCAATTTCCCCAGTTTCTCTCCCCACAGCCCCACTCCCTCCCCATACCTGCCTCTACAGCAGGGACTTTTCCTCTCTCTCTCTCTCTCTCTCTCTCTCTCTCTCTCTCTCTCTCTCTCTCTTTCTCTATCTCTCTCTGGGCATTATGCTTTGCAATGCAGATACTGAAAGAGGACAATGAATGTAATCATTCTATATCTGTCCCTCTCCTCTGACTTGTTTTATTCAGCATGATACTCTTCATGTCCATCCATGTATAGGCAAATTTTATGACTTCTTTATGGTAGCTCTAGCATAGTTTCTTTATCCATTCGTCTATTCGCAGGTACTTGGATTGTTCCCCAATTCTGGCTATTGTGAATAGAGCTACAATAAACACAAAAGTACAGATGGCTTTCTGCTGTGTGTTTTGCACTGAGTCAAATAAAAACTCAATTTTTAGTCATTTGAGGATTGCCCATATTGTTTTCCAAAAAGGCTGGACTAGTCGGCATTCCCACCAACAATGAAAGATAGTCCCGTTCTCCCCATATCCGGCCAGCACTGGTTGTTTTTGTTCTTTTTGATGTGTGCCAGTCTCTGTACTGTGAGATAATATCTCATTGTTGTTTTGATTTGCATCTCCCTGATAATTAGTGATGTGGAGCATATTTTATGTGCCTTTTGACTATTTGTATTTCTTCATTGAGGAACCTGGGGGTGCTCAAGACTTACTCCTAGCTTTGTCTGTTTGATCACTTTTGGCAGTGCCCATATTAGTGAGTAGTGCATAGCACTGGGGTCTTCTGGATGCAAGGAAAATCACCTTAGCCTCTGTACTTTATTTCCTGTGACTAGAAACATTTTCTTTGCTTTTTTTGGTCAGCACTAACAATCACAGAGTCTATTCTAAGTTGATTCTCATGGGATGCTCATGGGAGCAGTGCTTAGGGATGATACCATTCTCAGGGAAAGAAGAAAGCATCTGCATACAAAGCATGCTCTCCCGTCCTGTCCTTTAACTCATCGCCCCCGTCTCAACATTCTTAAGTGGCTCTGTCTAAATGAGAGCTAAGTTAGCAAAATAGTTTTTTCCTAAGGACTATGATATATTATTATTATTTTGCCATCATTGAGAATGTGCTTTGGGAATTCATTCCAAAAGAGAATAGAGGTAAAAGCTTTTCTTGCTCTTTTATGAATTACTGCTTTACTTACCCTAAAAATGTAACACCTAATAATGTAGTGTCAATTCTGGCAGTAATTTAATGTCTTTTTGTTCCATTCCTCTGAATGTGGCACAAAGAAAATGGGGTAAATCAGGATACTCATGGCATAAATAGATCACATTTATCTTGGCATGAGAGTCTGGTAGGCATTTAGCGTGCGAGGATATTGTTTGCTTTTAGGTGACAGAGATGCTTGAACTGAGGTCTAATGCCATCATACTAATCTAATGTAAAGAGAAGCTGGGCAGGTTGCCTGATTGAAATTTAACTGCCTCCTTTGCCAAATGAATACACTTCAAATGACAAAAAGAAGTGGGCAGTGCTTCAACCTTGATGTATATTTCTGGTGAGATCTTAATGGTCACAAAAGTGTTTTTGTAGGCTTCCATAGGATAATATCCAGTATGCTTTAGGGAGAAAATGCATGGATAGACTCTTCTTTTTCTAATTTTAGTTCCATACTCGTTTTTAAGTAAAAATATAGCTAAAAGTGATATTATTCTGTTTATTAGGTTCTATTACTTGCAAGCAATCTGAAGCTACCTATATGACAGAAGGGACTATATATAACCATAAATTTTAAGTTCATTTATATTTCACACAATATTTAATAAATGCTGATGTTAATATTACTATTTTTGTAAGACCAAGAGAGAAAACAGTGCAGATAATGTTGTTTCTCCCTATGTGTGATGATTTTCTACATTTTATATCCTTACAAGAAATTTTCAAATCTAAATTTTGAATATCAAAGCACCAAAATTTAATTTTAAATAATTAAAATTAATTAATTATTGGTGATAGCACAGCAGCAGGGTGTTTGCCTTGCATGTGGCCGACTGGATTTGATTCCTCCGCCCCTCTCAGAGAGCCCAGCAAGCTACTGTGAGTATCTCACCAGCAAGGCAGAGCCTGGCAAGCTCCTCGTGTCGAATTCGATATGCCAAAACCAGTATCAACAAATCTCAAAACGGATATGTTACTGGTGCCCACTTGAGGAAATCGATAAGCAACAGGATGACAGTGACAGTGACAGCGACAGTGTGAAGTTGTCATGGTTTAAAACAGTATCCAAGTATATGCTTGTGACATGCAAAATATTGATTAAAATTCAAAAAATCCTACACTACTGTTACAAGTTCCCTTATTGTCTTCCCCTCTCCCAATCCCCAACTTGAGCTTTGTAACCTCAATGATATCAAAATCCAAAGGTTTTATTTCTTGGACACAGTACATGCCTCTCTTTGTTTTATTATATACCATTCATGAGTAAAGTCGTCCTGTGTTCATCCTCTCCTCTGACTCATTCATAGAACACCAAACTGCTAATTCCATCCAAAATGTCACAGAAGGTAGGATTTCAATTTTTCAACTTTTACCTAATAAGTATTTCAATATATATATATATGTGTGTATATATATATATGTCCATATATATATAAACATATAGCACAATTTTTGTTTCCAGATCTTGGCTATTATTAATTTAGTATTGATAACACTACAATGAACACTGAAATTTTACCTTGTTGTGTTCTTGTGACAGATGTGAAGTAGTGAAATCATGGGTTAAATGGTAGTTCTGTTTTTTACTTTATTAAGAAGTCATTATAGTATTTTCATAGAGGGTGAACTTGATTCTAGTCCCACCAACAGTGAATGAGAATGAGCATTCCTTTATTATTATTATTTTATTATTTTATTAATTTTTAAATTTTGGTTTGGGGGCCATACCTGGTGCTCAGGGCTTATTCCTGGATCTGTACTCAGGGATTACTCATGTCTTAGGGGACCATTTGGTGCTAGGGGTCAAATCAGGCTGTGTGCAAGGCAAGTACCCTTCCCAATGTACTCTGGCCTGAATTAAAATTTTTTTCCTTTTTTTTAACCACTTCTCCCTCAGCTCTGGTTGCTTCCTGCCTTTTGATTCCTTTGATTCGGGCATTTTAGCTGGTGTGAGGTGATGTGTTAGTGTTGTTTTGATTTGTATTTCCCTGATAATAAGTGATGACAAAAACTTTTCATAAACATATTAGCGAGGTGTTTGAGGAAGTATCTCTTTATCTCTGACCCCTATTTTTGAATAGATTGTTTGGTTCTTTTGTTGGTAGCTTTTGTGAATGTTTTATATATCTTGAATATTAGCCCTTTAGAAGATGTATGGATGCAAGTATTTCCTCCTACTCAGAAGAATATATATTTTAGTTGCAGTTTATTTTAAAATGAGAACTTTTTAAGTTTAATGTAGTTTCATTGTTCATTTTTGTTGTTGTTGTTATTTCATATATATATAAATATATATATATATATTTATATATATATTCACATATATATATATATATGAATCACCGTGAGGTACAGTTACAGACTTACAAACTTTCATGCTTACGTTTCAGTCATACAATGATCAAGTATCCATCCCTCCACCAGTGCCCATTCTCCACCACTAATGTATGTTCCTAGTATTCCCCCTACCACTTCCCCGTGTGACAGGAGCATTCCTTTCTATTTTTTTCATTTTATTTTATCTTTTTTTTTTAAATCTTTTTATCTTTGATTTTTTTGAATCACCTTGAAAACAGTTACAAAGCTTTCAAGTTTAAGTCTCAGTCATACATACAATGACCAAACACCCATTCCTTCACCAGTACACATGTTCCACCACCAAGAACCCCAGTATACCCCCCATCCCACCCCCACCCTGCCTGTGTGACTGATGATTTTCACTTTACTCTCTCTTTACTTTGATTACATTCAATTTTCGACAGAAAGCCCACTACTATTATTTGAAATTTCTCCCCAACAATCAGACCTGCCAAAAAGGCATCATTAGTTAATTTGTTTCCTATTGCTGATAATGAAGAGCATATGATGTCACACGGCCACAACAGCGGCTGCTCGGTTTTGGAATCCTGGTATCTTAGTAATTAAGCTCCTCCACTCCTGAACAGCCATGATACCAGAGGCACACAAACCAAACTTGGAATGCAGCAGCTGCTGGCAGGAGCATTTCTTTCAGCTTTCTCTCTCTCTTTGGGTGTTGTGGTTTGAATAGTTATGTTGTTTAATGGTTCTTTTTTCTTCCTTCTTTTTTTTTTTTGGCCAATGGACAAAAATAACTGAAGACATCTTTGAAGTCACTGTCCCAGAGAGTTCCATTTAACTCAATGTATATCAAGAATTTAGGTCTAATACTCAGAATTTCAATTCATTTTTTTGTTTTGTTTTTTTTTTGTTTTTTAAACTTTTTTCATTTTTTTTTTACTTTTTTAAATTTTCATTTTATTGAATCACTGGGAAAAAAAAATACAAAGCTTTCAGGTTTAAGTCTCAGTCATATACTGATTAAACCCCCATCCCTTCACCAGTGCACATGTTCCACCACCAAGAACCCCAATATACGCCCCTCCCACCCAACCCCAACCTAAGTTGCTAATGATCTTCACTTTATTCTCTCTATACTTTGAATACATTCAATATTTTAACTCACTATTATTGTTTGGAACTTTCCCCCAACAATCAGGCCTGCTGAAAAGGCATCATTTAATAATTTCTTTTCATTGCTGAGAATGAAGACTCTATGAGCTCGCATGACCACAACAGTGGCTGCGCAGTTTTGGATTTCTGATATTTTAGCTCAGTTCACAGTCTTAGATGCATTTCTGCAAGAAGCCGCTCTGGGTGCCAAAATGGGTTAGAAGACCTCTTGGATCATAGTCTTTAGGAGCAGAGGGTCCGTTTCATGCGCGGCAGCTCCGGATCTTATCTGGGCGGAGGGCGTGCCAGTAACTTCCCTCATGCCATGACTGCCTACAAGCCACGAGCCACGTCACTGTAAACTCATACCTCTGGGTTGGGAGTCTTAGGAGGTGGCTCTCGCTACGTGGGTGTTGCCACCACCGCCATTTTCCGTGCAGAAAAACAGGGTAGAGAGGGAGGATCCCACCCCGGGCGGCACGGGGTTGTAGCACAGCTCAGTCTAGATGCATTTCTGCAAGAAGCCACACTGGGTGCCAAAATAGGTTAGAAGACCTCTCGGATCATAGTCTTTAGGAGCAGAGGGTCTGTTTCATGCGCACATCTCCTCAATCCATTTTTTAAATGAATTTTATGCATGGTTTGATATATAGAAGTTCAAACTTTTTTTTTTTTAAATGTGACTATCCAGTTTGTCCAGCTACATTTGTTGAAAGGCATCATTTTCTCTAGTTCTCGTCATTCGTTAATTGCTCATACGTCCAGTGGCTTATGTCTTGGCTTTCGGTTTAATTCTGCTGACCCAAGAGTTGCTTTTATTCTAGTACCACACTGCCAGTTTTGTGTGTATGTGAATTGACTGTATTTTCCAAATTTTTACACTCCTTTTAATTTTGTTGAAAAGTCAACAGTTTGATTAATACTCTGTAATAACTTGGTAGTTCAGATTTCTATCCTTTCTCTGTAAGGGCTGCCGTCGCTGACTGTTAGAGCATTAATCAGCTATTTGCTGAGGGACTGTTCAGTGGTTTCTTTACATTATTTGTGTCATGTCATTTTCTTTACACTATTGTATTCCCTGAAGTCTTTGCTTTATGAAAACAGTAATCAGTTGATAAGCCAATAGCTTTTCTTTACTCTCTGGAAGAAAAACACATCCTCTGCGCTCTGTCTCCCTCACCACTCCCAACAAAAGTCAAATGCAACCAACCTCACACATAGTCATCTAGCCTTCGCTGGTTGTTTCAGAAGATATTCTGGTACATATTTTCAGTGCTATCAGGTTGCAGAAAACCTACCTTATGCTCGATTTCTGTTTGCAGAAGCCTAAAAGTTATCAAAAAGTGTCATTGTATGTTTCTCTCATGCAATTTCTGAGTCCTCCCTTGAAGAAGTATGTTGTATTCTGACTTCACCAGTGTGTCAAGTGGCTTTCCAAGGCCTTTTCCCACTTTGAATCTTCCCTCTCAGACCCCTTCCCAGACTGAGTTTGTTTGTGCTTTCCCTGTTTGAGTTTGTTTACCTTTCACTGTTCCAGTGCTTGTCCCAAGGAACTGTAAATGGATTATATTTTCAAATGTCTTACATAAGCTACCATTTCTGGAAGTTGCTCCATCCTGAGTGGTGAAGTGGGATTAAAAAAAAAAAAAGTTTCAGTCTCTGCATCAGGCCTGCACTAAACTACCAAACAGGCCACAATTCGCACATGCTGTTTTATAAGAACAGGATTTATGTTGCACCCATCTTACCAGGAAGTCTCATCAATCAAGTGGGTTACCATCCAGACAGCCACCACCAAGCTGGCAAATAAAGGATGCTATGCAAGCCAGCGAAATTATCACAATGCTTTCTTCGTGAAATTTTACTGCTTTCCCATCTTTCTTAAATACTTGGTTGCTATATTCTCATGTTTAGATAGAAAAGATTTTAAAAAGTTGACTTTATCAATTTCCTATCTTGAAAGTTGGTTCAGTTTAGGTAATTTTTCTTCTCAAAAATTTAATTATAAATTGGGAGGGCAAGTTATACTATAATCATTGTATGGCTACTCTTAAGTAGCTTCCTAGGGCAACTCTAGATGATACTGGGCAAACTGGACTACTTGATTCACTGTTGGGCCTTGCCTTGCCAGAGACCACAAAGGCCATCAGGGCAGGGTGGAGGTGGGGGAGTCAGAGCTACCCCTGGGGGTGTTCAGGGAGATATGTGGTGCTGAGGATTGAGCACTGGTTCCAAACAAGCAAGAACTGAAGCACTGATTCTTAAGCTCTGGATATTCCTTAGATTGCTGTGTCTCATAGTTAAATGAAGTGGGAGAATAAGCTTTTCTATGATTGGTGTTGAGAGAATTTTTTGTCCGCAATCAAAGAATGAAGGTGAACCTTATCGAAAACCTTAAGATAAAGCTGATACACAAAAATCTACTTAAAATCGAACAAAGACCCAATGCAATAACTAAAACTGCCAAACTCTTGGAAGAAAATACCTGATTAAAATTATAACAGTGGATTACAGTGGTTCTTGGGGTGAAAAATCTATGTGCAATAAAAAATCAATAAGCCAATAGATGTGTCTTCATAAAATTTAAGCATTTTTGATTTGTAAAAGAGATAGTCACAAAAGAGAAAACAACATATAGGCTGAAAAAACACTTTTACAAATCATATATCCGATAAGGGAGCCATATGTAGGTTAGCGTACATGAAGAACTCATAGTAATAACCAAGACAAAAATTTAACAAAGTTTCAGAGTAGACAATTCTCCAAAGAAATACATATAATTGCTTAACAATAACATAAAAATTACTTAACATTATTTTTAGGGGAATAAAATTTAAAAGCCTCAATGAGCTACCATATCACTTCTACTGATGACTGAATAAAGACTCAAATTGCATATGCTGACAGTAATGTTTAGAAATCAGAATATTCCCACATTGTGGATGAACTGTAAAATGGAATGTCAGTTTGAGAAAAAATCTGGAGGGTGCTAAAAAAGGCTAAACATAGTTACTATTTGATCTATCAATTTCACTCTTAGGCATATACACCTGAGAAATGAGATTGTACATTCCCACTAAAACTTGTATAATTGCTCTTAATTGCATTGCTTATACTATCCAAGGGGTAAAAGCAATATGAATTTTTATCACCTACTAAATGGATTTAAAATGCAGTGTGGTACATAATAGAATATTATTTGACAGTAAATAAGAATGACACATTGACGCAAGATCCCTAAAAACATTATGGTAAATGAAAGAACACTTAAGAGTATATGCTTTATGATTCCGTATACAAAAACTGTCTAGAATTGGCAAATTTACAGAGGAAAATACACCAGTGGTTACCAGTTGGAAGCAATGAGTCTGAGAGGTATTCACTATAGTGTCAATTCTATGAAGATGTTGAAAATTTATTTAGTTTTCATTATTTTAATCCCTACCCAGAACCCCCATTTTCCAGTATCTAGGCACTCACACTCACAAAATGCACCTGGTGCTATGTAATCCTATCAATGGCCAAGATCCAGAGACTATAAACAAAACTCCTGGAAGAGAGCAAAGCAGAGTCATCTACCCCGTGCCAGGTTGTCTTCACCGGGGTCCTTTGGAAGGGGGAGGATTGCGTTTCCCTCCCCGCCCCCAGCAGAGCCCCAGCAGCTGAAGACCTCTGGAATCCAGCCACAGCCATGCTCAAGGCCATCTTCCACATGCTTGGATGAGCCTCACGCATGAAGGAACCAGCAGAGAAACTCAGGTGTGCGGGACCTGGGGCTAAGATCTCCAAGACTGCTCGGATCGGGACTCGGCCTCCTCCACCCTAGCCCCCCATTTTTCATAGCTTGGCAGCCACATCCACAAATTGCCCCCAGTGCCATTTAATCCCATCAACAGCCAAGATCCAGATACTAGAAAATAAAGCTCTGGAACCGCAGTGTGTGGACTGGATCGGGACAGCCGGTGGTCAAGGACAGGCGAAGGAAGAACGAGGACCAAGCTGGTTGCTGATTAGTTACCGTTTATTCAATCTTCCATCTTTCTCATCTCCCGCACTCCCAGCTCCGGCCTCTCTCTGCATCTACTGCTCAACTGCTGCTTCTCTCTCTGGCTTCTCTCTCTCCTCCTATCTTGTCTCTCCCACCTTGCCCTCTAGGCTACACCCAGCCAGGTAGCCAAATCAACATAAGAAAGCCCTTCCTGAGGGCAGGGCACTCCAAAGCCCTTCCTCACTCTTAAGGTTTTTTTTCTTTTCCTTAGTCCAGGAACTTATTAACATCTTAATACTAGTTATTTTCGTATGGACATAGCAAGGAATACATTGAGGCTTGCAAGGCAGCTCTCCTGGCAACATCTTGCCACAGGCTCAGACCACAGCACTCAGGCCAGATTAATCATTCCTCACCCTAGCAGGGTCCAAATCTAGTATCACTGTTTGGATCATGACAGCATTTGTCCATGATCAAGCTCTTAACTTACAGTTAAGCATTAGGAACTTTGGCCAGGCCCATCTCGATGCCAGGGTAGCACACAACTCACCGCTTGCCCTGGGTCCTTCTTGTCCCACGTCGGGACCGTGCTTTGGGGGTGCTAGGAAGTAAGGGCAGCTGAGGCTTAGGTCAAGAGAACAGATGCCCTGGAGGAAAATATCACGTAGAGTCAAATGACTCCCAGGTTACAAAAGCATAACATTTGTTAAGTCTTCCTGTGTCCATACAAAAGGGACTTGCTCTGAATAAACTATGCAAAGGACTCAAGGAGAAGAGAAAAACATTATTTACAAGTCAACAGAACACTAAGAAAGAAGCTACAAATAAACAAAGAGGAATGGGAGCACTGTAACAGGAGTAACCCAATAAACCTAAACTACTGAGGCTATGTTATCCTACACTGGACCTCGTATCATCTAGTTCTCCCTCTTCAAGAACCTGGCAAGCACCAGAGCATCCTGCCCACACAGAAGAGCCTGGCAAGCTCCCCGTGGCATATTCGATAGGCCAAATCCAGTAACAATGATGGGTCTCATTCTCTTGACCCTGAAAGAGCCTCCAACGTGGCACCATTGGGAAAAACGAGTAAAGAAAGGCTGCTAAAATCTCAGGGCTAGGACAAATGGAGACATTCCTGGCGCCCGCTCGAGCAAATTGATGAACAATGGGATGACAATGACAGTGAGAATGATAGTGGTGAATTATAAAAACATTATTAAAATTCTTTATAAACTGTTAGATAAATGAAGAAACCATAAGTCCATAGTAATTTAAGTGAAGAAGTGAGTATACCAACAGCTTGATGAACAAAGTATTTCATAATCTCAAAGTAACCCCAAGGGAATCAATTCAGAAAACTCATTTTTAATATCTGTTTTCTTCTAAACCACTCCAACTCAGTAAGTCAAGGTTCTCAAGACACAGAACCAGAATGATTATATGTAAAATATATGTTAACTTATTAATAATTATTAATATGTTTGCATTAATAAATTACAAAACTAATTGGATCATTAATTATAGATCAAGAATACACAGTGAGAACTGGCAGACTGGAAACTTAAGCAGGAATTGTACTACTGTCTTGAGCCACATTTTCATCTCTTTTAATTTTTCCTCACAAGCCTGTTCTACTGATTGAACCAGTTTTATACACCTCTATTAATTAGAGTCACTGTATCACTGTTACTGTTGTCCCATTGCTCATCAATTTGTTCGAGTGGGCACCAGTAAAATCTCCATTCATTCCTGTCACGTTCAGGGTCAGGGGAATAAGGCCCATTATTGTTACTGTTTTTGACATATTGAATACACTACGGATAGCTTATCAGGCTCTGCCGTGAGAGATTCTGCATCGCTGTCCTCCAGGAGCTTTGTTTTATAGTCTCTGATCTTGACCATTGATGAGATTATATGGCACTGGGAAAGTTTGTGGGTGTGACTGCCAAGCTACTGAAAAACAGGGAATCTGGATGGAGGAGGCCCAGTCCTGATTCAAGCAGGATTGGAGGTCCCACATAACTGGGTTCCTCTGTCGGTTCCTTCATATGTGAGACAAGTCCGAACGTGTGGAGGGTGGCCTGGAGTATGACTGCGGCTGGGTTCTGAAGGGTTTTGGGAAACTCAACCTGCCCCCCTCCAAGGGGGCCCCGGTGAAGACAACCTGGCACAGGGGGAGGGTATTTAGAGTAATTTCCCTTAATTATAGTAAAAATATCTTAGATGTTAACCACATCTGTGAAATACATTCAGGCAAAATCAATTGAGTGTTCCATTAAATTACTGAGTACCATAGTCTGGCCAAAGCTCACCTGACATAGAAAACTAGCTCACACTAAGGATCGACTCACTATAATAAGGGACAGACTTTTACCATGGACTTTGACACCAATGCAATGGAATGATCAAGGTAAACACTAATCATAAACATAAGAAATATATGTATCTGATAAAGTGAGTGAGAAAAATACTGTATTTCTTGATAATATTTCTGTTGAAACTGAATAACTGAAATCAATGAGTAAAATGTCAGTAAAACTCCAATAAGTATTCTTCAAGAATTACTTGAAGGCTTGTCAGAGAGTTCAAAAAGAGTTCAAAGGAATTAAGAATATACCTGGTATGTGCAACCCTTCAGATTCAGTCCCAGACACGATATGCCCATCTCTTTCTCCCAGTACCACTGTGAGTAGCCATGATCACCCCAGAGTACCATCATGAGGCATGACCCCTAAAAAATAGTACAATGAAAGCAAAGTAATATGTATCTAATTCCCCAAAAGTGATTTGGCAACACTCTGTCTAAAACTATAAGAACAATAAAAAGAATAATTATATTATCTCTTGCACAGCAGAGCCTGGCAAGCTACCGTGGCATATTCGATATGCTATAAACAGTAATAACAGGTCTCACAATGGAGACGTTACTGGTGTCAGCTGGAGCAAATCAATGAGCAACGGGATTACAGTGATACAGTATTATTTTGTAAATCACAACAGACCTCATTCTTTCAGAAAAATAGTTCATATATCTGAGAAGAAAATATAGATGATTGAAAATTGCAATTTGACTCCTAAAATACAAGATACTTTTTTTAGCCAAAAATTACATATAGGGAGTCTCTAATAGAAGGGTCTCAACAATATCACTGTCTTCCCGTTGCTCATTAATTTGATCAGCAGATGTCAGTAACATCTCCATTTGTCCCTGTCGCATTCAGGGTCAGGGGAATGGAGTCTATTATTGTTATTGTTTTGGCATATCGAAAACACCACGGGTAGCTTGCCAGGCTCTACCCAAAATTACAAACAAGAAATAAAATAGTTAACACGCTAAGGTACCACAAATCCTAATAATTAAGCCACCTTGATGCCAAATAAAAATAAAGGAACAAAAAAGCAAAGTGTGATTTGTGATTTTTCTAAGAGATTTCAGAGCCCTGAAATTTGGGTTTAAAATGCTTGGGGACTACCAATATTTGTAAACTACAAGAATTTTAAGTGATTTCATAGTTTATTTTATTTCTGAGACTCAAATCAATTCATCTCATATTTTTTCTTTCAATTGGCAATTTTGAACTTAGTGTACAAATACTTTGGAAACTCTAGAATGTTTCTAGTCACCATAAAACCTTAAGAGATATCTTTTGGCACTACTGCAAAGGTCAGACTCTTTGTTAAGGTATGATCTCATGGTTTTTTAAAACCAGATTAGTTAGTCACGATGTTCTTATTTCTCCTTCTCCCCTCTCCTTTTTTTTTTCCCCATTAATAAATTTAGGCTGAAGCTGGAGAAACCAATAGTCTGAGCACTTGCTCTGTACATGATGAGGGAGGCCCAGATTCCATCTCTGGCGCCTCGTGGCCCTAAGCACCACCTTGCACGCAAATAGTAATAAAGAGTAGCCCCTGAGCATCACCAGGTGTGACCCCCTTCCCCCCCCAAAAAAAAGATAGCAAGTGTAGCTGTGGAGCTCATCAGTTAGGGGAGGGCATTCTACTCTGTCTGTGGTTCTCTAAAACAGGGTTCAGCTCACCTCACCTCCAACCTGCAGCCCCCACAGACCCCCCCACCCCCGCTGGGAAACGGCCTGATCGGGCAGCAATAATACATTTCACACCAGTCAGGAAAGCCAGTTGCATCTCAGGCTGGGTTTCCCCCACGTGGCTGGCTACAGCAGTGGGTTCCAGCCCTCTCCTACCTGCAGACGGGCTCCCGGCCACGGATGAAAACTACTGAGCACAGGGGACTGACTCATCTGATGATGACCCTGATGACCGTGATGCCACAGATCCCATGGTCCAGTCCAGGTTCACTGAATGAAAATGCCTCCCATAAATGGGAACATAGCAATAGCTGAGGTTTGATTTTGTGTGTGTATGTGTGTGTGTCTGTGTGTGTGTGTGTGTGTGTGTGTGTGTGTCTGTGTGTGTGTCTGTGTGTGTGTTTCTTTTTTGAGCTTACTCCTGGCTCTGTGTTCTGGGATTACTTTTGACGGGGTTCAGGGAAAACATATGTGGTGCTGGGACTCAAACCTGGGTCAGTCACCTGCGAGGCAAATACCCTACCCACCATACTATGACTCTGACACAAGAGCTAAGATTTAAAACAACTGCAGCAACAGTTCATGGGAGCCCACCTGTGCGACGAGCAGCATGCTGAGAGAGGGGCTCCCCTGGCCCGCTGCTGTCTACTTCCACTCAGGAAGCTGCTCAGAAGCAGATCTGAGCCTCACGCAAGTAGGCAGCAGGGGAAACGGGAGCTAATGGAGAGCTATGAGCATCCCGAGTCCAGGCCAAGGTAGCGTCCAGCCACGCCACACACACCCGACCCTTGGAATGGAACACAGACAAGTGGGCAAATAACTGTGGCAGTGGCAGGCAGGTGCGCACCACTTTGGTGCACCAAAGAGGTGAGCACCAAAAATACTGACGCCTTTGTTAGAACGCCCTGGCACCTGGGCCAGCATAAATGCAGCTGGGGTGCTCGATGCCAGGGCAAACACAGTGAGAGAAGGTGCCGGAGGCAGAGCCTGGTTTCCTACAAGGAAATTGGCCCGCTGGGCTGGCTAATGCTTTGCCAGAAGCTTTGGCAGTGGCTAGGATCTGCCCCTGGTGAGGTGAGCCTGGAGTCTGGAAAGCCAGGGAGAAGGTGTCCAGAAAAAGGAGACAGGAGCGAAGCCCCAGGCCCCTGCTGAGCTAAGTGTAGGCTGTTCACAGGTGTTTGGCCTCGTTCACTAGACTTTCAACTTCCCCTGACCTGGGCATGAGCAAGCGCAACAGAATCAATGCTGGAGAGAAAAGGACCAAGGCCTACATGACCACTTATTATGTCGGCTTAAAGGTCACCTTCTTAGCAAGTCCTTCCAAGACCACCTTATTCAGATGGCAGTTTCTGACTCCCTCTCTTCCTGTCCCCTGTCCCCCTTTCCCTCCCCACAGCACCTGTCATCCTCCGCAAGACTCACTGGGTTGACTCTAACAGAAGCCTTCCACAAGCCTTGGTAGAGGCCAGTGAAGAAAACTAGCTCCGCTCTACCTAAGACAGCCAGTACATGCCCTTTATCTCGAATCAATGAGCGACTTACGACCAATGCGCCCGAAAGAGTCAGGGCCGGTGTGAGTAGGTCAGCAGGTAGAGCATTTTCTTTGCTACAAACCAAGCTGTATTCAAGTCCTGGCACTGCATAATATTCCCTCGAGCACTTCCAGAAGTAATCCCTGAGCACAGAACCAGGTACACCCTGAGTACCACCCAGTGTGGCCCACAAAACAAAGCGAACAACAACAAAAAGAATGCAACAGAGCCAAGTTAGGAGAGCCAGAAGAGGTAGGTGCAACTATCAAACACTCACCAAAGCAGCTGCTTAAAATAGTCCATTCAGCCCTTCAGAAATATTTTCCATTCAGGTCTAGATTGCAAGTGCCTGTGGAGCTATAAACAATCAGTTGTGACCCATGACATCACACTAGGAGTCACTGCACTAGGGCCATTTCCATGTAGTGCAAATGCTGTATGTTGTTAGGTTTGTGATCATTAACTTCATATTAAACTGATAAGAACAGATACTACACTTGATCTTAGCCAAAAGGCCGAGTGATAGTACCGCGGTAGGGAGTTTGCCTTTTATGCGGCCGACCCGGGTTCAAATCCTCCGTCCCTCTCGGACAGCCTGGCAAGCTACCGAGAGTATTTCACCCGAATGGCAGAGCCTGGCAATCTTCCCGTGGCATATTCAATATGCCAAAAACAGTAACAGCAAGTCTCACAATGGACACATTACTGGTGCCTGCTTGAGCAAATCAATGAGCAATGGGATGAAAGGGACAACTTCATATTATGTGCTATTAACTTGGGCATACTTATCAGCTGAAATATATTTCTAGTACTAGTGAATGCTTGAAGTTATGAAGGAGTGGAGACTGAATTCAAGGTAACATGAAATCTACGCATAGTGTTTGTGTTTCCACGTACCCTTTTGAATCACAAAGAATATGGTGTGGAGTATCAGTTGATTCATCAGAGGTTGATTACAGTTCTGGGTATAGTATATATGATAGTTGATGTGAAAATCATTAGGCATGCACAGTGGTATAGAAAAATGCTAAAAATTAATCTAACATTGATGATAGTAAATATACCCAAAGTATCCTGAAAGCGTTTACCCTTTTAGTTTAACTAGAAGATTAAAATTATATTGTTGATAGTGTAAAAATGGGTTGAAGGAACCAATGAAACAAGTCTTTGCTATCACTTTGGTCCCCAAATGGCAAAAAGAGCACTATCATTTTTTTTTAAGGTTTCTGATTAAAAATCACAGATTAGCTCCAGAGCCCCTTGAGTTCTCAAGAAAGGAAAGAATCTGGTTTACAAAAGAGAAGGGAGGGGCTGGAGTAATAGCACAGCGGGTAGGGCATTTGCCTTGCATGTGGCCAACCCAGGTTCTAATCCCAGCATCCCATATGGTCCCCTGAGCACGGCCAGGGGTAATTCCTGAGTGAAGAGCCAGGGGTAACCCCTGTGCATCACCGGGTGTGACCCAAAAACCAAAAAAAAAAAAAAAAAAAAGAGAGAAGGGAAAGAGTTGATAGCCCCAGGCTCCTTCTGATTTTATCTTTTTTTCTTTTTAAATTTTTTTTAATTTTAATGAGATACAGTTATCCTTTCTTCTACCCATAAAACTGCCTCTTTTACTGTGCCCTCTTCTACCTCCTCCTACTGCTCAATTATGTTTTAATTTAATTTTTGAAAGGTTGCAATTCACCATTAAGTATGCTTCCCTGAGTAAGCATTATAAAAATATGTAATCATCTTCCATTAGTAGGTGGCATGCCAAGATTCTTTGTACACGAGTTCCCATTAAAGTTAATCTAAGTATAGCTGATGGCTCATGGCAGGAGTAATAAAGTTGTTGCTGATTTTTAAAAAATGCATATGAGTTTGTTTACCCTTTAAAGATTGGTACATCTTCCAGCCTCTTAAGAGGATCCTCTGCTAAGAAAGAGGTGACAGAGTAATAAATGATTATATGTGGGGCCTTTTCCATAGACACTTCAGTCAAAGTTAATCCTGAAGTGCAATTAATATATCCCTAACATGACCATATATACCTCTAAATGAGAGCAACTGTTAAATCTAAGCAATTTGCACATTCTCTTGAGGATTGTATTCATTCTCAAAATGTCAAGATGCACTCAATTGTGAGAACAGAGTAACTAAGCTTAAATTGAATTGGACAGAGTGCTCTTAAGAATAAGGAGTTTAAATATGAAAGTTTAAATATCACAGTTGTCCTGATTAAAAACTTGGCAATGAGAAGAAAACAAACTTGAAAAGTACTAGATAGCTGCATGAAGTATGAAAATTGAAGAATGTCATTAAAATTTTAGGTATCCAAAGGATAAAGTTAATGGTGAATTATTAGCAAATGTTACTGTTTTCCAATCATCAATACAGAATTAGTTATCATTGATAAATTCTCTTTTCTCATGTTCATTTCTCATGATGTAAAGAGAGGGGTGCGGCAGGGTGATACCGTTTCACCGAAACTCTTCAGTGCCGCCCTCGAGAACATCATGCGACTACTGGAATGGGAAGGAATGGGAATGCAGATAGACGGTCGGCAATTACACCACCTCCGCTTTGCTGATGACATCGTTCTCATAACACCAAACATTAGTCAGGTGGCACAAACGCTGGCTGACTTCGACCACCAGTGTGGAAAGGTCAGATTACAGCTAAATCTTAACAAGACGATGTTCAAGAAAAACGAACTGGTCCCTGAAGCTCCATTTGCTCTCTATGGAATGAACAGCTCCAAATGCAGCAGCTATGTGTACCTGGGTCAAGAAATCAACATGAGGAATGACTTGGTGCCAGAAATGCGCAGGAGGAAGAGAGCAGCGTGGAATGCCTTCAAGAGCATCGAAGAGGTGGTTAAGAGAACAAAGAACCTCTGACTCCGGTCACATCTTTTCGACTCCACGGTTCTTCCTGCACTAACATATGCCTCAGAGACCTGGGCCCTACACAAGCAGGATGAGAACGCTATTACGGTATCCCAAAGAGGAATCGAAAGAGCTATGCTGGGAATATCATGTCTCACTCAAATGAGAGAAGGAATCTGGAGTTCTGACCTCCGTCGATGGTCAAAAATCAGGGATGCTGTCTCGTTTGCCAAGGTATCAAAAATTAGATGGGCTGGTCATGTAATGCAATTCAGAGACAATTGCTGGACTAGAGCTGTTACCGACTGGATTCCACGGGATGTCAGAAGACCTCGTGGCCACCCACCAACTAGATGGTCAGATTCCTTGGTCAAATCCATGAATGAGCGATTTGAGGCTCTTCCTGTTCCTGGAGCAAGCAGATATCATTGGGCTGCACTAGCACGAGACAGGGACAAATGGAGACGTTGCTGGTGCCTGTTCGAGGAAATCAAAGATCAACGGGACTACAAGTGATACAAGTGATACATGTTTATTTCATCAAATTTGCCTCTAGATGAATCAACTCATTAATTCATAATTATGCTAAATGATAGTATTTATCTTCATAGTGTACTAGTGCACTAGTAATATTTGAAAATTAGGAATACATCCCTCCTATAGCTCCAAATCTCAATTGTCCTTAAATCACTTTGCAGTAAGGCAAAATTAACTAGAATTTTTCTTTTAATGGAAGTATTCTAGTTAATCATTTTTATTTCAAAATATTTTGTATTATTTAACAGACCTATAAAATATTAGTGTTTTTTTTTTTTTTTTTGCTGGAGCAATAGTACAGCAGGTAGGTCATTTGCCTTGCATGCAACCAACCTGGCTTCAATTTCCAGCATCCCATATGGTCCCCTGAGCACTGCCAGGAGTGATTCCTGAGTGCAAAGCTAGGAGTAACCCCTGAGCATCACCGGGTGTGACCCAAAAAGAATAAAACAAAAATTAGTGGGTTTTCAAACTCAGAAAGCAAGAACAAAATGGTAGTTAACAAAATGGAAGGACCAGAGCAATAGTATAGCAGGTCGTGTTTGTCATGCACACGGCCATGCGGCTTTGGTTGCAGACACTCTTAATCCCGGCTAGGAGTGATCCCTGAGCTCAGTCGGGAGTTAGCCTGAGCACTGCTGGGTGTGGCCAGAAAGCAAAAACAAAAACAAAAACAAAAAAGGAGGGGAAGGAGGAAGGAAAGTAAGTGAATCAGTTAAAAGAGTCAAATTTTTGCTGGAAGATAAAAACACAATTCCTAGTGACTAGGTAATAATTATATATAGATATATTTATTTATTTATATATCATGTTATGTATATCAAATTATAATCTATGCATATGAAAACTTTTTATGCTACAACTTAGTGTTCAAATTTTTTTGGTGAAAGGTAGGTAATTTTAATATGGCTGATATAAAATGTCCTATCTCGGGTAGTTTATACCTAGTTTAACCAAAAAAACATTAACTGTAAGATTAAAATATGCTTATAAGATCATTTCATCAATGTTTTATTATTAAAGCTACTCATGAAAAATGCCTTAAATTAAGAAATACTTCATATGCCAAAAAATAAGCTAGTCAAATATTTTTTCACGTACTCGTACAGTCCAAAGGGTTTGATGTCATCTCAGGCTCATTTAGAGCTGCTGGCATTCAACTCAAAATCTCTGCATCTCATTTTTTGTAGCTCTCTACAAGTGTGAATACAGCTAAATCTACATGAAAACAGATTTGCTATTAGTACCTAACATCTTCCTCTCTTTCAACATTTAGAATCACTCACAATTCAGCTTGGATATCAAAATTCATAGTGTTACATTCCTTTCTCCTTATCAAGAGGATATAAAATGTTTTATTGCTTAAAAAATGAGATTTTCTGAACCAGAGAGATAGTACAATTGTTGAGGTGCTTGCCTTGCAAGTGATTGATGCCAGTTTGATCCAGGTATCATATTATACCCTAAGCACCACTAGGAGTGATCCTTGAATACAGAACCAGGAGTAAGCCCTAAGAACAGTGTGGTGCTCCCCATTGCAAATGAGGCTTCCTGGAAAGAGCAAGTCTGGTCCAAAAATGGTTTGAGAAAGCAATGTTTTTTACTATTCTTAGTTGGTGGGAGTGCAGTGAGAATTCCTACATGGGGGTGAATAGGTCCTTGTATAAATATTACTCCTTGTTGGTTAAGAGACTTTCTTACTAACTTCCCCACAAGTGATGTACAAAATGAAAGGGGGGAGTGAGACTTAATAAGCAGGCAGTGGTTAAAGAGAAATATACTGTCAGACACCTTAATGCTTATAGAAACCTCTTCTTGATAACTTGGGGACCTTAGTGTGCTCCATTTGGGACACTTGTCTAGTATAGCCAACTCTATTCCCTTTTCTGAATACTTTTTGCAGATACTAGATAGTAATGAGTTATTTTCTGTTAGGAAATAGGCTACTTGTTTTTTTTACTCACCAACCAGTAAGAATTACTGTGACTGTTATGATATTAATGCACTGTGTCTGGTAAGCGAAAACACAGTTTTATTTCAAGAGTTAACAACTCTCCCAACTGCTACCTTATGCAGTACTAATTTGGGGGAGGTCTATGTGTAGCATTGCTTGCTCAGGGTTCACTCCGGGCAGTTCTTGGGCCAGGGGAATGTCAGTGACCGAACTTGATGTTTCTGAATGCAAAACTTATGCTCCAGTATTTAAGCCTATCTTCCGAGTCTCCACGTGAAATTCTTACATAAATTTTTGTTTCGTATAATGAGAAGGCGCTGGAGCCATAGCACAGCGGTAGTGCATTTGCCTTGCATGAGGTCAACCCGTGTTTGATTCCTCTGCCCTTCTCTGAGAGCCCATCAAGCTACTGAGAATATCGAGCCCACACAGCAGAGCCTGGCAAGCTACCTGTGGTGTAATTGATATGCCAAAAACAGTAACAATAAGTTTCACAATGAGAGATGTTACTGTGCCTTCACAATGAGAGATGTTACAATTTGCTTGAGCAAATGGATGAGCAATGGGATGATAGTGACAGTGACAGTGACTTTTACCTTTATGTATTTAATAGTATAAGTTTAGGCTATGGGTTTGACTGCTACTTCTATCACAGCTTTCTAACGTCTTACTGTTTCAAGGAGCCCATGTTTAAGCTAAACCAGTACAGTGAAGTTTTTTTGTTCCATATTTCATGTATTTTAAACTAATTAACCTCTCATAATTGACACTTACATGACATTATAAGTAGAAGAAATTAGGGGAAATTATCTATAATAGTATTCTATAATAAAATACATATTATGTCAATTCAGAAATGAGTTTATCTAGACTCTGTCTCCTACCTTGTTTGAATTAATGCATCCTTTGGGATAAATGAAAGTTATATGGTAGATAGTCAGGTGTTACAACTCAGGTGCATACTCAAGATGTGCCTCCCCCAATTCAATCATAGCATCAATGACTTGAAATGACTTGAAATGATAATATTGTAAGTGAAGTCTATGGACCCATTCTGCACATAATTCAATATGAGTATATCCTAAGCCTCAGGGCTCCCCTCAAGATCATTTAAATGCGTTGCTTATTGCTTATGTGCCTGTCAATGACAAATAAAGACTTGAATGTCTACTAAGAAGATCACAATTGTTCATGTAAGAGATAATTCTTCTATTAGCTTACGGTTTCCCTTTAGGTGTGAGTATATAGGCAGATTTCTAAAGCAAAAAAGCAAAAGAATAAAGAATAAAAATTTCTTTAAAATTAGTCATGTAATCATATGCATTGTTCTTTCTTCCAAGAACATTTGAAGGCAGCTGGTATGTGGCTTTTTTACCAACAGGTTTTCTCAGAGTTATAGAATCAGAGCCAGAAGAGTTCTTGAGCAAACATTGATGTCCTTCCCCCAGTCTCAAGAAGGCTGCACTAAATCATCTCAGAAAGAAGTACATTTGCCCTAATTTTAATGAGCTCCAGGAAATCTCAGACTTTCTATTGTGAGAAGAAAAATATACTTGCTACATCTAAACTATATGTTGAATTAGAACTGTTGAGGTCTATTTATCTGTACCCTGTTATTCGGTATTACTGATAGGGGGAAGAGTATGTAACTATTGTTGCATTACATACTGTTTCCACACTCTTAAGACTTTAGTTAGAGAGATTGAAAGGATTTCTCTTTTTTCAAAATGAGATGAAGTGACTTAACTAAAGTCACACCATGGTTGATATCGAAGTTGGAATTCATGGATCTTAAATGTGGTATATATACTTAATACCAAGTAACTTCTGTGCCACGAGGAAGCTTCTTAAGAATAAAATATGTAGAACTATTCCCAAGAAGTAACAATATACCATTTTCTCTTAGCAAGTTTTATGAGCAAAGTATTAACAGCTCTTTTTCTAAACTTAGCATTTTTCTAAAGTTTTTCTAAACTTACCAGCTTGAGCTGGAGGGAATCTTTTCATTCTCAGCATGCCACACTCTGTGCCCTTCCTGGGTAGAGTGAAGAAAAATTAAGATGGATCAAGATTTCTAATTTGAACTTTGAATGCAAACAAAGTGTAATATATTCCTTCTAGATTGAGTTACTAAGACTTATTTAAATTCATGCATGGATTTATTCCCTTTCTTATTCCCTTTCTTCAGCTTGTAATGGGATATTTAGTATAGGCATCATGACTTGAAAGTCCTACCAAATTTTTTAACTTCTGATTCATTAATTTTAACTGTGGCTGTGTAAAAGAGAGGAGAAAAGAATCTTACTATTATTGCATCCTTCAGCTAATTAGTAAAAAGTTCCTTCACCTTTAAATTCAGTCTAACCAAGGAAAATGATAGTCCCTTTAAAGTATTCAGAAAAGACTATATTCTACAGTCTGTATTCTCTAGACAGGAAACAAATGTCTCAACGTGTGCCTTAGCTTCAGGAATGTTATATTACAGTAGTGATGTGTTATCTAATAAGCTGTGTCAATTATTTCTGCCTAATTTCAAATTCCATTTTACTTGGGAAGAATAAAAATCTCATCTTGGAAACAGTATAAAACACATACTGATATACTCAGCATTTATTGAGTTCCAGCTGTGTGTACTGAAGTTGCATTCATGGATTTAAAGAAGTCTTAGTAACTCAATCTAGAAAGAATATATTATGCTTTGTTTGCATTTGAAGTTCGAATTAGAAATCTTCATCCATCTTAATTTTTCTTCACACTATCCAAATCCAAGATTGTTCAAATTTTGCAGTGTGAAATCAGTAAACTCATGGTAGAAATATGTCTTCTAATCTCTCATATGGTTTGGCGAATAATGGAAAATTATCCACACAGATAAAGTTATTTTTTTTCAGCAGATCACAAAAGCAGCATATTTTACACAAGTATAAAATCTAAGTGTTAGTTACTATTTTGGTAGATACATATATGATTTTTAATTTTAAATGAGACAATATGGTTATAATAGTGTTAATTTTAGGCTTTTGGTAGACAAAGTTGCTGAATATCTACCACCATCAAAGTGTCCTTAAGTCATTTTTATTTTGCCCCTTCATTTTCCTACCCCCACCTCTTTTCTCCATTCTTCCAACCCCTACCCCCACTGCTTAGTAATTTCATTTCTGTAGTAAAGTCCAAAAGGATTCTATCATCAGATACTGCCCATTTTCTTTCTTTATTTCATTTTAAATTATTTATGAGTGAGGTAATCCTGTATTTTTTCTTATCCCTCTGAGTTATTTCACTTAACATGACCACTTCTAGCTTCATTCAAGTTACAGCAATACACACAGTTCATCTTTTCTTAGAGACGAGTGGAAATTCATTGCGTATATATTCCACACCTTTACCACATTCATTGGACACTTCAGTCTTGCTATCATAAACAGTATTGAGACCAACATAGGTGTGATTATATCTTAGTAGTTAATGCGTTTAGGTTCTTGGAATAGATATCAAGGAGTAGAGTTGCTGGGTGATGTGAAAATTCTGTTTTTAATTTTTGAGACGTCTTCACATTTCTTTTTCATAGAGTCTGAGTCATGTGATATTCCTACTAGAACAAATGAGGGGACCTTTTTCAACACATCCATGTCAACACTGGCTGTTTCTGGCCTTTTGATATAGGACATTCTAACTGGTGTGAAATATAATTTTTAATTTGCCTTTCCCTGGAGGTCAATGAAAATAAATACTTTTTCATATGCTTTTTGTCCAGTCTTTTGTCTAGGTCAAGGAAATGTTTCTCAAAATTAATTAAGAGCTTGATAATAGGTATCAACTGTAAAATCTCTTGAAAGAAGTTGAGCTGGACTCAACTCAGGTATTGTATATGGTCCCCTAAGCACTGCCAGGAGTGATTCTAGAACAGACACCTGGGAGTGGGCCTGGAGTTCAGCTCCGTGTGGTCCAAAATTAATAAATCAATTAATATTAAAGATAATTCACTTCTAATTCTCCGGTTTGGTAGTATAACATTGTTATAATGACCTCTTTTGTATTTTTGTGGGCTGGAGTGATAGCACAGCAGGTAGGGTGTTTGCCTTGCATGAAGTCAACCTGGGTTCGATTCCTCCGTCCCTCTCAGAGAGCCCAGTAAGCTACTGAGAGTATCCTGCCTGCACAGCAAAGCCTGGCAAGCTACCCGGGGCGTACTCAATATGCCAAAACTAGTAACAAGTCTCACAACGGAGATGTTACAGGTGCCTGCTAGAGCAAATCGATGAACAATGGGATGACACTGCTACAGTGACAGTGTATTTTTGAAGTTTCTTGCAAATCTATCTTTTGTCTTTTCATTTCTGTTATAACTTGTGAGTTTCCTGTCTTTTTTCCCTCTGGAGCTCATCTAGGGTTCTGTGAATTTTCTCTTTTGAAAATACAGCTCCTGATTTTAGTTAGCCTTTGTATTATTTTCTTGATTTCCATATCATTGATTTCTACTGGTAGTTTTATTGCTTCCTTCTTTCTGTGTTTCAGGTTCCATTTGTTGTTTTCTTCCAAGAGACTCAAGATATCAAATTAGATTATGTATTTGAATGTTTTCTTATTTCCTGATGAAAAACTGTTGTACTATGAACTTCCCTCTCCTACTGCTTTCCACAGTCTCAAAGATTATGATAACTTATATCTTCATTATCATTTACTTTAAGAAAAATGTTTGTTCTTCTTTTGTTTTCTCTTTAATCCAATAGTTGTTCAACAGTCTGTTAGCTTAAAACTGGTTACTTTTTCCCCATATTTCTTTATGGAAAATTTATATCTTCATAACATTGTGCTGAGAAGAGATATAAAATTATTTCTGTTTCTCTGAACTTATGGATAGTCATAATGTCTGTCAGCAGGGGGTCTGTCTTTCAGAATATTTCTTGTGCACCGGAGAATGATGTTCTGAGAGTAGTTTATGTTTATATGTGTCTATTAAGCACAATTGTAAAAATTCCTTACTTAAGTCCCTTGGTTTCCTTATCAATTTTCTCTTTGGTTGATCTTTCCACCGATGAGAGTGGTTTGTGAAAATTTCACACTATAGTTGTGTTGCCTTTGATATGTCTTCTCAGTTCTCTTAGTAGTTTCTCTAAGTACTTTGATGCCTCTCATTTGGTGCACACATGTGTTAATAAAAAAATCAATCTTCTTTATTGTTTGATCTAATCAGTGTGTAATGTCTATACTTATCTCTTATCATCTTCTCTAGTTTAAATTCGATTTGGTTTGATACAAGCATAGCCATTTCTGAGTTTCCTTTTCAGTTTACCATTTTCCTGCATGACTGTTTTCCAATATTTCTCTCTGAACCTGTTTACCATGAGAAGCAAGGTCAGTCTCTTCCAAATAGGGTTGGACTTTTTTGTCCTAGCCACTAAGCCATTCTTTGACTTCTAATAGGAGAGTCAAAGTTATTGACATTTAGAGAGATTGTTAACATGAATATTGTGCAATTTGACATTGTTATTTTGATTTTATTTACTTTTTTTCCTGATTGTGTTTTGATATAGGCCTTTCATGAAGTGACATGCTCCCATTTCCCTCATACATTTTCTACAACATACTTTTATATTGGTGATTTTGCTGTCGTTTACATCTTTAATTCTATGTTTATTTCACATTTTAAATTTTACTCATTTAAGCCTCAAGTTCAGATTTTGAATCACCTTATCTTCTCTCCATCTTCCTTCATTTTATGGCCTTTTGCTATCTTTCTGCCTCCAAGTACGGCTTCCTTGCTTTTCATAGAAGATCAGTATAAACCGATCTAGGTTGTTTAAAGGCAGTCATTATCTTCAGCTGCTGTTTCCCAGAAAATGTTTATATCACTTCCTCAAATACAGATGATAATCTGGTAGAATAGAGAATTCTCAGCTGGAAGTTCTTCTCATTCACTACTTTAACTATCTTGTGACATTTTATTCTTGCACTGTAGAGTTTCATTTGTAGAGAAATTCTCTGTAGAGAATTTTAATCTTTTATGTTTGTTGTTGCTTCTATCTTGCTGCTCTTTAGGAGTCTATCTCTCTGTTTTGTGCTTGACAGTTTGATTACAATATGTCTTGGTATTCCTCTGCTTGAGTTTATTTTGTTTAGAGCTTTTTGGGCTTCCTGGATCAGTGCACACATCTCTCCACTCAGACTAAAGATAGTCTTGATTATTATATTTTTACTAGAAATTATTACTCTTTTTTGCATCTTCTCCTGCTAGTATTCCTGTGATGGAGAGTTTATTTCTCTTGATGGTCTCCCATATATCCCCTACATTCTCTTTGTTTTTAAATCCTATTTTTAGTCTTTGTTTATGATGTCATAAATGTTACCTTCCAGGTCATTGATTTTAGTTAAGACTTATTCATTTCTGTTAATAAACTCTGCTAAATTCAGTTTTAAACTCAGATACTATACTCTAGCTATGCCATTTCTGCTTGGATAAATTTATTTTTTATTTTTTCTATCAAATTTTCTTCAAATGTATCAATGGTCACTTTTATTCAGTTCCTTGTTTTGTTAAGTATCAAGAGAATTGTTGCTTTGAGGTATTTCTTAGATAGAATTCTGAGCAGAACTGGCCCCATAAATGACATGGTGCTCACATTTTATGGATCTCATTGCTGCCTATTGGTCTGAGTGTGGGTAGGTCTAAAATGGTTCTGGGTGATTTCTGGTCACAACTTCCCTGAGTCCATAGTTTTAAAGTCTAACACACTGGACTCTGGGCCAGGATTCACTGTTGTTGAAGTCTGGCTGATCTGAGCCATTACTCAGGAGGAAATAGGGACACAAATACCCAGTTACAGAATTCACTGAGTCAAACTTCATAGTGACTGGGGTACTTGTGTTGTCAGTTCTTGGATGCAACTGTAGAACTCAAGTTCATAAATTCTTATAGCAACCCTTGGTTGATGTTAACTATTGTTTAAATTAGACATAGTCACCAAATTGAACTGGAGCAATAGCATAGCAGGTAGGGGTTTGGCCTTGCATGTGGCCGACCCAGGTTCGATTCCTCCATCACTCTAGGAGAGCCGGGCAACCTACCAAGAATATCCTGCCTGCACGGCAGAGCCAAGCAAGCTACCCATGGTGTATTCAATATGCCAAAAACAGTAACAAGTCTCACAATGGAGACGTTACTAGTGCCCTCTCAAGCAAATCGATGAACAACAGGATGACAGTGCTACAGTGATACAGCACACCAAATTAGATTTGGATTTTGCTGCTGCCAGATGGGCTGATAAAAAAATAACTATGCCTGAGCATCATACTTAAGCAGATTTGAAGTTATCAAGCAGATAACTATGGAGGTGTTGTTCTTCCTACCCTGTCAGAAGTTTGTGTCAGGTTTGAAAAGGTCTATCAGGTTTCTTTGTATCTATTTCTGTCTCACAGCCACCAAGGTCCTTTCAACTATTTCAAAGGACCTGGTCAGCAGTAGGCAGACATCGAGACTTGTGCATGACAAGTTCATTTAACCTTGGCGGACTAGACTTAAGATCACCAAGGTCCCCTAAGGCTAGAGTCTTCATGTTAGCTGGTTTTGAACAGCAGTTCAGAAATCTATGTCACTGTCACTTGTAAAACTGACGTCTGTGCAAGTAGATCTAGTACAAGAACAAGCAGACCTTTGCTGGCTACCCAGGCTTTCCGGGCCCTGATGGACTGGGTGAGGATCAAGTTTTCATGTTGTGTAAGATCCCATAACCCAGTTGACTGGATTGATACAGTTGAGATTATTGAGAACCTGGTTGGCTAGGAGGAATTGTGTTAGTAGTCTGACTCAGTATGCAGGAATCCAGTGGACTGGAAGAATAAAAATAAATTCCTAA
Source organism: Sorex araneus (assembly GCF_027595985.1). Lineage (NCBI taxonomy): Eukaryota > Metazoa > Chordata > Mammalia > Eulipotyphla > Soricidae > Sorex > Sorex araneus. The sequence goes on along the minus strand of NC_073303.1, from coordinate 84,647,054 downwards.
GAATAAGCACACTGCACTTGAAGACTTTTGTTTGCTTAGCTCCTCCTGATCTGGTGGGCGGGAGCTGAATGACTCCTGGCCAGGATGCGACAGGACTCCTGGCCTGACAGCACCTGGTCACATTGCTAGAGGCAACGCTAACTTTCCCATTCCAGGACACTTGAGTAACTGATGTGCTTCATTCATTTCTTGTTTTCTTTTGTTGATAGTTTTCAGGTCTTTCTCCTGGCTCTGTGCTCAGAGATCACTCCTGGCAGTCTCAGGGCACATATGAGGTGTTGGAGAATTAACCCAGGTCTGGACCCTACCCATTGTACTATCACTTCTGTCAGTTTTTCACCCATTTCTATCTCTTTGTATGGAAGTTTTATTACATGCCACTTAGGTACTCTGCCATAAGGCTTTCTTTCCTGTGCTCCGATGAATCCCTCCTCATTTTTTTTCCTAATTTTTTAATAGTGAATCACCATAAGGTATAGTTACAGACTTATAAGCTTTCGTGCTTGCATTTTAGTCATACAATGGCGCCCATTGTATTCCTCCACCAGTGCCCATTTTCCACCACCAATGGCCCCAGGATCCTTCCCACCACCCCCACCCCGTCTCCTCCACCCCACCTCGCCTTTGGGAGGGCATTCCCTTTTGCTCTCTCTCTCTCTCTCCTTTAGGGTGCCAAAGAGGATTACCCCACCCCAAGCCCTATTTTCTAAAAACTCTTTAACAGTTTGAATACTCTCACTCCTCCTATGTACATTGCCAGATGGGAGCCTAGAACAACTAGAGTTCCTTGCAGGAACTCAGATCTTCCAATTCCTCCAGAAAAATTTTTTGGAGAGAATATTTGTAGAACTCTGCTCTGTTTGACCATCTTGGTCCTCGCAAGTAGATAATTTTTCCACTGTTTTTCAGCCACAAATAGAGAATGGAAGAACTTGGCCCATTATTAATACACATCTAGTAAAATAAATACAGAAGATTAGGAAGAACAGGAAAGAGTATGCATTTGATTCTTAAGAAGCAAATAGATTCTTCATAGATACATAGGGAAAAACCCTGCAACTGTACACCAGATTAATTTGTGCTCTATTTTAATTGATTAGGATCAAAAGTTAGAGAAAATTCACAGGTCTTAAAGATATACCCACACAAGTACAATTATTTACAAATTTAGGAAAAAGTAAAACTGAAGAGGTGGGAATACAATTACTTCATTTTTTTCTTATTCAAAAGTTAATTGCATCATCATAATCCACAAAACATTAAAAATGTTAGAATGGAGAAAGTTAGCTGACTATATTTATTGCTAAGTATAAAATTAATTCATAGAGTCCACTCAACTAATCTATCAGAGACACTACCACTAAAAATTTTGATTATATTAATGTAAAACTAATCAATTCAGATATTTGTGCTTTTGGACATTACATATAACATAAATTACATATAATATGATGTAAATTGTTTTTTGACTGTCAGATGTAATTTTGCAAGATGATTTTGGAGAGATTTACTGAGTCCCCAGCCATCTGGTACTTTTCTTCCAGTGACCTTTTCATAAAGTCTCAAAATAAAATATTTCTCCCAAACAGTAATTTTGAGTAAATTTAGTAAACTTCGTGTCCTATGAAGAATTTTTATGTTTCTTCCCATTGCAAAATTTGAGGTACATAATTTGCCATGTTAGGTGCTCAGTGAACTTTGCATTTGCATTTTTATTTACTTATATAGTTTTGGTCTCACAAGCATTACTCACGAGGACCCGAAGCTCTTCCCAGTGATTCTCAGCCATCTAAGCCTTTGTTTCTATGTGAGGGCCAGAGAATGCTGGGACCCAGTGGTGCTAGGGGTTCTTGGATCACCTCAGAGGACTGTACCCATCAATGCTGAGGGACCATGTGGTGCCAAAGATACAACTTTGGTTGGCCTCATGCATGACGTTTATCTTAATCTCTGAATTCACATGTGGAGCCCCACATTTGAACTAAAAATACTTATCAATGAAAGAATTAGGGAGGACATTCAAAATATGTCTGTGGGACAAATGAACAATTGAGTTTTGCTTATCAAGAGGTTCACAGCATGATTTAATAATGATGAAAGAAATTCTATTGGACTACAATATTGGCATATTTGTTTTTATTAGTTTTGGTTCTTCATTTTTATTTCTATTTTACTAGCTATTGTATTGTCGATTCTGCTTTCCATTGACCCAATTTGTAGTGAAGAAAGATAACCTCTTGCCTACCAGCAACAAAAGAGCAAGAAAAATAAAATACTTTACAGAGATAGGCCAACACAAACCCCTGAGTTTCAGCCCCTAGCAGCTAATTGAAATTTACTGAGAAAAAAGAGAGATTTCCAAAGGGAGAAATGACTAATGCATGCACAGTATCTTTGAGTTCATCTGGTTATCCATCCTAGCTGAAGCTGAGAGCTCTTTGTGAGAAGCAATAGGATATGAAAACAGAAAGACAGTTAAGAGTGTGCACTGTGAAAGACGGTGAACATTGGGTTAAGAAAGTGATAAAAGGGCTGGAGCACACACATTGCAAGCTGAATTCTTGGGTTCTTTGTCCTCCTCTGTGTGGCCACCCAAACACCACTTACAAGGATTCCAGAGCACTGTGCTGGGAGTAGCCCCCAAACACAACAGATCGGGTTCAAATAAAAAAACAAAAGAGTCACTGAAACTATTTGGAAGAAAATATAAATCATTATTATTCTTCCTTAAGAAAATTAATTAAATGACAACACAAAGGATGATTTGGAGGAATAAGACAGAAAGATGGAAAAAAATGGATGTTTTACTTGTATTATAAAAAATGAGGACATATATAAAGATAAGTACTTATTCAAGTAAAAACTTAGAAACATGATGTCTTTCCCAGGAAGCTATAATATAACTTGCAAAAATACTGTTAAAGGACCTCAAGTCCAATCAGAGAAAATAACATTGCATTGTAGATAATGACAAGAATAGCTCCTAAGTATTGAGTGCCAACGAATCTCAGCCAGTGTATCAGGTATCTACACTCCAAGTTAAATCTGCGAAAGAGGGTGTTTTCCCTCAAATTATATATGATTATAGTATTTATGTGTCTTTCCTAGGTACATGGTGGACATATGGACAAGGCAACATAGTAAGGCAGGTTTATCTGAATGCAAAGGCTGTGATATATGCCTTTGTTCTCATTGTTCATTTGAATTTTGAGCATATTTAACTTAAGGATCAGTTAACACCTTTGTTCAGCAAAGGATTGCAAATCTAAGTATGAGATATAAAAGAAAAACAGTTGGAAACTGAATCATCTGTGATGGTATTGAATTCACTAGGACGATAGAACACGAGTGAAGTCCAAGACCTTTATAACATTATATTCAAAAGGTAGGTAGAGGGAGAGAGGGCATAAAGAAGGCCACAGCATAGCAGAATTACAATACAAGAGGTCAGAAGTTAAGAAAAATGGTAAGGTAGAATGAAAGGTTGGCAGTGCCATGTACTGCAGTGTGCAGTGTGTGTGTGTGTGTGTGTGTGTGTGTGTGTGTGTGACACCCTGGAAAAGAGCCTTTGCAAGTGAGAGGATTGTCAGAGACCTGAATATTCAGCATTATTCAGAAAATGATGCTTAAACTCATCAAACAAACCTCTGGTATGTTGAAGGATGAAGATTCAGGAAACAAGGGGAATATTTATTTGTGATTTATTTTTCAGTGATTAGAAAAGATGGAAAGGAAACTAGTGACACTAAAGTCACAGTGGGTTGTTTTTGCATAGTTGATTGGTTCAGTTTTAGTTTTTCTTTCTTATTCACTATAAAATGAAACCTTTCAATCTATAAGAAAGATTTATTGAAGTGTAAGAAAGCAGGTGTAAGGAAGATATTAAAAATAGAAAAGTGGGAAACAGTGATGGAAGCTCTGTTGCTCTATGTTCTAACAACATGACCCTTGGTATGGTACACCACAGGCAGAGCTATATGGCAGGTAAACAAAAGACCTAGAACATGGAAACAACATTAGCCCTCTTTAATTTAACACCATATCTAATTAAGTTTTCTGGCACTATGAAAAATGATGTTTCTCAGTCATGACTCACTGATTAGTATATTTATATTATAAAGAGATATTAAAGATGTTTCCTCAAGCGTATCATTGTGTTATGCACACATATAATAGTACTTACTAAAATATCAATATCAATAGAAGCTATTACCATATATTTGGTATTTAATATTTATATTTCACATTTTAAAAAAGTGATCATAAGGTAAACATCCCAGAGTCAAATAAGAATTAGAGACCATGGCCATAAGAAAACTATTTGTGTGAGTTAACCGGCTTTTGGTCTAACTGGTGGCAAGTTATGACACAATAGCAAAAACACTTGCTTTACAACTAGTCATGACAGAGAGGGGAGTACACAGTTTGTCTCTGAAAGAACAGAAACGACAGCTTTAAAATCATGAGAAATGAGATAGGACAAGACATGAGAGCACAGCAAGTAGTAATTTGGAAGAAATTGAAAAGCAAATAAAATATGGCTCAATAAACATGACATCCACAAAGAAAGGAACAAAACCATTGTTGCATGCCAGATAAGAGACAGCAAAGATTCCTAGGAATGAGACACTCTTTCTAAGAGTAGATATCTTACAGTTTTCTAAGGTCCCTGATGAAGATAGCAAAATAATTCTATGATGCTCATAAAAATGAGGAAATAAATGAGAGAAAACAATAAGGATGGTGTGAGAAAATAATTTTGAAATCAATGAGCTAAAAAACAAAGTAGCTGAACTAAAAAATGTATAATATGGAGATTCAATAATAACAGGATGACAGAAGCCAAAGACTGCATCAGTGAGACTTAAAACAATAAAAATGATAATGAAATAAATATAACATTAAAGACTTATGGGCCCACATGATGAAGAACAACACATTTCCAGAAAGAGAAGAAAGGCAGAATTCCAACATGAAAATATAATAATCAAGTACTGCTCCAAACTTAGGAAGGAGACAGATAAAAGATTCAGAAAGTTCAAAGTTACAAATAAAAGGAACAAAAATTAAAAATTAGACCTGCTATGTATATTATAGTAATTCTACTCCTCAGTATCGGCATCATGAGAACAAAACACTAAATTAGATGCATGCACAATTATTTTTTATTGCAACGCTCTTTACATTAGCGAAGATCTGGAAACAATCCAAGTGCTCACATATCAATGAGTGGATAAAGGACTTACACACACACACACACACATGCGCGTGCGCACACACACACAGACACACAATGAAATATTACTCATCTATAGGAAGAGGTGATTCTTTTTACTACAACATGGGTGGTAATGGAGGAGTCATGCTAAGAGAAATAAATCACAAAGAGAAATAAATAAAGGTATTGATCTCGGGACCGGAGTGCTATTACAATGGGTAGGGCATCTGCTTTGCTTTCGGCTCACCTGGGTTCTGTCTCCGGAATCCCATATGGTCCCCAAGCACTGCCAAAACTGATTCCTTAGTGCAGAGCCAGGAGTAACCCCTGCGCATCGCTGGGTGTGACCCAAAAACAAAACAAACAAAAAAAAAGGGTATTGATCTCACTGATACGTGGTATACAAAGAAATAAAGCAAAGAAACAGACAATGTCAAATGAAAACCCTTAAACTGACCATAGAACTGAGACCAACAAGAGAGGAATGTTAGTTGCAAGTGTCAAATGCATGGTGGAAGGATATCAATTTTTTGCTGGTGTGCATAGTTTAGTCACATTGCACCACTAAAGACTGCACGTATGTGTGCTCTGGGAAATCAGTGGTACCTCCATAAATAATAAAATAAAGAACTTTCAGCTTTTCAAAGTAGTGGGATCACTATGTACAGCGTGTAGAAGAATGCTATTCATTCTGCACTCTTATCAGTGTTGGCATATTTCAAGCTTTAAAAATATAGCCATTATAACATGTGCTAAATTTATTCAATGCTTTAAATATTTATAATTTACTACTAGGTGATTTGGAGGTAATGAAAGATAAAGCAGTAATGAGTCATTCTGCAAAATGATCCTATATTATGACATGATTCTGATTTGTTCATTGTATTCATTAATAAATGAAAGGAACGAAGCAAAATTTGATCTGTAAGGTTGCTGCTATACTTATTCTTGATTTTCCTTAAAATTAGGGCAATGCTTACTTCTCCTTTAATTGATCATTAATTTAGATGTAAAAAAACAGAAATTCTTCCTCTTGATGGTGTGAGTCAAGTCTATGAAGCACTTTCTGCACCAGCAATTATTCTCTGAAACAATATAACTGCAATTCGAAGTACTAGAAGATGGAGACAGGAGAGGGAAACAAACATAGGCTGAGGACATGAAAAGTCATGCATTTCCTTGCAATGTGGTAGATTAAGTTATTCGGTCACATCCTTCACTCCTACCTGTTCCTACCCTTTACCTTGTAACTTTTCAATTCTGCCCGTAAACAGCAGTACTTCACTAGCTTTTCAACTTTGTCTTCATCATATGACTTACGTTGGAAAAGTGCTATTTTTCAGGGTGACACCAGTAGAGGCTTGGGATGAAATTACACAAAGGGGTCTGTGGTTTTGGACTTTTTGTATGTGACAGTTATACTCACCCACTGATGTTCTCAGGACCAGAATGAAAGACAGAAATGAATCGCTCCAGTGATTGCAGCCTGAAGTTCAGTCACCCCTGCCCACCCACTACCTCAGGAGGGAAAGCAATGCTTATAATTGTCTATTGTTCAGTTTTGGGGGTTATTTGTTTTGGAGCAGTAACTGACAAATTCTGCAATTGTACAAGGTAAAAATAACTTGACTCTAAAAGCTGATGAGACATTTCAGAGTAGGAAGATAATGAATTCAAAGATCTTTGAAGCTGCTGCTTCTGCTCTGTGTGTGTGTGAGCATGTATGTGTGCATGTGTATGTGCGTGTGTGTGTGTATCTGTGTGTTGGAAAGTTCAGAATGGAGCAAGAGTGACTGAGAATGCCAAGCTTAAAAATTTATATCTCAATAGGAAGGCATGTGAATAAAAAGAAATTAAATAGTAGAAATTTGTTTGCAATTAAAAATGAAGTTGTCAACTAAAAATATTTTTTAAATATTATAATGCTTAAAAAATGTTTATAACTTTTTTTCAAAACCAAGAGATTCTACAGTGCAGCAAGCATTCTATTATTCCAAAAATGATTAATTCCAAAGTATAATGACTGCCCCAAATCCCTTAATAGTGATAGTGGTTGAAATAATAATCAATATATTAATTAAATAGCACATTGAGTGTCCGGCATGGTTCTGAAAATAAAATAAAAGTAACCAAGCAACAATAGGAAATTTGAATTGTTCGTGCCAAGTCAAAGGCCTGAACAATGAACATGTTACTCAGATAATCACTTCAAAGAATGTGGGCCAAAGAGTTAGCAAGGTAATAACCACAAACTGGCTGAAAACCTAAATATAACAGAAGTCCAAGGATGATAAACTAAAATTCTCAGTCTTCTGAAAGACAGTTTGACTTAAGATCAAATTCAAATTCATTTGCCGTAGTATGTTGAGAGGAACATTTTGCCTGAGTCAGATACCAAGATGCAGTACAGATTAAAACGGGTCTCCTCAAATCGGAAGACTTAAGACACGACTCTACATTGAAAATATGTTTGGAACGGAGGAAGATCTTGGTAGAAAGTGAATTTAGGATTAACAGACAGAATTTTCCCATAGTGAATCAATTCTAACCAGTCGGCTTGAAGGCCTACACACAGACTGGAGCTCTCTACAAAGTGCTTGAGAAGAAAATCCAGAATGTAACCATGGTTAGGACCAAATATGCCACATTCCATTAAACATAATTTTGAAAGCATTGTTCCAGTTTTTTAAGTCTATATTTTGACTTTTTCTATTTAATTTTTTATTTTTTAATTGAATCACCATGAGTTATAGTCACAAAACTTTTGTGTTTAAGTTTCAGTTATACAATGTTTGAACACCCATCCCTCCACAGTATACATTTTCTACCACTAATGGTCTCAGTATCTCTTCCTGCTCCCCATCCAATCCCTTCCCCTGCATCTATGACAGACAATTTCCTTCTTACTCTCTCTCTACTTATGGGTATTATGGTTTGAAATAAAGATAATGAGAGGCCATCATATTTGGTACTTTATCTACTTTCAGCTCATATCTCTCATCCTGAGCAATCCTCCAACTAACATTGACTTAGTGATCCCTTCACTATCCCAGCTGCCTTCTCCCCTGGCTCATAAGGCAGGCTTCCAAGCTAGGCGGTCACACCCAGAAACTGCCCCTGTCATCGTGTAATCCCATCAACGCCCAACATCCAGAGACTATAAAACCAAGCTCCTGGAAGCGATATCTTATAGCCTACTCCATCCTCTTGGAGAACCTGGCAGGCTACTGAGAGTTTCCTGCCTGCATGAGAGAGCCTGGCAAGCTCCTTGTGGCACATTCATATGCCAAAATCAGTAACAATGATGGGTCTCATTCCCCTGACCCTGAAAGAACCTCCAATGTGGCACTTTGGGAAGGACGAGTAAAGAGAGGCTTCTAAAATCTCAGGGCCAGGACGAATGGAGACATTACTGAGACTGCTCGAGAAAATCGACAATCAATGGGATGATAATGATGATGATGATGATGATGAAAAATATTTACTTATTTATTTTTATAAATAAATTATAAATAAATTTTATAAAATAATTTGTAAAATAAGTTATAAATTTATAACTTAATTCACAACATTTCACTGTCACTGTCATCCCATTGCTCATCGATTTGCTCCAGCGGGCACCAGTAACGTCTCTATTGTGAGACTTGTTACTGTTTTTGACATATCAAATATCCCACTATAGCTTGCCAGGCTCTGCTGTGCGGGCGAAATACTCTCGGTAGGTTGCCGGGCTCTCCGAGAGGGGTGGAGAAATCGAACCCAAGTTGGCCTTATGCATGGTAAAGGCCCTACCTGCTGTGTTATCGCTCCAACACAGAATTTTAAGATATATAGATTAGAATTTTAAATATAATTCTAAAATATAAAAAATCTGCTATATCAAGTATCACTGAGTTTTTTTTTTTTTTTTTTGCTTTTTGGGTCACATCTGGGGATGCACAAGGGTTACTCCTGACTCAGCACTCAGGAATTACTCCAGGTGGTGCTCAGAGGACCATATAGGATGCTGGGAATCGAACCCTGGTCGGCCGAGTGCAAGGCAAACACCCTACCCGCTGTGCTATCACTCCAGCCCCTCACTGAGTTTTTTAAAAATAAGAAAATACTACTTTAACATTTTTATTTAGCTCATTTTTTAAATATAAAAATTCCAAAAAATATAATATTGAGACTCTGATAACACATTTTTTATAACTCCTAGCTCTGCTAACATCCCATAATGCACCTCTCATAACAGTTCCATCAGTCGATAAGAAGTTGGGGGAAATTCACATTTGATTGCAATTAATATTCAAACACCAATCCCACCACCATTACACCTTCCCATCACCAACCAAATTCGGGATGTTTCCATCCCAAGCCCCATTCCCTGTCCCAAAACACAAATAAAAGAATATATTTTGCATTTTTTGTTATGAAGAGCTGCTGAACATGCTTACAAAAGAGTGTTCATATAGAAAACAGTGTGAAGATTGTTGTATTTTGGCAGGAGCCATTAAGACATTCTATAGGATATCACTAACATGTTGAAATTTGGGTCATGTGAGCTTTGTTATATATGTCTGAAAATATGTACATAGTCATATATATATTTCATTCTATGATTTGTTGCCTACTGTCTGAACCCCATCAAATATGATGTGGTAATTATGGAAAATGAGTAGAGAGTGTCTTATAATGTGTCGCATGGACCATTTTTAAAGAGAGAAGCATAAAAGTAAAAAGAATAAGTGTTTCTAATAATAAAGAAAAGATATAAGGAAGAAAGATGTTTTTCTTTTCTTTCCAAAAATGTTACCAAAAATCCACTAAAAGTATTGGTCATTAAAGTACAGCTTCTAAAGGCATAATTGCATATTAGTAGAATGCTGTGTTTAAGATTTTTTTCAACCAATTTGTCAAATAGCATGTGAGATCATTTAAAAATCTAAAGCAATGCAGATATAGCTGGTGTATATTTATTTAGCCCCATGACCAAAATGATCTGGCACCATTGCCACAGAGGTGAGCCGTCCAGCTGAGCCCCATCAGCTGTCAGTCTACAGAACAGTATTGTCTTGTGAGACCAAGAATCAAAGCAGTGATCCTTGAACCAGTGCAGGGCAGAGCAAAAAGAAAAAAATCTATATTCTGTGGAAATATGGATAGAATAGAAAGATTACATGTTTTAGTGACATACTTGAGTCACCAAACATGTGCAATAACAAATTAATTCACTCCAGGTGCTTTTTTTTAATACCTCATTGACATTTTATTAATGTTTTATAATTACAAAAGTCAAAGTTCAATTGTTTTTCCTTCAGTCACATATTCATGCCTTAGCTCCCGGAAAACAAATCTTTTCACTGACATTACCACCACACTGTAGTCTGTGTGTGTGTGTGTGAGTGTGAGTGTGTGTGTGTGTGTGTGTGCTTACAAAACTGTTCACTACCTGGAGAGAGAAGTAAAGTTTTACCCAGAGAATTGGTTTTATATAAAATAAATACCCTGTGTTCACAATCATACATTCATAAATTTAATTTTTAACTTAAAAGTATAGCTTTGATTATTTTAGGTATGTGAAACAGTCTCGTGAAAAATAACTCAATTTCTCACTAAAGTACTTTTTAGCATACACGATTATTTTTAGGCACTCTTAATTTGAAAATGTGAATGCATTTTTTTACAAGCTATGTAAGTTGAGCAAAAGTTTACTATGTAAATTGGGGGATATTTTTCAATGATATTCCTAATATTATCATAACATATTCCAAATAAAGTAAGCATGCAATTTACTATTTAAAATAATATTTGCTGTTTAAAGTGACAAGTTTTAGAAAAATGTGTTTCATATTTTCAATAGAGCCTGCTAGTAAAATATAGCACCATGAAAGTGCTAAAGTTAAGCAATAACCATGATGAAGTCTGTGTGGTCAGGTGCGAGGTAACTAAGTTCGTAAATATATTCTTCTACCTATTTGAAGAGCTTAAAATGAAATACATCTCTCAGATATTTAACACAGTTACATATGTTTAACTCAGATATTTAACTCCTTTGTCATGGCAAAATAGGCAAGGGATACAGGACAATAACAGCAAATGATGAGCTCTGCTAAAGCTTAGTCTATACAGTCTCTTAGTAAGAAGACAATTAATGAGAAGGGTGATGCATTGAGAGTACGCATTTGTGAAGGATTTAAAACTGACTATCGTGAGCAAATGCTTGCCATATGTTAAGTGCTCTCTGTGCATTATCTTTGATTCTCAGTCTCCCATAAGCATAATCATCCCCAATTTACTTAAAAAGACATTGAGACTGAGAAAGGACAGTTAGCTAATAGTAATTCACCAACACAAGGTTCCTTGTCTCAGCTGCCCGCCTCCAAACGTTGACTCTTTCTACACCACCACTGCCTTGACACCAGGATTGTGACTTGATTGGCAGACTGAGCCTGCCGTCGGCTTCTGAGATCACCTCATAAACATGTATGAACATCTGTTATTTAGTGATTAAGCCCATCACCACTTAGCTAAACTGCTGATTGCTGCTTTTTTTTGTTGTCATTATTGTGTTCCATTGCAGTCCTCTCACTCTATTTTCTCAGGGAGTTTTCTGTTGGCTATAACCCTTTGTCTCATTCTCTTTGAGTCTGGTTTTCCTTCATTGCTTTTTCTGCAAAGAAGACATTCAAAGCTAAAGCCAACTTTTTTTTGAGGGCCAATAAAACAATGCTACATGGTACCCACAGCTTTCCACACACATAAAAATAATTTCCTACACCGTCACTTTTCCTATTTAATAGGAGTAATATTATCTCACATCACACCCAACACCAAAGTGCCAGTATAGTACCATCACTGTCCAGAACAGCCCCTGCAACCTTTCAACCTTCTTACCAACCTCTCCCTCCACTATGATAACCTCAGTTCTGTTGTCATAGTTTGAGTTTGTTTGCTGTGGACATTATTCCCACTTTTTCCCTCTTCCTATGATTCATAAAGATAATTCATCAGGTAATTGTCTTTTTTCTCTTGACTTGTTTCTTTCATGTTGTTGAAAAAGGCAAGATTTTATAGAAGAATGTCCTGAAATGGGATTTCAAAAGCAGACTGGGGTAGAGAGCGAGTTCAACTATGAGTACGTTAAATGGATACTTGGCAAGTGCAAATTTAGGGTTCCAATGGTGGAAGACCGAAAGAATGTTAAATTTTCTCCACACTTCAGATATACTATGGACATCTGTGTTATTTAAATTTTTTAAATTTTTTATTGCTTCATGATATACGAAGTTGCTCATAATAGAACTATTTCAGGCATACAGTGTTCCATACCAATCCCATCACCACTGTCGCCGGGTTTCCTCCCACACCCACTCACCCAGCCTACACCCTTAGCAGGCACATAACAAATTTCTTTCTTTCTCTTTCTTCTTTCTTTCTTTCTTTCTTTCTTTCTTTCTTTCTTTCTTTCTTTCTTTCTTTCTTTCTTTCTTTCTTTCTTTCTTTCTTTCTTTCTTTCTTTCTTTCTTTCTTTCTTTCTTTCTTTCTTTCTTTGTGATTTACAAAGTTATTCATGGTTGAGTTGCACTAATCAGTGTCAACTTCTCTCTACTTTTCTCAGGTTCTCTACCATATCCTACCCTCACCCACTTTCAGCCTGCCCAGTCTCTCCTCTTGACAGGCACCTTTCTAAGTTGAGTTATTAAAGTTTGACTGTCTTGATTTCAGTGTTGTTGACTCTGTGGTTTGGATATTCGACTCTATCATTCAGCAATAGCACTTTTATACTTTAATCCCCTGACCTGGTCCCTGTCGCTTCTCATCTATCTCTTCTTCTCCCCCACCACTCCACTCTTTCTTTCCTTCTCCTCCCGATACTCCAGGATCAAGATTGATCAGACATCCCCCATTTAAAACATTACATTCTCTCAAACAGTTATTGTAAATACCATATGTAAATGATATCATCCTGTGTTTGGGATGTCTATGTTTGTAAAGATATTTCCCAGAGAGATCCGCTGAATGTCCTGGGAAGTAATCCTGTGATGTATCAGAGTAATACTTAAAACATACCAAAAAGCTAATGGATTTTGGATTATCATCCTATTTTACCCCTTGACATTCTCACTTGCTTCTTGAAGCAAACTTCAAACAGGGGAATCTCAGTTGGAAAACATGCAGATATTTAAGGCTGAATATACTTGCCCTATCTCCAAAGTCATTATAAATCTGTCACAGTCGGATTAATTAATGAAATGATTGCCAATTTTCAAGAAGAACTTCCCCTGTATTTCCTATCATCGCCCAGTGAGGCAGCAGGTTAACTTGCTAGCAAGTTATATTGCAAAAAATCACTGAAGGTGGTTCAAACATAAATTCAGAAAACTAAGAAAATTATGAGAACAAAGCAATTCATAAAATTCATGTGGTTAGAGGTTTAGAATGGAAATTGTTTTCACATCAGTAATTTCAACAAAGGGCATTGCAGACTTGTCCTCTTAGACCTCTCAGAAGAGAGTAAAAGAGAGATGACGTCTTCAACCTGCCTAATGTGGAAACCAGCAAAGATAAATAATAGTTCAGCTTCACAACTGAACCTCTTGAAACCACCCAGCAGTCAAATTGTCCCAGGTAGATCAGTCTCAGGCTGGAGCTATAGCAGAGCGGGTAGGGGGTTTGCCTTGCACACGGTGGACGAATTTGATTCCTCTGTCCCTCTTGGAGAACCCAGCAAGCTAACTAATGGGAGTGTCTTGCCTGCACGGCAGAGCCTGGCAAGCTACCTGTGGCATATTTGATATGCCCCAAACAGTAACAACAAGTGTCACAATGGAGACGTTACTGGTGCCCGCTCAAGCAAATTGATGAACAATGGGTGGACAGTGCTACCGTGCAGTGCTACAAATCAGTCTCAGGACTGGTAACTCTGCAGCATTCTGGGAATGGGGGCGTGGCCTCAAAGGGGGCAAATTCCCCTCCCTGCTGATTAGGCTCAACAGCCACCCCATCTGACATTCTCTGACATATAAATGTCCCAGCTCTACAGCTCCTAGAGCGCCTTTCACAGTACATACAGCCCACTATGAGCTCAGCAATTTCCAGAGAATAGTTGTGTAGAAGCCCACCAAGCTCAGTGAGCAAAATCAGTAACACAGAAGACTCAACCAGTACCTATCAGCTCAGGAAATCCTAAGACAATGTCTTTAGTAAATACCATTATGAGATATAACGATCTTGTATATTGAATTTTACCAATCCGTTTTCTAATAATTCCATTTGCTATTTTGTTGTAACAAACCATGTGAAGTAAAAGTGTTTGTGACCGCTCCTGAGTGCCCAACTGCAGATAAGTGGTTAAAGACATTGTGCATGTACACCTTGTATATGCACACTGCTTATAAAAATGCCATAATAAAAAATGATATAAAATAAAAATGATATAAAAATAAAATGATATAAAATAAAAATGATATAAAAATAATTAAAAATAAAATCTTGCCTTTTTATTGTTTTAGTTGATTTTTAACACCATGATTTATAAAGTTTTTCATAACATATTCATTCCAGGCACTCATACCAACAATCATACCACCAGCATAACCCTCCCTCCAGTTTCCCACTCACCCTACAAGCCTGACCCTTTAGCTACCTGCAGTAGCTCCTGGAATGAACATAGGTGCATATATATCTGCACATTAGTGTTTCTATATTCTTGGATAAGATCTTAGAGAAATAATTGCTGAATCATATGGCAGATCTATTTCTAATATTCTTATTAATTGCTATACCATTCCCATAAGGGCTAAGCTAGTTACATACTCACTAATAGCATATGAAGGTTTCTTTAACTACACTCCCTTGCCAGAAATTGCTGTTTCTGGCATTTTTGATATATTCTCTTCTCAAAGTATGTTTTGGGACGATACCCAACAGAGCTCAGGGATGACTCCTGGCTTTGCACTCAGAAATCAATCCCGGCAGAATCTGGGGTCCATATAGTATACTGAGATCTCACCCAGGCCAGCCACATTTCACTGACATTCTTACTAGACTTTCCCTAATAAATAACAATATTATCATGTGCTGAGAACGTTCTCAACTGTACTTTTCCTTGATGAAGCATTCATTCAACTCTTTAACTGATAATTTTTTTGTCACTTGGAAAATGAATAACATGCTGTTAAATAATTTATGTAGTCAAAGGGTAACTGAAAGAAGAAATAAAATGATTCCTTGAAATGAATGAGAATGGAACCAGAAACTATCATAATCGATAGAACAAAGACAGTACTAAGGGGAAAATTTATAGCAACTTTAGGAAGTAAAAAAAAGTTAAAATAACCTAACTTCACAGCTAGAGAAACTAAGAAAATAGCTATAAGTAAACATCAAAGAAAGTAGGAAAGAAATAATAAGAATTAGCGCATAAGTCAATGACATAGAAAGTAATAAAAATATATAAAGGGTCAATGAAACCAAGAAATTTTGTTTTGGTTTGGTTTGTCTTTTTAAAGAATAAGCAAGATAAAAACAGAGAACAAAAATAAACTGAATCAGAGATGAAATAGTAGAATTACAACTGACACCAAAACCATGCAAAATGTACAAGATTACTATACACAATTCTGTGTCACTAATTGGGACAACCTAAAGGAAGGTAATGAATTCATAGAACCTGTACAACTTCCCAAGTTTAAATCAGGAGGAAGTACCAATTACAGTTAATAAAATTGAACAGTAATTTAAAAATCTCCCCGAATGGGACTGGAGCAATAGCACAGCGGGTAGGGCGTTTGCCTTGCACGCCGGGTTCAATTCCCAGCATCCCATATGGTCCCCTGAGCACCGCCAGGAGTAATTCCTGAGTGCAGAGCCAAGAATAACCCCTGTGCATCACCAGATGTGACCCAAAAAGAAAAAAACATCTCCCCAAAGTGGATCAGGTACTTTCTTTGCATGCAGCTCACCTAGGTTCTATTCAGGGAACCAATTTGGTCTCTGTATACCTGCCAGTAGTGATCCCTGAGTACAGAGCCAGGAATAATCTCTGAGCACCACTGGGTATAGCCCCAAAACAACAACAACAAAAAATTTAAGAACAAAAGTCCAAGTTCAGATGGGTTCACTAGTGAGTTTTACCCAATCTTCAAAGAAAACTTACTGTCTATATTCCTCAAACTTCCTTGAATATGTTGACTACTTTGGCAAAGATAACAACTTAAATTAAGAATTATAATAGAATAAATAGGTGGGACTACATCAAATTTTTGAAGTACGAAAGTGAAATTAAAAGAGGAGTGAGGAGGAATGGAAGCTGAATGAGAAATATAATGGGGACAGTGGTAAAGGGTTATAGATGCTTTAGTGATACTGAGGTGCAGTGATTGTGTGTATTAAAGGTATAAAAATTAGCACTACGGTAAGTTTGTTTCCTTACAGACAATTTTTTCAGTGTTTTCAAAATTATTTCAATGTTGTCATAGTCAAGCTTTATGAGTACCTTATATACTTTAGCCCTCATAAAATAAATGTGCAAATACTTTCTTCCACTCAGTGGTTTGTATTATTAATATGGTTTCTGTACAGAAGCTCCAGAGTTCCATGTTGTAGCATTTGTTTATTTCTGATCTGGTTTTGTATTCCTGGTCTACTATTCTTGTATTATTACCAGTGACCATCCTTCCAGCTATTCTTGTAGATTTTTTATCTATTTAATTTCTTCTATGTTAAAATATGTTTGCATTCTAAGAACTTTTCTCTAAGGATATCCATGAAATTTCAAAGAGAATTTGACTCCCAGTAAAGAGCATTCTTAAATCATTTACTCAAAAATTATTTATTTATAACAAACATTATTGACTAATTGTATTATGCTTAGATATCCACTGGGGGCACACAGATAAATCAGAAGAAATCTCCATTCTCAAAGAACTTGGTGTCTGCTGAGAATAGACTGTTATGTAAAATAATAAAGAAGTTCTGTTATAAAAACAAAAACATGCTTTAGAAGATAGGCAGCAAGTGCCAGAGAGAAAAGAACTTGTAGGGAACTTGAAAGTCTTATTTTCTGGGCTGGTGTCATTTGAGCTTATCCTTGAAGGATGGAGGAAATTAGGCAGAATAATCGTTAAAACTTCAAAGTACATGCTATAATATAAATCCTGATCAGTGGATGCTCTCTGTGCATTATGAAAGAAAAATAGAAGCACATTATACAGTTTTTGGATTACTTAGAAGTGATATCTTTGAACTCTGGAGAGGTTTGGTCTACACATATACTAGTGTTGCTAAATAATGACATCACTGTGAAATAGTTTTAATTTGATAAAGTTCCCGTTCAAGGATGCAATGCTTACCAGATTTTCTGTTGACCACCACATCACAACCTGAGATGCGTACTCTATCTGATTCTCCATTAACTTATCTAAATAAAGCTTTTTTTTACATTTTAGAAAGATGCAATGCTTAGTCACATAAATAAAAATTTCAATTGTCATTAAAAAACAGTAAATAACAACGTGGGTAGTAAATCTCTGATCCATTTGTTTTGCTAGAAATATAACAAGTTGCATATACCTGGAAAACTGCAACTGCAAAGAACGATGAAATCATGCAATTTGCTGCAACATGGTTGGAATTGGAATGCATCGTGTTGAGTGAAGTAAGCTAGAAGAAGAAAGACAAACACAGGATGATCTCTGTTTCCAATGGCATAGAGAATTCTGGGTGAGGAAATGTATTATAGTAAAAGGGGGATGCTTAGATCATCCTTGATCCAAGTGTTTAGAGAAGATACAGAAAAAAGGGAAAGAAATCAAGGGAGGAGGGAGAAGAAAATAAGAAGTAATGGGTGAACAGGCATCAGATCTTCAGTTATACCATGATATGAGTGAGGGCGATAGCCATATATCCAAAACACAGATTCAACAGAACTGAAAACATGAGATGTAAGTTACCACTGAAACTTTATAATGTGCCTGTCAAGTTGACAAACAGGGATGGAGTGAAGGTTGTGATAGGGAGGGAACCTGGAAACACTGATGAAAAGAAGTTGACACTGGACTGGAGGGATTGATGTTGAATTGTTTATGCCTAAAACTCAACTATCAGTAACTTTGTAAATTATGGTTCTTTAATTAAAAAAATTAAAAATAAAAACTAAATATAATAAGCTATAAAAGTGAAGGCCTCACTTATTAATATTACCAAGAAACAACAAACAGTTTTCTATTTGTTTTGTTGTTCTGCTTTAATCCTCAATTCTATTTCCATGAGTAATTCATTACTCATGGAATAATCTATAATACTGAATCATCAAGAAATGTAATGTAGGGGGTAAATACAACTTTGGTAGAGACATATGCTGCTGAAATAGAGAGAATGTGACTGGTTTACAAAGAACATAGTCGTAAATTTTTTAAGATGAGTCTACATAAGCCATATATCTCTATTTGTAAATTAATTTAGTTCTGAAATTATGTGAATCACATTTGAAAATGCAGATAACAATTTTATGTAATAAAGTAAATTTTAATGAGGCTTGTAGGAAAACATTAAAACAATTGAACCAGCTGCAAAACTTGTTATGATTATTCATATTTGCATGTTCATTTTGAATACAGTAGAGAATGCTGTTGTACCCTTTACCAGTATAATCACCTTGACGGTTTTTAAACGTTAACTTATAGAAATGTCCTTTAAAGAAATTGATAGAATAATAGTATACTGGATCTGTAGCCTCAATGTAGAAGACCTTATACTTTTTCTTTGTAATTTCTCAGTAGCTTAATGCTGTCCTTTGCCCCCATAGTTCTAGTGTTTATACAAAGAATTTTTCAATTCCTTAACACTTTGTGTTTCCTTGGAAACTAATGTGTGTATTAGAAATCCCACACTCCAATCTTAAATTCATCAACTGCTACAGCCCTGCCTCAATTACAGCATCTACCCCAAGTGTTTGCCTGAAATGTAGGCGAACCTTCAGTGTAATGAGGATAATTATTACCTTTAAGAATATCTTAAATTGTTAGGTTTTTCTGATTATAATTAATTACAGAGTATTCTCTTATCTGTCAGGGCCAGGAAACAGGGATTTCTGGAGAATAGTTCAATTGAAAGAAAGAAGGAAGAAAAGATGCTAGTACCCCAGAGATTCGGTCTACCTCTGCAGGAAGTATTGGATTTTTGTCAACGTGTTCTCTCTCATCAGAAGACTATTGCATTGTACCATCTGATATCTAAACAGAAGCAAAGGAATTTTCAGAATTGTTATCAACCCTGCATGGTTTAAATGACTGCCAAACATTCTTCCCTTTTCCAATTTAAAGCCTTTCCTGGAGAAAGGAGATGAAATGCATTTGCAGCCAGTCCCTGTTACTGGGCCCTGGGACAATGTGGAAAAGTAATAAGAACTACTCCAGAAAGATTAACGCTGTCTTTCTCACTTTTACATTCATGCAGGCAGTCTAGGAAGTTTCTCTCCTTGGCATTTGTCAACTTGTAAGACAGAATATTCTGGACTGGAGCAATAGCACAGCAGGTAGAGCGTTTGCCTTGCACACGGCTGACCTGGGTTTTATTCCTAGCATCCCATATGGTCCCCTGAGCACCACCTGGAGTAATTACTGAGTGAAGAGCCAGGAGTCACCAGGTGTGGCCCAAAAAGCAAAAAAAAAAAGAAGAAGAAGAAAGAAAGAATATTCTCTCTCAGAGGTGTAAGTCAAAAACTCCAAATAAAAATTCAAAATAAAGTTGATCAAGATGCCCCATTCTGGTCAATAGTGCAAAATATGAAGCATATTAATGAGTGTAATTTGAAAATTTCAAATTTCTATTGTGGTTCATCCCAGGTTTCTAATATATTGTTGGGTCATGATTAAAAAAAAATATTTGCAAAGTGTTTCAAATGTAGTTTAAGAAAGATTGTGACTGTGAGCTAAGAGTGAACTTGGTGTCATGGAGTGAGATTGCTGCGGTGGAAAGCTTCCTCTGGACCCTACTGTCCACACTGACCTCCTGAAACACCCAGAGTAACACTGTCACATACTTGGCTACCCATCTGGATGTTCAACGTCCTTTTTTTTCTCAGTCTTCTCTGCCTCTTAAATACTGCAGGACTTCATCATCAACTCTTTTCTAGTTCTATTTTTATCTCTTCCTTTTTTTTGTTTTTGTTTGGGGAATGTATTAATTATTGCTCTGGAATTATTCATGATTCTATATTCAGGGTCACCCCTTGCAGTAATCAGGGGTTATATATCTACAGTACTATCTCTCTGACCCCACTAAGGCATATTTATATGCATCAATCATACACCAATATTAAAATTCTCAGGTATAATTTGATCTCCACTTTGACCTCTCTCCTTCCTGTCCCAAATGTAATCACATATGTAAGTGATATAATACAGACAAAATTACTGCCACCCTGCACCTATTCCTTTGCTATGTAAATCGACGAATTCCAATTGCTGATCATTCATGTTAGACAACATATACCACAAAATCAATTATTTCTAATTCTTGCTAAATCATTCTGCAAAATATATCATCATCAACATCATCATCATCATCATCATCATCATCATCATCATCATCATCATCATCATCATCATCATCTCGTTGATTGTCAATTTTCTCGAGCAGTCTCAGTATCATCTCCATTCATACTAGCCCTGAGATTTTAGAAGCCTCTCTTTACTCGTCCTTCCCAACAGTGACGCACTGGAGACTCTTTCAGGGTCAGGGGAATGAGACCCAACATTGTTACTGGTTTTGGCATATGAATAAGCCACAGGGAGTTTGCAAGGCTCTTTCATGCAGGCAGGAAACTCTTGGTAGTTTGCCAGGTTCTCCAAGAGGGAGAACTAGGCTATAAGATGTCAGGAGCTTCCTGGAGCTTGGTCTCTGGATGTTGATCATTTATGGGATTTTATAGTCTCTGGATGTTGATCATTTATGGGATTACACAGTAACTGGGGGCAATTTCTGGGAGTGACCACCTAGCTACTGGAAAATGGGGGATCTGGGCTGAAGAGGCCCAGTCCCGATCTGAGCACTGAGCAGCTTGGAGATCTCAGCCCCAGGTCCCCTACACCTGGGTTCCTCTGCCGGTATCTTCATGCGTGAGGCTTGTCCAAACATGTGGAGAGGGGCCTTGAGCATGGCTGTGGCTGGGTTCAAGAGGTCTTCAGCTGTGGGGGCTCTTCTCAGGGCAGGAAAGGAAACTCAACCCACCCCCTCTAAGGGACCCCGGTGAGTACAGCCAGGTGTGAGGGCAAGAGACTCTGCAAAATATATATCAAATATATATTTTGCAAAATATATATCAAATGGTAATTTTCTAATATATTATTAGACATGCATTTTTATTAAAATTATAAATAAACTATGGCAATGATCATTATTTTTTAGCTTAGGATTTGGCTTGAAATTTGGTTTCTTTATCCTATATTTGTTAAAACCTAAAGTATAATTTAACAACTTTGACTTCTATAATTTCTCTTTTCTGTTTATCCTGAATACTGCTAATGATGCAATTTTTATCATGCAAGATATTATTGGCTCTGTCCCCTGAAATGTTGGTTCACTAAGTCTCTCAGAATTGGACTTTTTAGTGTAACATGGAGAATTTTTATAAACTTTAGCCTAAGATTGGAAATGATGTGGGGGTGGGAGAGAGATATACTGTGATTATTGGTGATGGAATATGTGCACTGGTGAAGGGATGGGTGTTCAAGCATTGTATAACTGAGACTTAAGCCTGAAAGCTTTGTAACTTTCCACTGGTGATTCAATTAAAAAAAATTTTTAAAAAAAGACTGGGAATGATGCCTTCAGAGGGGTGGCATTTTGCATGCATGCAGTCCCACAGGTGCCCTGGGAACTTCATGGGTTGCCTGTTGTATCCTGACACCTGACTCAAGCATAACTGCAGCCTCAGACCTGCACTTCTGGATTGAGGGTAGCCTGGAGTGAAGTCCAGTCTTCCTTGCAGATCTCGAGTGCTTCCTAACAACAATAACAGCCAACCAAAGAACCAAAACCTTTAAAGTACTTTGATTTATGAAAATGGAGTGACTTTTAGGAGTAGTTAAGGTGCATGGGGCTGAACCTGTTTGATCACTACCCTTATCACTGCCACGTGGCTTAGGTATTCCTTAACATCTCAGTTACTCTAGCACTGAGCAACAGGTTGCAGTCTCAGTCCTTGCACTGAACCACTGATCATATGGATAGAAAGCATTAAAGGGGCCAATTCTTCACACTCCACCTCCCCCTGTATAAAAATAAAGAAAGGAAAAGCATAAATATCACGATTTAAAATTTATTATTGAGTCTTCACTACTACCATAATCAATACTCTTTTGAGTATTTTTTGTCATCACTCTCAACTTATGACATGAGTACAAACAATGTGCTTGAAAAATTGTGCACAGCCTTTAGACAATGAGTCTAATCTTGGAGTAGTCAAGGCATTACTCTGCTGTCACACCTGACATTTTTATTTATTTATTTTGTCTTTTTGGCAAATGCCCAGTGCTTATCCCTAGCCCCAGGTGATCAATCTTGGTGGTACCTAGTGTGTCATATGTGGTGATATGGTTTGAACTGGGCTTACAGCCACGTGTAAGGTAAGTGCATTACCCACTGTACTACCTGCCTTGTTTATCCTTCAAAATTGGTAGAGAAATATATTCTCAGAATAAAAAAATGAGATAATTGGAAGAGAACTGGCCATACATTGGTTGCATTGCTCCTTCCCCTGGCCAGAAAATTGTTAGGTTAAGAAACCCAGATCCTATGTTTATTTCCTTCCCTGTGTTTTAATTTTTCTTGGTATTTGTTTGTTTTTGCCACTCCCATCAATGCTGAGAACTTACTCCTGGCTCTCACTCTGAGGTCACTCCTAGTGCAACTCAGGGGATGACCCATGGAGCATGGGATTGAATCCAGGTAAGTCGCTGTTTTATTTCTCCAGCTGAGCCTCCGTTTCTTGAGTGAGGAAAGGAGAAAGATCAGGAGTGAAATTGGAGTGGGAGTTGGAGAAGGGACAACCAGAATTTCAAACTTGGTGAGATTTTTGGTGAGATGTTAGTGATTCCCATAGTAATGTTTGCCTACTGGTCTGATCTTGTACCACAGGTAATGCAAGCATGCCTCTGGGAGGGCAGAGATCTATCCAGCAGCACCAAATTCCACCTCGCAGTGTGCAAGCAGTATCTTAGCTTAGACTTTCCTCACTTGTGGAGCAACAACCAAGATGCATTCTGACCTGGGAACCCAATGTGGTGCAGGCATGGTAAATCTGAATCGTTGAAGGAGAATTTCTCCAAACCCCGGTGCGAGGGTTTGGCAAGATAAGGAAATTGAGCAATAGCCCTACCAGTGATGGAGAGTGATTTAATGTCTCTCTGACTTGATGTCAAAAGAAAACACCTGAAATTTGTGATTTTTAATAGCAATATCATACTGGTCTTATAAAGTAGTTATAAAGCTATCATGTTTTCTCAAAATATTCTGTTTTCCAAAATGTTTAAAAATAAAACAAAATTGGCATTGATTTATTTTTAAATCACTGTCACTGTCATCCCATTGCTCTTCAATTTGCTCTAGCAGGCACCAGTAATATCTCCATTGTGAGACTTGTTACTGTTTTTGGCATATCGAATATGCCACGGGTAGCTTACAAGGCTCTGCCGACTACTGAGAAGAATATTTTAAATATATAAATATTTGTGGAAATGATCCAGTACAAATATCATGGACTGGAGAGCTTTAGGGTTACTTTTCCTTCTTATGTATCTTGTTTTTTTTTTTTTTTGAGTTACTTCCTAAGTAACATGAAGAGTTTTCTAGCTAGTGCTAATGAAGCAAATCCATAGTTTTCTTCTTTAGCTACCCTTAAAACATTCTAGCAAGATTTTTTGGAATTAAAATGTTGTTAGTGGAAATCAATGAAGGAACAATACACTTTTTAAATGCTAGCATTGCTCTTGATGCTTTTTCTCCTACTGCCCAAACTATTTTGTCCTTCACTGCTTTTGTAGATTCATCATGTGCTTCTAGTTCGAATTTTAAAACATACTGAACATATTAAAATGTATATATTTTTAACATTATCCATTTTAGTTTGTGCTATCTTGAAGTAACTGTCACTGTCATCCCATTGCTCATCGATTTGCTCGAGCGGGCACCAGTAACGTCTCCATTGTGAGACTTGTTGTTACTGTTTTGACATATTGAATATGCCACGGATAGCTTGCCAGGCTCTGCCATGCGGGCGAGATACTCTTGGTAACTTGCCAGGCTCATATATCTTTTCAATAGCTTATGCACATTGTTGTTGAAATCTCTTAGTATGACATTGTATTATATGATACAATGAAACATGGGGGATTTATTAGCATACTTTTGTTTTGATTTGATTTGGGGCCACACTCTGCAGTGATAGGGTTACTCCTGGCTTTGCACTCAGGAATTAACTTCTGTTAGTGCTGGAGAACAATATGGGGTCAGTCACACAGAAATAAGCACGCTACCCACTATATTATCACTTTGACCCCTTATTAGCTTTTATTTTTTTTCTTTTTGGGGTAACACCTGGAAATGCTCAGGGATTACTCTTGGCCCAACACTCAGGAATTAATTACTCTTGGCCTTGCGTCAGCGACCATATGTTATGCCGGGGAATCAAACCTGGCTTGGATGGGTTCAAGGCAAATGCCCTACCTGCTGTACTATTGCTCCAGTCCCTACTAGCTTGCTTTATACACACATCTTCATATATTCTCTCTGCCAGTTTCCTGTTTATTTATAATTTGAAATATAATTTACATGTCAGATAAATTTTCCACATAAATATTAGAAGTCAGTACTTTCAATATATTCCTGCATATAGTAAGTACTCTGAATACAGTAAATTTTAGGACGTTTTTATTACCTCAAAGAGTCCCCCTGTAGCTTTAAACCTTTAGTCTCCTCAATTCCAATTAACACTAACCAACACTAATATTCTTCTATATTTACATATTTTCTAATTATGATTTTGCTATGATGAAATAATAGAGTATATGGTGATTTCTGCAATTTTTCTTGGAGCACATGGCTGCAATAGCAGCTGCACGACCTCTTTACTTTAATTTTACTTTAATTTAATTTAATTTAATTTTTCCCCCGCATGGCAGAGCCTGGCAAGCTACCCATGACGTATTTGATATGCCAAAAACAGTAACAACAACGTGCTCTTCATGTTCCTGGAGCAAGCAGACACCATCAGGCTACACTAGCACGTGACAGGGACAAATAAAAACATTGCTGGCGTCCACTAGAACAAATCGATAAACAACGAATGGGATGACAGTGATACAGTGATACAGTGATGGTGATTTCTGACTACATATTTTTTACTCAGCAAAATATATTCAAGGTTCATAAACTATATTCATTTATAAATTATTCCTTCAAATAGTAGTCCATTAATTGAATATACAATTTAAAAAATTCTCTGTTGTTGAACCCTTGGGTTATTTACATATTTTGAATTTAATGAATAACATTTCTGATGAAAATATAAATATTATGTACAGGATTTTTGTATGGATATATGGTGTTTCTCTTATGTATATTTGGTACCAAACTTTATGATATTTTTAGATACTTAAACTGCTTTCTTAAATGACTGTATCATTTTATATTTCTACCAAAATATAAGGGCTGGAGCTATAGCACAGCAGTTGGGCGTTCGCCTTTCACGTGACCGATCCAAGTTTGATTCCTCCGCCCCTCTTGGAGATCCCGGCAAGCTACCAAGAGTATCGAGCCTGCATGGCAGAGCCTGGCAAGCTACCCATCCGTATTGGATATGCCAAAAACAGTAACAATAAGTCTCTCAATGAGAGACGTTACTGGTGCCTGCTCGAACAAATCAATGAGCAACAGGATGACAGTGACAGTGACAGTGACAGTGGCCAAAATACAAACAACATCAAATAAGTGTTACAGTTTCTTCACATCCTCACCACCACATGTTATCTATTTGATTCTATTATTCCTTAATGTATATAATGGTATTTAATTGTGATTCAATTCATATTTCCCTGAAGATATTGAAAACATTTTCATGTACTCGGTTATTTTAATACATATCCACAGAAAATGTCTATTCTATGACTTTTATCTATTTATTACATTACTTTTATACTGTTTTTTTACTTGCTACCTGTAATAGAATTTCAGTTCTTTCATAGTGTTTTCTCCTAAAGCATATAGCATGTACACATATTTTGTGTTATTTCTTCCAGAGTACTGTTCTTTTCTGAAGCAATTTTTTGCAGGTGACAGGATAATCTCAAGCATAATAGGGTATATGTCTACAAAACCAATTTATTCTCCATATTTTGTTACACTATGATGAATAAAATCTACAATGAAACATAGATCCTCTTTTGACCATTTTGTGTCAGTAATCCTATGCCTTCAATATTGAAGTACCATGCTGAGGTTTTTATTATAATCATATTTATATATTTCTATTAAAATGAAAAAAAGTTATGTATGCTGTTTCTTTCAGAAGTTTCCATAATAATAAACATAGAGCCAAACTATGTATTCTTATTTATCTAATTTTTATGGCTAATACTTTTTTGCTACTAAGGGCATATGGTTCTACTACTGATGTGAAGAACCTTTAAAGTGTGTGTATGCATGTGCTACTGAACATGTGTGGGAATGAGAATAAATAGGTGTATATATAAATATCCACTCACCTTACTCCCTTTGTATCTATGGCAGGGAGCTTGTACGTTGACCTGTCTTACCTCCTGTTTATTTCCCCGTGATTGATGGTAGACTCTAACATTTTCACCAGATGTTTCCTTCGCATTCCTCTGCAGGAACATTTCCCTCACTGCATTTTACCTCTACCCAGGAGATCTTTAACAGTTTACTCTGATTGTTCTTGGACCTTTCCTATGTTTCACCTCAATTAAAGCTTCCTCTGCATCTGTAGGCAAACCACATATCTTTCCATCCTAGAGTCACAGTTATTCCCTTGCCTCTCATTTCCTCATTTATAGCTGCATCAATTTGGTTTAAAGTCCCTATGACCCCTTTAGGATGACAGAGAAAAGCTGTATATTATTTATGGAAGAGGATGAAGGAGACAATGACAAAGAGAGGAAAGTAACATGTGAATTAACAAAAAAAATGAAAGGAGAATTAGGGAAGTATTTCTTAAAAATTTAAGAATTTACTAGAGAAACATTCACCTTCTATACAAATGTGCACACTTAGAGAAAGATTTAGAAAATAAGAATTGTTCATGTCTTTCATCACATAAATCTTCATATGTTCAAACTTTTCTAAGCTACAGTTGAAAGAAAAAATAACTCATGATACTTCCCATGAGTATCATACTTCTCATGATTTTATGAATCTATTTCTCAGTGGCCAAGTATTTATGTGAAATAGTTATTGCTGAACTGGTTCCAATAATTTAAGACTTCTCATTTGACTCTAGAGAATCAAAATGTTTTTAAGTTGATTATGGTCCAAGTCTAATATTAATTTTCATAATTATTATTTCCAAAGATAGTAATAATAGATATTAATGGAGAATTTGCCTGCATATTTCTAAGCATAACAATAATTTTCACTCATTTAATTCTCTTTTAAGTCTTCTGTGACTCTATGTTACAGCTTAATAAACTGGATCACAGGGAGGTTGAGTAACTTATTCAAATGTCCCCAGTAAGGCACAGAGATATGTTTTTCTGCAGAGAATTAAACGGTGCTATTATACTCTTGATCACACACATTCTCTTGTTATGCAACATAAACATACACTATGTTTTGACTCGATTTAGCATGACATTTTCTATTTTATCAAGGGTAAATAAACTCAACACTAAGAGACACTGCACACATAATTAAGGTGTAAATTCTGTGTCTTAATAAGGTTCCATAGAACATATCATAAAATTTACATGGGCTATTCTCATTGTCAGAAAACTTTTGAGTGGCTGTTTTCTGTCACTCAAAAGTTTTTTTTACCTTTTGAACAAAAAAAATTAAAAAGAAATTAAATTTTAGTTAGAAGAGTTGGTATAGTGCTTCGGCAATTCAAGTCAAAAATTCTGGGCTCAACTCCCAGAGTTCAGTGCCAGTGGGAAGGTTACCAAGAATTTGCTGGTACAGGCACTGCCTTTGGTGCATAAGAAGTGTAGTAATTTGGGGTGAGGAGTTGGAAGGAGATAAGCAAGCCACAGTTGCACTGTTTCACCCTTCTTTGTCTTCTCCATCCTGATGCAATTTAAGTATGTTTACTGCTCCCACACTTGCTTTCCTATAACTACTTGCTACTACAGTATAAATTGAAGGCAAATACCAATTTTATTTCCATCAATTCAATTGCTAATCATTCTCCAGTTTGGGATGTTCATATAGGCTCTAGAGTTAATTATTTCCTAATGCTTTGAGTAGTTTTATATTCTTCCGGATGACAGAACTGAGAAGTATTCAATCCTTTAGCCAGTATTATTTTAGAGTATCCTCTCCCTGCTTTCTTGGGGTGGGGGTAGGGGTGGGGAGACAATATGAATTGCAGTTAAAATGTACCCTGCGTAGTAGTTGATTAGGCTGATTTTCTTTCTTCCTGCCACCCACCTTTTTATATATTGAAGGAGGCCCCTTGACCCAATAACCCTTGTTGATTCTTTTCTATATCTTGTCCAGTATATCATTTACTATTCCTTATAGACACCAACTCTCCCTCTGGTTATGGTACCTTGGTTTGGTTTCTGAAGAAGGTTCATGGCCTCTCAAGCTAGAAACATTAATACCCAATGTGCCAATAACAAAATGAAAGCACAGTTAGATCGTTTTATTTTGGATCATTTTTTTATGATGCCATTATTGTGGTATTGTGTGGTTTAATTGGACTGCCTATAAATGGATGTAAAGCCCAAATGTCCTAAGGACTGGGGGGAAATAGTTTAAGACACTATGTTTTAGAAAATATATGAATAGAGGGAGAAAATAGCTTTTAGAGAAATAGTATTCTTGATCGACTATAGAAAATTAAATGTCATATTCGAAAGAGAAGACAAGAACCCATGAGGTGACAAAACTGACTGAGGATCTGATATGAAACTTGTTAGAAAGTAAGAGGTGACAAGTGATATGTATAGCTGCTATGCATCATAAGGTCTCAAAGAGGATGAAAAAAAGTGATAAGTCTAGAAAAAATTCAGAAATGAAAGGAAATGAAAACTAAGTTTAACTGCAAAGGGAAAAAACAATTATTTAGAGAATTCTAAGATGTAGCAATTTTATATAATATAGAAAATAAACAGAGATGGATACATAAAAGCTGGAGGAAAAGTTATAAGAAATACCTACCTTCCAAGTTCAGAAACTATTGATATATTGGTTCTTAGCATAAATACAAAAGTGATTAATTTTGGCTGTCCAAGGATGATAATATAGTCCTTCATTAAATCATTCCCATTTACTTTCTTTAAAACTAACTTTAAAAGTAACAGTGATTAATACTAGAGAACTTCAGTATATGTGCTCTTTAATTTTATAGGTGTATTTACTTCTTTAAGATCTGATGTTTGTTGGGGCTAGAGAGATAGCACAGTGGGTAGGGCTTTTACTTTGCTCAGGGCCAGTCCGGGTTTGATTTCCAGCATCTCATATGGTCCCCTGAGCACCGCCAGGCCAGTGGTGATTCCTGAGTGCAGAGCCAGGAGTAACCCCTGTGCATCGCCAGGTGTAACCCAAAAAGAAAAAAAATCTGATGTTTGTTGTTTTTTTTTTATTAAGCTTAAAAAATAATTGTGACCCCCCCCACCTTTAAGAATGTGAAATGGATTGTTTTTATTTGTTTACTCTGATGTTCTTTAGGGTTTCACGTCTAACATCCAAGTTTTTAGTTCAAACATGCAAGCATTAAATTTTATTTTAACTTTTGTATAGCCCAATTTTAATCTTTGACATGTGACTAAAGAGGTTTCTCAACAATTGTACAAGACAATTTTTTCTATCAGGTAAACAAAACTCTAAGTGATAAAGAAATCTTATGAATGTTGAACAAGACATTTTAGCAATTTATTATATATAACTATATATTGGGAAATATTGAATTTGGAGGATCTGAGGGCCACACCCAGTGTCACACTGGTCTACTCCTGGTACTCAGGGAGTACTCCTGCTGGACCTAGGGCCATATAGGGTGCCA
The DNA here is from genome assembly GCF_027595985.1 of Sorex araneus. Taxonomy (NCBI): domain Eukaryota; kingdom Metazoa; phylum Chordata; class Mammalia; order Eulipotyphla; family Soricidae; genus Sorex; species Sorex araneus. The sequence continues at coordinate 84,616,611 of NC_073303.1, read as the reverse complement.
GGGATCAAACCCAGTTCAGCCCTGTGTAATGGGAGGCACCTTATTCACAGTAATAACTCTCCAACCCAAGAAATCTTCAATTTTATCTGATAGGTTGACCTTCCAGGACCTAATTAACTGCTTAAATAGTGGGAAGATGAGGAAGCAGTACTCAGTTCTGAATCACTGCAAGATATTTTAACTGAGTTATAGGAAGATTAAAAGGACAGCAGAAAGCAAGAGGATCAATAGAGAGAGCACGGTGTCAAACTAAATGGTCCTTATTCATTTTCAAAACTGAATTGCCTAAAGCCTTATATGATTAAAATATTAAATATTAAGAAAGACTTACACTGCAAGTACTAGTAAGGGAAGTAATCTCTTTAATCCTATAATGTAAAAGCTAATATAGTGTTTCTACATAATAGCAACATGTGAATGGAGATAAATAGCTTATGGAATTGGGATCTGACTAATGTGGTTGCCACTGTTAATTGGTTCTAAGATTTGGCAGCTTTAGATTCAAAATTCAATATTGAGAGACAGGGGATGTTGGAAGAAAAACATGTTTGTTCAGGTAGTCATATCTAAGGGGATGGTGAACTTTCCCCAGGCTGTTGGGAGTTTATATGCAGCTTTTTCAATAATATATCATTGAGAGAGTTATTAAGTAGTGGTTGGTGGCAGATAATTGGGTCCAGTCACCAGGTTATTAGACTAACACCAGAGATTTTATAAACCACTGAAGATGACAGTCTGTCACTTGCAAAACTTTGAGATAATATCTTTTCTTTTCTTTCTTTTTCATTGTGGCTTAAGTAATATGTTTACAATAGGGTTTACTTAGAGTATTGATATTGATATATAACAGTATTTTACACCACTACATCAACATTCCCATGTGCCTCCACCACTGTCCCTATGTCAAAACATTTCCCTCTGGGACCCTATGTGACAGTCTTTGGGCATCTTCCCAAAGGGCTGAGAATTGATCCTTTCCCATCCATCCATGACTTAAACCTAAGTTAATATTAAAGGCGTGATGAATGCAAACATTCTTTAGTGTTAGGGTAGAAAGCAAAAGACCAGGGGGAGAGAGTTGCAAGATTTATGCATGTAGGGAACAACACGGGGTTTCAAGTGCTCCCTGGCCTAAGAGTAGAGAGGCTCCTGTGTGCCTGAGCAGTGGTGGTGCTGGTGAGGAGAGGAACTGCAGGGCTGGTAAATCAAATTCTCATTGTCTGGGGGCTTAAAGATGCTTAAGAGACCTTCATGGAAGAAGGGCATGGTTGATCCAAGTCTGCCAATGATGGTAGATTGTTCACATGTTCATTGGAGAAAATTGTGCTATGAAAAGTTAGAAAATAAAATATGGGGGTGATTCAAAATTCTCTGTTTAGGAGGGATCACTGATAGTGGGTCCAGAGTTTCGAGTTACCTAAGAAAGTCAAATAGCAAATACAGAGACGTAGCTCTCTGAGAGACTGCTAGAAAATATGGTTATTAGTAATCATTGGCCTTCTTTGACATGTGCCCCATAACTCTAACTCTGCCAATTCTTCCTCTTCCATCTTCCTTCTCTGTCTGTGACTCCCCATGTTCTCTTCTCATATAAAGATATCAGTTCTTAGCATTAGAATTTGTCCTTATCTTCTCGAAATTCAAATAATCTCACGGGCAAAACCCCTATTTCCCAATGCGGTCACATTCGGAGGTTTTCATTGGAATCTATGTTTTGAGGACTTGTTTCGACCAATGCAGTGCTAGGAACCTACTGCTCTATGTGCTTCCCCTTCTGGCTGGTGGCTGTTTTTTTTTTAACATAAATGTAACTTCCTTCAAAGCAACCAATTACATATGTCCTTTCATGTGATATGTACAATGAAAGGTCAAAGTGTACACAATCAACTCTAAGAAGCTTATATTTCATCTAGGGATTTCTTGCCTTTATTTGATAGAGGTGTAACACTCCTGCAGTGCTCAGGGTATACTCCTTGCTCTGCAATCAGAAATCAACCCTGGCAGTGCTCAGGGAGCCATCTGGGAAGCCAGAGCTTGAACCAGGTCAGCTGTGGGCAAGGAAAATGCCTTACCTGCTGTGCTATGGCTCCGGCCGCAAGGGTTTTCTTGCTTTAATGGACTGTAGCAATAACACAGTGGGTAGGGTGTTTGCCTTGCACGCAGCCGACCTGGGTTTGATTCCTCTGTGCCTCTCAGAGAGCCTGGCAAGCTACAGAGAGTATCCCGCCCGCATGGCAGAGCCTGGCAAACTACCCATGGCGTATTCTATATGCCAAAAATAGTAAGAACAAGTCTCACCATGGAGACGTTACTGGTGCCCGCTTGAGCAAATCAATGAACGACAGGACAGGACGCCAGTGCTAGGGCAGTTCAGTGCTACAATGAGTACTCTAGGAAAGGAGAGGTAGTACAGGAGTTCAGGCTCATTCTTCCTGTGCAATTCATCCCAGTTCACCCTCCGGTACTACATGTTCCCCTGAGCCCACTGGTGTGATCCTGGAGGCTGTTGAGAATCATGGTGCCCCAAGTAATCCTCTTCTTGGCAATGCAGGGCCCAAGCACCACTGTCTCCACTGGCCCTTGCACTGAACTGCCAGGCCTGTTTGACCCAGAAAAAGAGGGAGGGGCCACATCGTGTCCTAAGCACTGTTTGGAAGAAGAGGTTTCCCCCAAATAGTATCCTAAATCTATTCATAGAATTTAATAGCATTTTATAAATTGCAAACATTTCAAGAGCATGAAAAAGTGCAAGAATAGTAAATCAGACCACATGCTAACTATTGCCTGTATTAAGTAGATATCTTTGTTGTTACTTTTTGTTAGTCTTGAAGACAAAAAGGCAAAGTTACAGAGAAACCTTATCTCTATTACTTTCATTCATCCCCCCAAAGGTGATTACTCCCTGAAACTAGAATAAATCATTTCTATGAACTTTTGTGCCTCACTTAAATCAGAACTCTATCCATAAAAGATTAGTGTTATACAATTGTATGTCAATTCTATACTACCAGGCCTTGTCCAAATTTGTATTCTTTTTCTGATTCTTTCTGGTGTCTACTCTAGAAGAGCTAATTTTAAGCAATACTTGTATATGAAATTTTACTGTCAAAGTGTATGTGAAAGTGGCAATAATTATCAGTGAGCTAATTCTACCACAAAAAGACAAGGTAATGCAAATAAACATGTGTTCTCAATAAAAAGAATCATCTAAAGACTAAAACAATAAACAAATACAATCTAAAGAATTTAGGATTAAAAATTAACAAAAAAGCAAAATGTTTGTAAGGTGAAATGTTTGAAAGATCTTTCTTGATGATGTAAAACATAAACAGCATAATTTAAAACAACAGTGCTATTCTTACTTTATTCATCTAAATATATGCAAATTATTTGAGTCACATGTTGTATCTTGTGTTAAAGTCAGCTGAAGAACACAGAATTTCAACATAATAGTAATTCAACATGTTAGTAGAAAATTATCTAGTCCTTGTCATGGACTTTTACAAAAAAAAATTAAGGATAGAAGAAATTTTATTTTTCTTTGTCAAGAATGATTCCTATTGCCTGGAGATGCAAAGAGGACTCAGATAAGTGATGTTTTTAGAAACTTGGTCTCTCTCAGCATTTTGATTGATTTATCAACTTAGTTTTACAAAGGCGTTAGATAATTCACTGTATGCATTTCCAAATTGGCAGTTCTATTAGAAAATCAAAGCTGCTTTTGTAAGTACATTATTTTCAACATTATTTCCAGAATATCAAAACCATGGTGATATGAGAACATAATGCATGCATGCATATTGTCTGTCAGTAAGTACACAATCAATGAAATAAGGTGGTCCAGTATGTCAATAGAGGTGTGATAAGATAATTGAAGAACATTTTTCTCACATACAAGACACTCAGCTCAGCCAGGTCAAGGATCAAGCTCAGGATTTCAGACGTGTCAGAAAGGGAAGCAAAGAAAAACCATTTACTAAAATAACTTCCTTCCTTCTTCCCTCCCTCCCTCCCTCTCTCCCTCTCTCCCTTCCTTCCTTCCTTCCTCTCTCCCTTCCTTCCTTCCTTCCTTCCTTCCTTCCTTCCTTCCTTCCTTCCTTCCTTCCTTCCTTCCTTCCTTCCTTCCTCCCTCCCTCCCTCCCTCCCTTTCTCCCTCCCTTCCTCCCTCCCTCCCTTCCTCCCTCCCTCCCTTCCTCCCTCCCTTCCTTCCTTCCTCCCTTCCTTCCTTCCTCCCTCCCTCCCTCCCTCCCTCCCTTCCTCCCTCCCTCCCTTCCTCCCTCCCTTCCTTCCTACCTCCCTTCCTTCCTACCTCCCTTCCTTCCTACCTCCCTTCCTCCCTCCCTCCCTCCCTCCCTTCCTCCCTCCCTTCCTCCCTCCCTTCCTCTCTCCCTCCCTCCCTTCCTCCCTCCCTTCCTCCCTCCCTCCCTCCTCCCTCCCTCCCTTCCTCCTTCCTTCCTCTCTTCCTCCCTCCCTCCCTCCCTCCCCTCCCTCCCTCCCTCCCTCCCTCCCTCCCTCCCTCCCTTCCTCCCTCCCTCCCTTCCTCCCTCCCTCCCTTCCTTCCTTCCTTCCTTCCTTCCTTCCTTCCTTCCTTCCTTCCTTCCTTCCTTCCTTCCTTCCTTCCTTCCTTCCTTCCTTCCTTCCTTTCCCCTTCTTTTTCTCCTTTCCACCTTCCCTCCCTTTCTCTCTTATATTTTGTCTGTCTTGAAGGAAGAAAGGAAGGAGTTAGTTTAGGGAAGAATGTAGTTCCCCTCTTTTTTGCCCCACCTCCATGCACCTTACAGACATGTGCTGTACCACTGAGCTACACTCCCAACCTATAGCCACTATGACTTAGCTTTTGTTCTTTGTTTTCTGTTTTGGAGACCACAACGGACACTCCTTAGTAATCTCCTCATGAACCTTAGGGGAACCTGGAGTGACTGAGATAGAATCCAGGACTTCTGCACACAACGTGTGCACCCCAGTCCTTTCCCTAGCACTAAACTATTCTGTTTTGAAATGGGAAAAGCAAAACAAATTTCACTCCCCAAATCTCTGAGCCATTTCTTGAATTTTTCCCTAACTTTCTCAAATTTTAATCATTTATATTTGTATTTCTAGTCAATTAACTTCTTAGTGGAATTTATCTCAAAAAAGTAAGAAAATGTCAGTGTACATGAACAATATTTAAATCACATTATTTGTTGTTAGTACATTAGTTCATATCAAACATTGAGTAACTGTATTTATGAGTTAATAAATTTACTGTGTAAGCAAATGCTTTGATCTGTGGAAGAAACACAGTACTTGAGGATCTACACTCTCTTTTGTTACTAAGAAAGTCACTGAACATGAAGCTATAATACAGATACAAGATTTTTAGAGCTATATGGACATTCCATGTTGTTTTGCCAATGCTTGTAATTTGAAACAGATTTTGCAATATGAATAAAAATAATAGGCAATATTAAGTGCTGATTTAAGTTTTCTGGTTGAATCTGGATTTGATTATTTTGGAGAAAATTATATTTTTCTATCAGTTAATTTTATGCATTGATTCATCCAAGAGTCACAATTTTGTAGTAGCTTAGTGGACATGCAAATGTATATGAGGAGATTATAGTGGAAATCTTCTTGCTTTTATAACATTTTCAGTCACAACATATATATTTGCTATGAAATTCTAAGTTGCAATGTCCTCAAGCTTTCCCCTGAAAATATATGACCTAATTGTGATATAGCTTCTAGATATGTAGACATTGTTACTGTTGAGAGTGAGATTCAAATGTTGGCCACCAGAATTGTCAGCAAGGTTACAAGAAGTCAAATATGGTTTGAATTAGGTCAACAGAACATACCAGTGAGTTAGGTTTCTATTTATACTATAAAGTTTCTGCTTCTGTTTTCATGCGTTTAGTGTGGATTGTGTATTTGGGCCACCAGATGCTCAGGGAATTTCTCAGTTTCAAACTATCAATATCCCAACACCACAGGCCACTGACTTTTGTCTCCATCATGCTCTGGTAACCTCAATTCTGAGATCTGAGTCCAGGCGTTTGTGTGGGTTTCTTCCCTTTGTTTGCTTCTCTGTGATGTGAGATCATACAATATTTTGTCTTTCTCTTCCTAGCTTATTTCAATTAGCATGACCCCATGTAGCTCCATCCATAGTTTTGCAAAAGATAATTTTATTTATAAATTATTTTTTTAATGTTTACTAGGCTTACTCTTCAAGGCCATGTTCTGCTCTTGAACATGTATCTGCTTGCCTGTCTCTATGTCTCTACTTGCTTGCTTTTTCACTTTGGAGAAGCCTATGTTCTCTCGTGAACACATATTTCCTCTCTTTCTCTCCCCTCACATCTTTATAAATAAGTTTTTTCAATAAAACTAGCAAAAGGCATTATTTGTTAATCGTTTTTTATGGCTGAATAGATTTTCATTATGTATAGGATCACTTAAAAACATTTAAAAAATCTATACATTAAAGAAAAATTCACTGGTTTTATTTTGTAGAATAGCACTTAAAAAATCAATGCATCCTTGTTTAAAAATCCATGATTAAAGAAAACTTCACTGGACACTTAAGTTTTTCCATAATGTGGCTACCATAAACTGTGCTTCAATATGATTCAGATGTCCTGGAGGAACAGAAGTAAGGGGTTAGCATGTTGGACTGAGGTTAAGGGGGGAACTTGCACTGCTGATGGTTGATATTGGGTTAGGTTTTAAGCTGTAGTCTGAAACAATGTCTGTGAGCAAATATTAGCTTAATGAAAAATCTGATTGGAAAAGAATATATCTTTGCATTAGTATACACTCGTGATGTATTGTTGAAGACATAATCATTCTCTGAAATTATACTTAACAGTTAATTTTTCTAATTCTTGTGTTAATTGTCTTATTTTACTTAAGTAATCACTTGCTGATTAGCATTCACCTAAATAGTCAAGATAATTTGCCAATTACGTCTTTATAGAAAGTTAAATTATTTTAATTATAACATGCATTTGTAAAGTAAGTATTAAATATTACAATGTTATGTGAGTAACAATAGATAGTAAAGTGGCAATTTATAAGATATAAGCTTGTTAAGTGTTAAGTGTTACTTATTTGAGTTCAAAAGTTCTCAAGAATAGGGACTGAAGCAATAGTTCAGGCACTTTATTTTTTCTTTTTCTTTCTCTTTCTCTCTCTTCTTTTGGCCATTGTAGTTTGCTATACAGATACTTAGAGGTAATCCTATTTGTTCCTTTAGCTACTTTTACTTATGGAGGAATCAAACTCAGGTATGTCACGTGCAAGGCAAACGCCCTACCCGCTGTGCTATCGCTCCAGCCCACAGATTATGTATTTAATAATTACATATTTATTTAAATTTTGGCTTCTGAAAAAGGTTTCCAGTTTTTTTTTCTAGTACTAAGCACAGCGGGTGGGGTGTTTGCCTTGCACGTTGGCCAACCCGGCTTCGATTCCTCTGTCCCTCTCAGAGAGCCCGGCAAGCTATCAAGAGTACCCTGCCCACATGGCAAAGCCTGGCAAGCTACCCGTGGCATATTCAATATGCCAAAAACAGTAACAACAAGTCTCACAATGAGACATTACTGGTGTCCTCTCGAGAAAATCAATGAAAAATATGATGACAGTGCTACAGTGCTACTAAATTCCTGTTAGATGGAAAATACTTAATATTTATCAAAGTATATGGTCCCCCACTTAATATTAGTTCAATACTTATATTAAGTGCTGATATGATATTGATATAATAATTCCTGCAAGGGAAAAATTACCCCTGACCTGAAATCTTGAGTAGTCTGAAAGAATACAATGAGTATAGGACCCAGGTTAAATTTCTGGCTTCTGTCAGCAGATATATATATATATATACATATATATATGCATATATATACATACATATATATGACTAAGACTTTTTTATATATATATATATAAGACTAAGATTCTTAAAATGAATGAACTTTCCAAGGATATTGTCATTCAGAACACAATTTTGTTCCTTAGACAGTCTAGATATGAAGAACAGCTCAGATCCACAGGAGGAAATTTTTGTTATCTTTAGTCGGATATGGATGAAGTCCTGACACATAAAAGCAATGTAACATGAATTAAACATATAAATTAGTTACTATAAAATATAGACATTTAAGCTCAGCATCATAAGGTAAAAGTTCTACTTTTAAACAGGGATACAATATAAAAAAAATTTGTATGTGTAACATAGAAGTCAGCTTCTATTTAAGCCGTGACAGAATACCTGGATGTGGACTCCCTTGCCATAAACAACTCATAAACTCTCTAAATATGCAAACACTATCCATATACAACATCTATGCCTGGTATTGGGCAGCAGGGAACAGGGGGCTATAGGACTATGATTCTTGAGAGAGGGAATCCTGTGAAGATTATGTTTGCTTGATTTCTATTCCTGATAGTGCTGTGTTGATCCCAGTTTAGAAAGATGAAGCCTAGAGAAGTGCCCTGCCAAAGTGCTGAGACAGAGCATAGCATTTCCTCAGAGGATAGAGTGGAGGTCTTTGCTTCTAGGAGTAGGCTACTGTATTTTATTTGTCCTTTATCCCTCTTTGTTTCCTCCCTCCCTCCCTCCCTCCCTTCCTTTCTTCCTCCCTCCCTCCCTTCCTTCCTTCCTTCCTTCTTTCCTTCCTTCCTTCCTTCCTTCCTTCCTTCCTTCCTTCCTTCCTTCCTTCCTCCCTCCCTCCCTCCCTCCCTCCCTCCCTTCCTTCCTTCCTTCCTTCTTTCCTTCCTTCCTTCCTTCCTTCCTTCCTTCCTTCCTTCCTTCCTTCCTTCCTTCCTTCCTCCCTCCCTCCCTTCCTTCCTCCCTCCCTTCCTTCCTTCCTCCCTCCCTTCCTTCCTTCCTCCCTCCCTTCTTCCTTCTTTCCTTCCTCCCTCCCTTCTTCCTTCCTTCCTTCCTTCCTCCCTCCCTCCCTTCCTTCCTTCCTCCCTCCCTCCCTTCCTTCCTTCCTTCCTTCCTTCCTTCCTTCCTTCCTTCCTTCCTTCCTTCCTTCCTTCCTTCCTTCCTTCCTCCCTCCCTCCCTTCCTCCCTCCCTTCCTCCCTTCCAAGCTGTCTTCACTGGGGTCCCTCGGAGGGGGGCGGGTTCAGTTACCCTCCCCACCCTCAGCAGAACACCGGTAACTATAAACCTCCAGAACCCAGCCATAGCCATGTTCAAGGCCACTCTTCCCATGCTCAGAGGAGCCTCATGCATGAAGGAACCGGTAGAGGAACCCAGGTATGCCAGACACATAGCTGAGATCTCCAAGCCTGCTTGGATTGGGCCTAGACGTCCTCCACCCAGATCCCCCATTTTCCAGTACCTTGGCAGTCACACCCACAAACTTCCCCCTGGTGCCATGTAATATCATCAATGGCCAAGATCCAGAGATTATAAAACAAAGCACCAGAAGAGAGCCACGCAGTATTTCCTCCATCCCTCTCAGAAAGCCCAGCAAGTTACCGAGAGTATGCACAGCTGAGCCTGGCAAGCTACCTGTGGCATACTCGATATGCCAAAAACAGTACCAAATGATGGTTCTCATTCCCCTGACCCTGAAGGAGCCCCCAGTATACAATCAGGCTACACTAACATGCAACAGGGGCAAATGGAGATGTTACTGGCGCCCACTCGAGCAAATCAATGAACAACGAGATGACAATGATACAGTGATATAGTGATCCATAAATGAAGATTTTTAGTCTGATTAGCATAAATTTTGTTTCACTTCAGAGGAGCCTCATGCATGAAGGAACCGGTAGAGGAACCCAGGTATGCCAGACACATAGCTGAGATCTCCAAGCCTGCTTGGATTGGGACTAGACGTTTATTCAGTAATAAATTGCTACATAAAGTTTTATTAAGTGACTAAATAACCTCCAACATTTGTCAATAATGTTCTAGTGGAATACAGCTACACCCACTCTTTAATACACTCACTCTTGCTGAGCTCTTGGAAAACATTGGATTGTCCTTGCTCCTGCTGCAGGGAGCTTAGGTTTATTGAGTTACTCCTACAATAGTGCCCGTGAGGCACACCCAATTCCACCAAACACTAATAATCCTACATTGCTTTTCTCTTTCCTTTATGTCACTTGCATGATTTAGCAATGGCTTTTTTGTATAGACACAGGAAGACAGTTGATGCTATGCTTTTGTAACACAGACTTAATTGACTTTAAATAACATTAACTCTTGGGCATCTATCCATATTTACCTGGCTTAAACCTCAGTTGCCTGCGCGTTCCCCCGGAGATCTCTCCGGCCCGCGGAGAGACAACAGTGGAAAGCGCTCCTAATTGGGTGGATTCTGTGAGCGGTCCCGATCTGAAATAAGACTAGTGAGGTTAGTAAACAGGGGGCCCAAGACGACACATGCCGATCAAGGGCAACTTTATTAACAGCCATGCTGGTTTTATACTTTTCTTAGCAGGGGGTTGGTACATAAGTTGTCAATCATCAGGGAAGTGTCTTCTCAGACCAAATAAGGAAAGGTTCGGGGCGTACTTTGGTGGGCTTACAACATTCTCCAAGAGTAGGTTGAGAAATAGTGGGGAGAGGAAGGCAAGGGTTTATCTGGCAGGAGCATCTGTCAGGAGAAATGCACAAGGCTTTTAGTGTAGAGGAAGGCACTCTACGGGCTTTTTGGGGTCTAGTGGTTACCTGCCCTGGGCTACTTTTACTTCTTGAGTTTAGCTATTTCCTTTGTCACAAGGGCACCTGTGCCTCAGGTTATGCAAAGCTGGTAATGGAATTTTCCGGTTTGTCCAGGGTAAAGGTTTCTGGGTCCTCTTTTGTTCAGGGTCCTGAACAGTCCCCAACATTGCCCTTACTTCCTAACAACCCAAAAGGAAAGTCCCGATGAAGGGGCTGGATGAACTCAGGATAAGCTCTAAGCTACCCTAGCATCAAAAGGGACAAGCCAAGCACCATACGTATAATAAGTTAAGAGCAATGTCATAGAACAAACAATCATCACCCAAAAAGAGTAACTGAATAAGGACCCTGCTGTGGCTAGGAAAGATTAACCTGGCCTGAGGACTTTGGTCTAGAATATATAACGAGATGTCCCCAGGAAGAGCCAAACTTTAAGTGATACATCTTTTACTGTGTTCATACAAAATGACTAGAAATGTGATAAAAAGTAAATTCACTATGATTGTTTAAACGGATTACTAGCTGAGGAAAGGATAAAGCAATACACCCTGGATGGAATCCCGTCCTTTGGCAGATCTCTTAGTAATCTGGAGTGCTGAACCCTCAGATGAGATTTTGTTCTTGAGTCAATCCCCTAGTGCTTCTCCCAAAGGAGTGACTTTACCTCTGTTTGTTGTTATGATAATATTCAACTCCACATATGTGTACCCCCACCCTTCACGATTACTATATAACTATGCTGGAAGGGGAAAGATGAGGACTATGATGACTGGAAGGGAGAGGACTTGGAGATCTACCAGGAGGCTAGGGTGGTGGAATTATGATCACTGGGAACTATGACCAAAACTATGACTATGACTGTATAGTAGGGGTGAGGTTGGACTACGCTGGGGAGGAGAGAGAAATAAACTGACTACCGACACCTGACTTGGGCCCTGTTTCACCATTTCCCCATTCTTCATCCATCATCGTGGGCTGGCCTGGAGAGGCAGCTATCAGACACCAAATACTCGAGTCCTGTGCATGCCCATGCGTGCCCACATGCTTTCATTGGAAAACTTATATTTTTCAATGGTAGATATCATACTATTCAGAGAGAAACAGTAACTCACAAAGTCTAAAATATGTCCTTTCTATTCCCAAATAGCAGAAGTCAATCCTACTAATCAAGATGGAGGATATCATTGGTTTGTCCTTTCTCCCTCGCCACAAAGAGTTTAGGTTTATCTGGTAATAATGCCTAAACATTTTAAGACAACATTGGTATGTCTGTTCCCTTGCGACAGGAAGCTTAGGTTTATCACAGTGCTCCTGAGTCACTTCTATTCCTCTGAGTTTATCTGTAAACTCCTCTCCATGCTTTCTTCCCCAACCGGTCTATCACCTTTCCCCCTTAATCAGACTCTGTTAACTTGTAAGGTCAGATTTCTCAGAAATCTATGATTTTATATATATGAGTGAAATATTGTCTTTCTCCTCTATGGCTTTTGAATAGTTTAGTTTAAAGCAATGTCCTTTTTGTATGGAAGAATAAGACAGTTAATAATATGCTTTTGTAACTTGGGATTTAATTGGCTTCGAATATTGTTCACTCCTGGCCATATGCTTTCTCGAATTAAGCCTCAGTTGCCCTTAGTTCCTAGCACCCTAAAAGCAGGGTCCCGAAAAGGGACTGAAGGGACCCAGGGAAAGCTGTGAGCTACCCTGGCATTGATATGGGCCAGGCCAAGTGCCACAATTCTTAACTATAAATTAAGAGCTTGGGCCTAGAGCAATAGCACAGTGGGTAGGGCGTTTGCCTTGCACATGACCAACCCGGGTTAGATTCCCAGCATCCCATATGGTCCCCTAAGCACCGCCAGGGGTGATTCCTGAATGCAGAGCCAGGAGTAGCTCCTGTGCATCTCCAGGTGTGACCCAAAAAGCAAAAAAAAAATAGATAGATAGATAGATAGATAGATAGATAGATAGATAGATAGATAGATAGATAGATAAAGAGCTTGATCATGGACAAATGCTGTCATAATCCAAAAGCAATGATGAGACTAGGATCCTGCTAGGAATAGGAAAAACTACTCTGGCCTGAGCACTGTAGTCTGAGATTGAGATGACCCCAGGAGAGCAATTCTATAAGCTTAACATATCTCTTACTGTGTCCATACAAAATGATTAATATTATGAATGCTTGTATGTTAGTTGGACAAGGAGAGGAGAGACACACCCATGGGATTCCACTCTTGGGTGGGTGTCCTGCTGAAAGAGAATCTGTCCTAGAAGAAGCATCCCCTGAGGGAAAGCGATTTAACCCTATTGATTGTGACCACACCTGTGTGTAAGCCCCAACCCCTCATGCTGGGGGATTTAACTAGACTGTAAGAGTGGGATGGGGGTGGGCCAGATTGGGAGAAGCCAGATCAAGATCCAGTCCCAGAGGGAGAAGGAGAATGAAGTAGCATGGGGGAGGAAGAAGCAGAAGGAGAATCAGAAGAGAATGGATATGGGAATGGAATAAACTGCAACTGAGACCAACCAGCCTGGCCCTCATTCCTTCCTTTGCCTTTGTCCATACGCCTTTGCCCGTCATCATCAACATCCCCGGGGTGGGGGAAGCAGCATGAGACCACTGAACGCGGGTGGCAGGAGAGAGATAGAACCCCTTGCCGCTGTGCCTTTCCTTTTTGTGTGTTTATACATCAAGTCAAGATTTTTGTATAAAAAAAATATTCTGGTTGAAGTTAGGTAATTTAAGATGGTTTCCCAAGTCCATGAGAGTTCAAATCAAAATTTAAAATTTACATTAGCATATGTTGTAAATATATTTCTTAGTAATGGATATGAATACCAAGTTCTAGGATGCAGATTAAGTTTATCCCTAGCTTAAAATGTTACTTTCTGCTGACTTATTCAGCTTACTCAGACAATTTGTGTTTTTATATTATTTTCCTAATGCTTTTTAAATCCATATGATATTCTTCCAATAGTGGGCTTAAAAAAATATAGAGCTTTCAATATCTACTAGCACTATGATTGGCTTAAGATAATTAGAGCAATAACAACAAAAGAACTTTTTAATTTTTGGAATTGAGGACAACAAAAGTTGTATTGCTGGGGCTGGAGCAATAGGACAGCGGGGAGGGCATTTGCCTTGCATGTGGACAACTCAGGTTCAATCCCTGGCATCCCAGTGGTTCCCTGAGCACTGGCAAGAGTGATCCCTGAGTACAGATCCAGGAGAAGCCCCTGAGCATTGCTGGGTGTGACCCAAAAACTTAAAAAAAAAGTTCTATTGCTTAACTTTCCTGTATTCTTTTGTATTTTTTTAAAAAATGCTTTTTTAAAAAAAGTTTAGATCAGTGATTTTCTTTGCACTTATATAATTTTGCAGCTCTAGCTTTTAATTAGAAACATGGAATTCCTTAGGAGTTTCTAAATTGTGTTGATGGAAGGAGAAAGTTAAGACATAGTTGCAAGTGGTGTGAGAAAATAGTCACTCAAAGCAAGATATAATTGACAAGGTAAACACAATTTATGTATAAAAGTCAGTAGGAACCTAAATTCTAGAAATATTTAAATTAAAAATATAATATTGTGTATCTCTCAGAAATTCTATTTTAAAAGACTTTAAATAATTATTCATTTCTCTTTAAAAAAGCACTCAGACAAATTCATGGAATGTGTTTTTGTCATGTGGAAGTCCCATCATGGAGGGACCATACAGGCAGTGATGACAGATAAGTTTGCTTGTGATTCACGCATGAGATGGGTAACCTTAGTGCAGTTCAGTAGAACTTTGAAGAAACACGAGTTTAGTTCATTTGACAACAAGGCAAGACACAACATCAGCAAGAATTAAATGGGTTTCAGGTTCAGGGCAAGGTAATGTGAAGGCAATTTTCCCCCTGAAACTAAAAACATTTCCTAGAAATTTTAATACTTAAAAATTACTCCTGTAGAGACTATACTCTGCTACTTTAAATCATTTGCACATGACTCGAAGGATAGACAATAAATTGAACTATAATGTGTATCAAGGTTTATTGTTACTCTTACCGTATAACTAAATGAATATATGAAAGCAGCACTGTAGCAACAGCTAACATAAATGGGTAATTCTGACCTAAAAGCATAGGACTGTGTGGACAAAATAGATCACTCTGACAGTGCTAAGTGCGCCATAGACTTTGAATATTTTATACCTACCCTATTTGTTAATGTTTCCAGTCAAACACAGATATAAATCGGAATACAGCATGTTGACGAGAGCTGTAACTTAAAATATGTCATTTATTTAACAGCATATGGATAAAGCAAGTTTAGTTTCTAAGCTTGATTTTCAAGTCATCATTTTTTTAAATTATTGTATTAAAATATTTTAAATTTTGCTGAAATGTCTTAAGCAAAACCATTTAAACAAAAATTTTTTGATTTGTTTTAAAAAAAATCTATCCTCATGATAGATATTCAAGAATGGCATAAAAATGGGACTGGAGAGATATGTGTACCCTTTACATGCAGGAGGAGTAGGTTCAAGTCCCAAGGCACTGCATGGTCCCCTAAGCACGGCTGGGAGTGACCCCTGAGAACCGCAGTGATCCCGCACCTCTCTCCCTTAAACAGTAAAACACTAACAATTCAGAATTTAGTGTTATAACCTTTTTACAGACATATTCTAATATAAACATACTGAAATGAAATAAGTATACAGACATGAGTGTACAATTTCAATGTATTTCATGTATATTTTATTCCTCTTTTGTGTTAGCTAGCTTCAAGAGTATCATTACAATTACTTTTTTATGTTCAATTTTTGAGATTTTTTTCCATAGAGATTAAAATATATGCTTCATTTTTTCATAATATATTTTAGATTAATAATGATTATGAAATTATGGAAATTTTTCTACCTTAAGTCCAACTCCTACTGTATTATGTTGCTATTGACATATGTAATACTTCTTACATTGTAAGTACTGAAAACAGTTTTGCAAATTATCTTACTAACCATTTTTTTAAGTTAAGAAAATAAAAGGCAAAACTATATTAATAGTAACATAATGTATAAGAGCATGCTCAGATGGCCCTTATTTTCATATGTGGACTCAAGTTACCAGGAAGTATTGTTTTCTTACAGGCTGAAGGCCATCCTTTAGCATTTCTTGTAAGGCAGTGCTATTAACCATTGTTGTTTATCTAGGCATGTCTTTATTTCCTCCTTGAAGAGTATTATACATAAAAATATTGAGTCACAAGTGTTGTTTTTATTATGGTTTCATGTGTCTCTCAATACTGTTCAGATTTTATTGAGGTTTTTTTATGCACCTGAATGTACATTTTCAGTTTTGGAAAAGTCTTGGTCATTATACATCAGATAAAATTATAGTAATTTTAATTCTTTATCGATTATAGATAGTTTAGTAGACATTTCTCAACCCCCATAAATGCTCTCTTATGTGCCTGAGGAATTCATCCCTAACTTCTTGTTTGGTCTCTACCTTTCACATGTTTCTACATATCTGGAGTGTTAATAGAGAACAATTATAGATCAGAAAGTGTTTTGCTTCTGAAGTTTTTTTGAATGTAATGTCATCTCAAGTGCATTTTTAAAATGTTTTTTTGTTGTTGTTTCTTCATACCTGTGAAATACCTCTTGGCCATCGAAAGTTCTATCCCATGTTTATTTATACACTGTCACTGTCACTGTCATCCTGTTGCTCATTGATTTGTTCGAGCGGACACCAGTAACATCTCTCGATTGTGAGACTTATTTGTTACTGTTTTTGGCACATCCAATAAGCCATGGGTACCTTGCCAGGCTCTGCCTCTCGGGCTCGATACTCTCAGTAGCTTTCTGGGATCTCTGAGAGGGGCGGAGGAATCGAACACGGGTTCTCTGCTCGCGTGAAAGGCGAACACCCTACTGCTGTGCTATCACTTCAGCCCCCACATACACCTAGCACCACATATGGTTCCCTGAAAACTGACAGGAGTGGTCCCTGAGCACTATTGGATGTAGCCTCAAACAAAAATCTTACCTACAATCATTTATGTTAAAATAATAGTTTTGACCTCTTGGGACCTTTTAAATTTTGTGACCTTGCAACCAGACCAGAAGTAAAAGTTTGAATTCAGCTTTGTTGATCTCTTTATTGAAATAATAAAAGAATTAATATATGCCACTTAGAGAGAAATTTGGGATTACTGTCAGAGCTGAAATTTTAGATAGGTTTACACATGCATATAATTATTATGAATAGTTAAAATATGTACAATACTAAATACATGACAATATTGGAATAAAAAGCATTTTCAGTTCAGTAAAAGAGATACCCTTCCTCAAGACAGGTTATAACTAGATCTCAGAGACAAACACATCTCTCTCTTCTTGCTTATTCCTTGGTTTTTAGAGGCAGTGGTTTTTCTATTCAAATTTACTTAGGAAACTTCTATGACAAGAATATGTCTGACAACATCTGTCTGAAAGTGCTCAGACTATCCAACATTGAATTCATCTTGTGCAAATGAGCATAAGTGCCATGCTGAATGAGTAAGGAACTGCCATTCTAAGATGGAAGGCATAATCTACAGGAGAGACATTCTGTGTGCAGAGTATAGTATAGTTTATACCCTGAACGAATGCTGCATGCAAAAATCTTTAAGGGGAATGAGTTTTTGAGTCATGCAATTGTACTTGTGTTTTAATTTGGTCTTTTATTTTATGTTCAAACACTGCTAGGTGTATTCTGTTCTGAACTGAAGATGCCTGAAAGGAATAAATAATAGACAAACAAAAGCTACATAGTGGATAATTGTCCTAATAGTCTTCCAAAATGACCCACAATTGTAATTACAAGGTTTATTAATAGCATGGTAAATTAGTAAACCTTGAGGAAAGCAAATAGTGAACATTGAAAAAATTTTTAAATTACATACCTTTTGCCAGCTCGGTGAATTTTGATTGTATTCACACAAAATGTAACATATTTTTTAAAGTTTGGTAATATGAACAATAGCTCCGGGCGTGGAGTGCATGCTTTGCATGGAAAAGCCCTCGGTTCAATCCTAGACATTGCATGGTTCCCCAAATATCTCTGGGAATGGCCCTCAAATAGGAGCTGTAAACAGCCCCGAAACACTGCTAGATGTGGCCCTCAAGCCAAATAAACAAATGAATAAAATTTTATATTTTTCTTTACCTTTCTAATGAGATTTTTGTTTTGTTTGCTTGTTTAGTTTTGATTTCTGTGCTTCACTCACCTGCAGTTGGCCAGGGATCACTCCTGGCAATGCTCAGGGTCCTATAAAGTGCAGAGGATAGAAACAGAGAAACAGTCATGTTGCCTGAAAGTGAATGCCTCCATCCCTGTACTATCTTCCTGCTTCCCCTGTTTTTGAGATTTGTTTTTTGTTCCTTTTGATTTTGAGTCATGCCCGGTGATGCTCAGGGCTCATTCTGGCTCTGCACTGTACTAGTGCTCCTACCACTCCCCTTACTGACATTTCTGTACGTGCTCCATAATATTATTCCTTCCTCTTCTTTCCAATCAGCGGAAGGAGTCACATTAGTTTTTCGACTCTCTAAAACTCCGAATTTGAATGAATTTTATTTACTACTGTCACTGTCATCCCATTGCTCATCGATTTGTTCGAGTGGGCACCAGTAACGTCTCTCATTGAGATGACTTATTGTTACTGTTTTAGGCATATCCAATACACACGGGTAGCTTTCCAGGCTCTGCCGCGAGGGTGAGATACTCTCGGTAGCTTGCTGGGCTCTCTGAGAGGGGCGGAGGAATCGAACTCGGGTCAGCCGCGTGAAAGGCAACCGCTGAACCGCTACTACAGACAAATTAAAAAACATTTTCTTAAAAGAAGCTAGGGTTTAGTGTAGCTGGGGAGCCCGTTGCCTACAGTTACCCTTAATATACCTTCCCCGCTCCAACATTACATACAATGAAATAATAGTTCCAAAGGGAATTTACAAATGGTGAAAGTGGTATCATGCTGTATACAAGTATAATGATAACATTAGAGTACCCAAAGTGTTCTATTTTTATGAAAGTACAGTTTATATGATAGTGAGGCATATAGGAAGGAGAAGCAGAAGGAACAAAAGAAATTGAGGGGGGAAGTAAGAAGAGACAGATGGGAAGTAGCAGGGGCGAGGAACAGGGACCTTAGAAACATAGATGGGGTAGAGGTGTGGTTGTCGTTATATCCAAACCACAGGGCCAGCAATACTAAAGCACGAGATCCAAACTACGATATTAAGCATAACCTGTGAAAGAGGCCAACTGAAGAGTGGGAGGGATACAGGGACACTGGTGGAGAAAAGTTGTGGTTGGTGTTAGAGCCTTGTATGCCTGATACTGAACTATGAATAATTTTGGAAACCTTGCCACTTTAATACATTTTAAAAAAATTATTAAAGTAACTTTTACTTACAAGAATATAAATATTTATTATAACTTTTATTGGTACAGTGTTACCATACCAGTTTTATATCCCCTTACCACCATCCATAGGATGCTTTATGTCTTCTTCCTTGCTCCTTGGTAATCTCAGTTCTTCCTTTCACTTTCCAATGTCTTAAGGGTAGGATGTCTTGCAAGTATCACACACTGACCTTTTGGCAATGGCCCAGTAATCTCTAGCAGCAGAGAGAATTGTCATAGTAACTTTGTGGCAAATATAATTCACGTGGACACAGAGACTATTGTAGTTGACAATGATAATCCGGGGGCTCAGAGAATTTTAAGTATTTATACACATTGAAGGTAAATGATATATTCATATAACTGTAACTTAACATTAAATCCTAATGATACTGGAAATTTTTGGTGAATTTATGGAGGTTGTGAGAACAAACTCAGTGTGAGAAAATTCCACCTGAAGTCTTAGGGACATCCCACACATTTTGTGTTGTACTTTAGGAATTTGAAGAAATTCTCATAATGAAACATGGAGAACTAGTTCCTCTTGTTGGAGGGGAGTAGTCACTGCCACTGTCATCCCATTGTTCATCGATTTGTTCAAGTGGGCACCAGTAACGTCTCTCAATGGGAGACTTATTGTTACTGTTTTTGGCATATCCAATATGCCACAGGTAGCTGCCAGGCTCTGCCGTGAGGGCTCGATACTCTCAGTAGCTTGCTGGGCTCTCCGAGAGGGGCGGAGGAATCGAACATGGGTCGGCTGCATGAAAGGCGAATGCCCTACCACTGTGCTATTGCTCCACCCCTAGGGGAGTAGTAATCATTGTAAAATATGACTAGATAATTCACAAAATCAAAGACTAGCTCCTTATGGGGAAAGCCATAGCATTTACTCCATCCGCATTTCTCTATTCGCATTCACTCAAACTTCACTGTACCAATTAGAAAAGAGAAGAAGGCAAAGACATACTTGTGAGGGTCATAACTCAGAAACACAGTCTCACTAATGACTAAACACTTACAAAAGACTATCTTTTATTGCTAGTCTTATAAAATTGGTAATCAATTAAAACGACAGAACACATCCCCTTCCACCACAGCAACTGGGGTTCAGTGTAATAACAGTGGATCCTAGCTAAAAGGGCTTCAGATAGCAAATTCAATGTAAATTCACAGGAAGACCCAAAGGCAGTAAGGAAGACACAAGTTAGGGAAGAGGACATTGAAGTCTGGTACCACAGGCAACAATAAGAAACAATATGACTCTTAGGCAGATCAACCTAAAGTATCATGCTAAGTAAATAATTAGAAAATATATAAGAATTACAGGAGACTCTTCATTATGTTATATAATTAGAGTGAAATATTTCATGCTTTTAATAATATTTTAAGATAATAGATTTTAACTAGTGACTAAAGTGAATTAAATTGTCAAAGGAAAAATAATACCAAGATGTCTATGTTCAGTAAATTATTTTAACTCTAAAGAGCTAAATCATTTTTAACAAACAAAACTTGAGGAAATTCTGATATCGCTATTCTCCAAAAAGTGATATATTTAAGGCCCTCAAGATAAAATAAAATGACATGCCAGAAACACAGAAAACAATAACAAGAACACTGCAAATATATATGTTCATATAAAATGAAAAATACATTTTTTAGCACTCAAGTATATTTTGAAGAACTTATGAAATAAATTTGTATAATAATCTAAAATTTTACTGTTCATAATGTTCATAACTTCATGTGTGTTCTGGGATATTTTTTTCTTTGGTCTCAGTGTCTACTTTTAGTAAATATTTTGGTGAAGTTACACTATTGATAATTTCATCATTTCTTTTTAGTCTGAAGAAGATGATTCTATTTTGCCTTTATTGCTGAGGATGCTATCATTTTAATAATGTATTCTGAAGTGATTTTTATTTTCATATCTTTAGAGATGTCATTAGACTGTCTTTTGGTTTGCTATGTTCCTAGTTAGAAGTCTAAAGACAGCTATCTTTGTTCCTTTGTATTTTATAGTTTTCCTGTTCCAAACTTTGAAACTATCCAGAGGTTATTTTATTAAATAAAACTTTTTAAATAGATGCTTATAGTTTTATTAGTACCTTTTTATAGTGTTATACAGTTTCTGAAATGCATCTTAAAAACTTCATAAGTATATAAAGCCTCATCACAATCATGTATCAAAGTTTTGTACCATCTCATTATCAAAATCATCCTTCTACCTGATTATTTTATGCCTTTTAATTTCCCTATAGTATTCACTCAACCTTGTCTTTCAGGGTACAAGAGATTTATTTGTTATGTATGTGTGTATGTGTGTTAGGACTGGAGCGATAGCACAGCTGGTAGGGTGTTTGCCTTGCACGCAGCCAAACGGGGTTCAATTCCTCCATCCCTCTCAGAGAGCCCAGCAAGCTACTGAAAGTATCCTGCCCACATGGCAGAGCCTGGCAAGCTACCCACGGCGTATTCGATATGCCAAAAACAGTAACAACAAGTCTCACAATGGAGACATTACTGGTGTCCACTCGAGCAAATCGATGAACAATGGGTCGACAGTGCTACAGTGCTACAGTGTGTATATGTTAGCAATGAGGTGAGTGCAAAGAATGCCACAGTAAAGAGAGAGAGAGAGATACTATTTCCATTCATAACTCACCACAACCTTGAAAGTGAAATGAGTGAAATGCCCCAGGAGGCCAGGACTCATAATTGTCTTTTGCAATTAAAAACTTTTAATCTCTGTAAATTACAGAGTTACAAAGTTATTCATTATTATTAAGTTTCAGGCATATAATATTACAACACCAACCCCTTCACTGTTGTCCACTTCTATTCACGGACATCCCCAATTTCCCTCCTGCCCCCCCAACCTGTCTCTAGAGCAGGCATTTTCCCCCTGTACCAGTGTTCCATTCCCTAATTTATTTGCTACCCCGCCCCCACCACCATAATTACTCCTGTGCCATGTTCCTACTGAAAAGAATTTTTCTGACTAACTTCACTCAACGTGATACTCTTCAGATCCATTAATGCAGCAGCAAATTGCATGATTTATCTATCTTTTCTTGCTGCCATAGTTTACGCACTCATCTGTTTTTGAGCACTTCGGTTGTTTTCAGGTTTGGGTTACTGTGAGCGTGCTGCAATAAACAAAGGAGTGCAGATGTCTTTCCTAGGTTGTGACTTTGGATGCTTCGAGTGCATTCCAAGGAGTCAGATTGCTAGGTCCTATGGAAGCTCAATTGCAAGTTTTTTGAGTAATGACCATATTGATTTTTTAAAAAGCTAGATTAGTCGACATTCCCAACAATAAATGAGGTGAGATTTCCTCACATCTTTACCAACACCATTTTTATTGTTCTTTTTGATGAATGCCAGTCTTTGGTGTGAGGTAGTATCTTATTAGTGCTTGGATTTGCATTTCCCTGATGATTAGTGATAAATAACATTTTTCCATATACCATTTGGTCATTTTTATATTTTCTTAGAGGAAGTTTCTGTTCATCTCTTCTCCCTGTTTTTTTATGGAGTTAGATTTTTTTATTTTTTGTAAAACTCTATCGGTGTTTTATACATTTCATAAATTAACCCTTTATTGGGTGAACGGTGGGCAAAAAGTTTTTCCCAAACTGTAAGCTGTCTTTTCTGATCACCATTTCTTTTGAGATGCAGACACTTCTTAATTTATTGTAATTCAATGTGTTTATCACTGCTTCTACTTACTTGGTCAGTGGCGCTCCAATGCCTCTTGCTTCAGTGTCATAGAGAGATCTGCCAATATTTTCCTCTATGTAACTGATAAAATTGAAGGAATTTTCCTCAACATAGTCAAAGCCATTTACAACAAACTCATAACAAACATTATACTCAAAGGAGAAAACCTAAAAGCATTTCTTCTAATATTCAGCACAAAGCAAAGTAAAATGTTACCTCTCTCACCACGTTTATTGAATATGATATTGGAAATACTTGCCATAGCAATTATGCAAGAAAAAAATAGCAAGGGCATCCAGATAGGAAAGAAAGAAATCAAGCTTTCATTATTGCTGATGACGTAGAAAATTCCTAAGAATCTACAAAAACCTCCTAGAAACAATAGATTTGTATAGTAAAACAGCAGACTACAAAGTTAAGACATAGAATTTCATGCTTTTCCTGTACATGGATAGTGAAATAGAAAAGAGAGATATTAAGAGTCAATCCCATTCACAATTGTTTCTGAGAAAATCAAATACCAAGAAATTGACTTAACTAAAGAGATGAAAGACCTATACAAAGAAAACTGCCAAACACTTCTTAAATAAAAGAACATGTGAGTAAATGAAACTACATCCCCTGCTGACAGATTGGGAAATTAAAATCATCATCAAAATGGCAATACTCACTAAAGCATTATATAAATTTAATGCACTCCTTAAAAAGATATCCATGAAGTTTTTCAAAGATATTGAACAATACTCCTGAAATTCATATGGAACAATAAACTCCCACAAATAGCTTGAGAAATTCTTGGAAAAAAGAAGATTGGAGGCAGCACCTTCCCCAAATTCAAACTGTACTAAAAGAAGTAGTCATTAAAACAGGAAAAAAAAATGAACTCTGGCCTCTTTCTAACACCATGCAAAAATGTCAAATCAAAATGGATTCAGTACTTCCGTATAGACAGGACTCATAAAGGTATAAAGGTCTATTCATGCTTCTGTGTGGCATGGAGATTAACACTCTGCCAGTCCCATTAAGACAATAGCAATAGTCCATAGATGCACATATCATCCTTTTATCCTGCCTTTTGTGATAGATATTTAGTTTATTCCATATTTTGGCAGTTGTGATTAATGTATATCACCATATCACTGTTGTCCCATTGTTCATTGATTTGCTCTAGTGGGCACCAGTAATGTCTCCATTACTTTCTGTCACGGTCAGGATCAGGGAAATGGGGCCCATTATCGTCACTGTTTTGGCATACAAGTACACCACGGGTAGCTTGCCAGGCTCTGCTGTGCATTCTGCACTGCTCTCTTCCAGGAGCTTTGTTTTATAGTGTCTGGATCTTGGCTATTGATGAGATTACATGGCACCAGGGCTGGGGGGCAGTTTGTGGGTGTGACTGCCAAGCTACTGGAAAACTGGGGATCTGGGTGGAGGAGGCCTAGTCCCAATCTGAGCAGGTTTAGAGTTCTCAGCCATGGTTCTCGCACACCTGGGTTTCTCTGTTGGTTCCTTCATGCGTGAGGCTCGTCCGAGTGTGTGGAGAATCGCCTTGAGCATGGCTGTGGCTGGGTTCTGGAGGTTTTCGGCTGCTGGGACTCTGCTTAGGGCAGGGAGGGAGACACAATGTGATATAAACCAGGAATGCAAAAATCCTCTCAAATTAGTGTTTTTATATTCTTTAGATAAGTGCCTAGAACTTATTGCTAGATAATAATTCCATTTTATATTTTCCATATGGGGTTATATAAATTGTCATTTCCACCAACGGTGTACAGGAGTTCCTTTTTCTCTACATCCTCTCTAACACTTGTTTTTATTATGGGAAATTCTTTTTTAATTTAATTTTTTAATTACAGGTATTAGTGATAAATCATTGAGTTTTTATTCTGATTTCCCAGCAAGTGGGTGCATGAGGGATTGATCACACATGGTGATGAGTATTTGAACCAGGTTTGGGATGTGACAGGATGCAAGGTAAGTGCTATACCCACTCTAATATCTTTCTGCCCCTGTTGAAAATTTAAATGGCACCTATTATTGCTTTAATATTTTTATGTATTCAAGTTTAATATTTTGTTAAAGTTTTCATAATCTAATAGTCAGATAACTCTCAAAATGTTTTTCAATTCCGTACTACATTTTTCTTTTCGAGAAATAATGTTTCGGTTTATTTTTATAAAATCGATTTATTTTTCATTTGGTTAAAATTTTCATGTTTGTAATTTATGTGTGAGTGTCCCTTTTTAATGATTTCATTATCTATGTAGTGTTTTGTTATTTCAATAATTTCATATTTTTAATCTAGTATTGGGTACTATTTTTCCTCTTTTTCACATTTTACTGAATTTTTATTAGGTACGTTTGTTACTTTTGTAGACAGTTTTTGTGGAGTAGTTTTCTATTTTCTCTTTGAAATATGTTGACGTTTATTTTTCTAGTCAATAGTATTTGTTTATGAATCACCTTGATCCTTTTAAGCCTTTTTAAGTCTTTTTATGTATGGTGACAATGAATATAAATTATATACATGACTAAAGCAGGAACTTTTGGCTTCTTCGCTGAATGCACTGATTGCCCAATGATTCATCTCTAGAATGGCAATGCCTGAACATATTACAGCTTTAGGTGGTCATTGGGAAGCATCTGTCTTATAACATGAGAATATCTTTGTCTGACTTCCGACACATGAAAAATTTGCTTCTTAATTTGCAAAGTCCATCATCTAAATTCAGTAAAATTTCAATAATTGACTCTGTACTCTAATTATCAAAGTGCCTCCATTAAAAATGATGAGCGTTATATAAACAGTTTTGCTTATTTTAATTGCATTGCAATGGGATTGTCACTCTGCACTACTTGTGGTGAACTGGTAAAATCACTGTGTCCTACTAATATTCAATGGCAGGGAAAAGGGGCCAGGAGGACTGGTCAATGACTGGTTAATGGTGTGGGAGATGGATGGCATTTAAGATAGAGGAGGATACCTTTTGACAATATTATTTATAAATGATCACTATGAACGATAAGTGTTGAAAGTAGGTAAAGGGATATACATAATAACCTTTCAGCATCTGTATTGCAGACCATAATGACTAAAATGAGAGAAAGAAAAAGTGACAGAGAAGCGAGGTTCCTGCCATAGAGGCCGGTTGGGGTTGGGGGTAGTTTGAAGGTGTGGTAGGTAGGGAACCTTGGAACACTGGTGCTGAAAAATTACACTGGTGAATGGATGGGTGTTGGAACATTGTATGACTGAATTGCAATCCTGAACAATTTCGTAATGCTCTATCTCACAGAGATTCAAGAAAAAGAAATGAGTATGTCCTGAATTGCACCCAGTTGTTTTTCTAGTTGATACTGTTAGTCCAATGTTGGCTATGTGTGATGTTATGACCATTTCTCATTGCAACAAACCAACTGCAATCTCCTGAGTTATATTGTCTTCTTGCTAGATGTAAAAATCAGAAAACAAATTTGTCAAGCTTTAGCAAATACAAAGAAATATATAAAATTTTAAATTAAGAATAATTCAATTTTTGCTTGTATAACTCCATTGTAAGAGTGGTGGGTATTTTATTTATTTATTTATCTATCTACCTATCTATTTATCTATTTATTTTTGCTACCTCTGAGAGTGACTTTATTCCCTGGTTCAGCATGCACCAAGTCATCAAGTGAGACTTAGGACATAGAGTTGTCGTTAAATTTAAAAACATTATGAAGCTAAAAGAAATTCTAAAATGCATCACATCATCTAAAAAGCAATCTTAATGGACATAATATTCACATTTATTAGCCTTATTGCTGCATGCTCATCTTGAAACACAACCTTATCCTTGAAGCTAGTTTAAAGTCCATGATCCAGTACAAGCCAATAAAATTTAAAGTACAATATATTTCATGTAGACTATTTACAAAAAGTTCTGAAATAGCATGATACAACTTAATGTGCAATATACCAAGACAGTAAAAACATGCAGTTGTACCATATCTTTCCGATGTTTCTATAAACATACAACCTTACTTATCAGTGACAGAGAGTATTTTGTGTGCTATCTCTTTTTACAAATTCCCTAAAACATTTCTAGAGAAATGAGAATTTGGCTGTGGGTGGTGGGTGAGGTGGAATACAATAAGAAATGCCAAAAATTCTTTTTTTGTGGGGGGGGGTTGGGTAACACCCAGCGATGCACAGGGGTTACTCCTGGCTCATGCACTCAGGAGTTACTCCTGGCGGTGCTCGGGGGACCATATGGGATGCTGGGAATCGAGCCTGGGTTGGCCGTGTGCAAGGCAAAAGCCCTACCCACTGTGCTATTGCTCCAGCCCCAATAAATGCCAAAAATTCTTGATTAAAAGCCTAAAGATAATTGAAGAGATCTATTTCTAAAGATACAATTACTTGATGATTAATGATTGTTTTAGATTTGAATATACCTATCATAATGATCCTGTGGCCTTATTTTATCTGGTCATCTATGCAATATAAGATCATTTATGCAATATGAGATTATCCATGCATTTTGGCGAGTCATTTTAGTACATTTTTGACTCTTTTAAAGAGGAATGATTTAAGGGGAAAATAAAGAGAGATAATTAAGCTAGCAGTGCTACCCTTTAGAGAGAGCCAGGTAAGGTAAGCAATTCTAAAATGTTTATTTTTATTTATTACTGTTTAGTTTCATGTATTTTTCATATTTAATGTCTGATGCCTTAAAACATTTAGAATATATCCTTTAATTGGATGGCATAGTTCTCGGAACAAATTAAAGTGAATTTCATTTCATAAACCTCAATTTCAGTTTTTCTCAGAGGGTCACAAAAAGATAACTAAGTATTCTCAAAGGCAATTTCACAGTCTTTATTACCTTTGATTGCTAATCTCACAGTAGAAAATAATTCACTATTTTTAGTTTAATAGAATCTCTTAAATCTTTGAGTCCTTTATGTAATGAGTCAAAGATTCCATGGAATTAAGTTTACTAAAATAGTCAGCTATTTCACAAATAAATGACCTGGCTAAGTGGATGTCTCATCAATTTCCTTGCAAAAAATTGACAATGTCTGGCTGAGATGGGGAAAATGAGACAAAATATCTAGAATGGAGAAAATATGTTTTATTTTTTACTGGGGCCAGAATGATAGTATAGCATGTAGGGTGTTTGCAGTCATACCAGTTTGATTGCCAGTATGCTGTATGCTCCCCCAAGCACCACCAGGAGCAATTCCTGAATGAGCCAGGAGAAACATCTGAGCATCACCAGTAGTGGCCCCCAAATACGTACATATATATAAATAAATATTATATGTGTATATATACATATGTAATATATATATACATATCTTTGCTGCTTTGGGTTATGACCTCTAATTTTCTGTGTCATATAGGCATGGGAGATGGGGAATACTGAATATGATAAGCAGATCACTCTAAAAAATACAAACGTGAGCATGCAGGAGGGTGCAATGATGTGTGTGTTGTGTTGTTTGAGGGCTCTCGGGGCGGCGCTCTTTCTCTCTCTTGCTACTTGAGTTCCGTGACACAAAGGTGGGTTGAACATTAACAAATCAACAAAGAGGGGTAAGACCACTCCTACAGGAGATTAACAAAATCTCATCTAAGGAGATTACTCCAGATTACTAGAAGATCCGCTTAAGGACAGTATCCCATCCAGAGGTGTCACTTTCTTCTTTCCTCAGCTAGTAATCCACTTAAATAGTTATAGTAAATTTACTTCTAATATTTCTGGCAGTGATATAATATTAATATGATTAGCGGTCACACCCAGGGACTGCCCCCGAGGCCATATAATCCCACCAACGGCCAACATCCAAAGACTGTAAAATCAAGCTCCCAGAAGCGACATCTTATAGCCTAGTTCTCCCTCTGGGAGAACCTGCCAAGCTACCAAGAGTTTCCTGCTCACATGGGAGAGCCTCACAGACTCCCCATGGTGTTTTCATATGCCAAAACTAGCAACAATGCTGGGTCTCATTCCCCTGACCCTGAAAGAGTCTCCAGTGCGGCACCGTTGGGAAGGACAAGTAAAGAGAGGCTTCTAAAATCTCAGGGCTAGGACGAATGGAGACGTTACTGAGACCACTCCAGAAATTTGACAATCAATGGGATGATGATGATGATGATGATGATGATGATGATGATGATGATGATGATGATGATGATAATGATAATTTCTAGCAATGTCATTCTATATGAGCACAGTAAGAGATATATCAAACTTAAAGTTTGGTTCTTCCTGAGGACATCTCACTTTGTATTCTAGACCACAGTTCCCAGGTCAGGCTAGTCTTCCTAACCCCAGAAGGGTTCTAGTCTCGTTGTTACTTTTGGATCATGACAGCATTTGTCTATGACCATGCCCTCAACTTATAGTTGAGTATTGTGGTGGTTTGGCCTGGCCCATTTAGATGCCAGGGTAGCTCACAGCTTGCCCTGGGTCCATTCCGTCCCTCGTTGGGACCCTACTTTTGGGGTACTAGGAACTAAGGGCAACTGAGTCGAGAAAGCAGATGCCCGGGAGTAAATATTATTGGAGTCAATCAGCTCCCAAGTTACAAAGCATAATATTAACTGTCTTCCTGTGTCATACAGAAAGGACATTACTTTAAGGTAAACTAAGTTCCTTGCGGCAAGGCTAAAAGGACAAACCCAATGTTATCCTACAGATCACTTACCATTTTTTTTTTTGCATTTTGGGTCACACCCTGCGATGCTCAGGGGTTCCTCCTGGCTCTGCACTTAGGAATTACTCCTGGTGGTGCTCGGAGGACCATATGGGATGCTGGGAATCGAATCCGGGTCTGCCACATGCAAGTAAGCGCCCTATTTGCTGTACTATTGCTTCAGCCCTCCCCATTTTTTAATAATTGTGTCTACAGTTGAGTGTGAATTCTTTGAAATTTAATTTAAATTTAATTCTGAAGAGCCATAGCTATAGTATAGCACATGCCTTGAAAGGTTAAATTAAATCCAACCCAGGTTAAATCCCTTATATCACATATGGTCCCCTGAACATGACTAGGAGTAGTCCTAAAATACAACTAGATGTGATGTTACTTCCTCCTTTCCCAAAAGTATTTAACTCTGAGTATAAAGTAGAGTATAGGCATTTTTCCTAACATAGAAACAGAAAGAGCACTTTCACTCTAAAGGCTCCCGCACACATAAAACTCTGCTTGTTAATAAGATCCAACTTATTCACTTGATGAAGTGATAAAGTCTGCCCTTTGATTTTTATGCTATAGACTCTAATCTCTATAGAACAAAAAAGGTCACTGCACAAAATAATGTCCTAGTGGATTGTATTAAAGACTTCAATGTAAATTATATCAATTATAAAAGTATAAATGAGGAATAATGTATTAGCCATCATTTATTAGTTATATACTTGTATCAAACATTTTATATTCTATCCATTTACCCATCCTACAGGTTTGTATTGAGTATTTAGAGGACCATCTTAGGAGATGTCATTAACAATAAAAAAAAATACCCTGCACTTATAAGCAGACTAATGAGGGGGAGAGACATTAAATCATAACCATCATTAATTATTTTTTATTAGGTCAGGACCACAAAGGCTAATATCAGGTGACAATAGAAGACTTTGGTAAAGAAGCTATAATAAAACTCAACTATCGGATTCTAGACAAAGTGGTTGATAAGACATTCCAGGTAAAATTGCTAGCATGTAGTAAATTACATAGAGAAAACCAGAAGAATTTTGAACTTAAATACAATAACTACTTCCTATGACAGGAAAATAGAAGAACAGAACCTATCTCTATCTGTGAAAAATGATCCATGAATTTCTATACTTAGTCTGTCCACTAAATTTCTATCTTTATAACTATTGTCTTTAAGTAAAAGACCTTCTAACTCTCATCATTAGCCTTTGACTTACTGGTTGTGTAAAACCTGAAATAATATAAGAGCTTAAACAGTGTTTAAATGTATCAACTATTGCATGCTTTTGTACAATAATTATATTATTAGGAAAACAAGATAAGCACTATAGAAATTGAAATATGAATTTTAAAAGATATAAATAGACCTTTTATAATATATATATAAAATATAATATACAGGTTATAAATACTCCATTTTTAGCCAGATATATAGAATCTGCTATATTAGTCAGATATTTAAAGCAAATAAAAGCTTTACTTGTACATTTTTCAGCTCTCAGTTCTATAATAATAACACTTTAGTCATCCAAATTTTTCTTCTGAATGAAAAAAGTTGTACTCCTAAGAAACTTAGCAGATAATGTGTAGAGTTTTTATATGATTTTCTGTCAACTTAATACATGATTATGTTTAGTAAAATACTAGTCTCCTCCATTATTATGCCATACCTCTGACTGTGTTCTTTAACTTAGAACTTAATGATATAAAATGCAGATTGTGACAAAAGTAAATCAAGATCTGGAACTTGATAAGACATTTCTGTAGAGAAAATAGTTGCTTTGTAGTTAAGTAATTAGTTGAACTTTAAGCCAAATAATTAACATTGGAAATTGATGACACACTTATCTTTATTTATTTGGGGGAATTGGGGATTCTCCTAAGTGGTGTTCTGGAGGTCCCAGAAGCCTCTTTTGCCAACTGGGATTTTCTGACAACTGGACAGGTAGTTCAATGTGAGGGTCTGAGGATATGGTGCTGTTTGGACTTTATGATGTCCAGGATTAGCTGGGCCTCCTCATTTTTTTTTCCAGTGGCCACCATAACTGTTTCAGAAAATGCTCAGAAGCCTGGGAGCAATAGTATAGTAGATCGGGCGCTTGCCTTGCACACAGCCCACCCATGTTCTATCCCTAGCACCCCCTACGGTCTTCTGAGCCCATTAGGAGTGACCCTTGATTACAAAACCAGGAGTGAATCTTGAGCACAGTTGGGTGCCCCCCCCCCCGCCCAGCCACACACACACACCAAAAAAAGACATAGAAAAAGCTCAAGAGACCAATATGGAACCAGAATTGGCCACATTGGTCTAAGATCCTCTACTACCTCTTTACTACCTCTCTAGCCCTTGATGAAAGTTTTAATGCCATTCATTATGTAAGAATTGAATCTACAAAGATAAAAATTAAACTCTACTTATATACAGAGGTTGCCTCCTGATAGTACTACTAAGCTTCTCAACACCTGGGGAAACAGTTTTATTATTCCTAATGTCCATTGTCTATAATTTTGTGTTTCATCATCTGCATTAAGTCAGAAAAGCATTTACCTCTGAAGATATAACGTAGACCATTGCATGCTTCAAATTTTAATTTCATAATTAAGTAAACTTTCAAGTACACTTAAACACACTGAAACCAAAATTTCTCTAGCAAGCACCTTGCGTCAATCATTTTAATTTGAGTCACTGCAATTTTGTATTCTCCTTTGTCCTATATTCTGCACTAATCCCCATGCATATTTTCCTATGTTTTTAAATTCCTTTGTTGTATTATACATTTTCTTCTGATCAAGTCTTTGTACTTGTTCTCCTGGGGCATGCTGACATAGGCAATATGATCAGTCAAGTACAATCCTCTCCTTATTCACCCTAGTCATTAGAGTATCAGAGTACAGGTCCCCTTTTCCATGCTTCAAAACAATACATAGAACTAATTGAATTAATCAATCCTTTTCTGATGGGTCTATGCTTCAGGTTAAGGGGTCACATTTCCCAGGCTTTTAAGTTGTTTTAATTATTACCACGATTTAAATTTTATTCTGGTTTAGATAACATGATAACATGTGTTAACATTTATAGTTTTGTGGGACTGGAGCAATAGTACAGTG
Source organism: Sorex araneus (assembly GCF_027595985.1). NCBI lineage: Eukaryota > Metazoa > Chordata > Mammalia > Eulipotyphla > Soricidae > Sorex > Sorex araneus. The sequence goes on along the minus strand of NC_073303.1, from coordinate 84,583,970 downwards.
GACAAAGTGCTTGCCTTGCATGCATCTAACCAGATTCGATCCTGAGCATCTTGCATGGTGCCCCAAGCACTGCCAGGAGCAATTCATGAGTGGATAGCTAGGAATAATCCCTGAGGATCACTTTGTGAGGTCCAAAAAGAAACCCTCAATAAACAAATAAACAAACAACACAAAAACATTTATGGTTTTAATATAAAGTTCCTGTATCTTCACCATACAAACCCTGCTCCCCCCACCCCCCAACTGTTTGGTAATCTTAGATTTGTAACCAAAATTTTAGTATTCTTTAATAAAAAAAAATTTAGCCACACATGGAGGTGCTCAGGGCTACTCAAGGCTCTTTCCCATGGGATAATGCTGTGCCAAGGACTGAACCTTAGCCACCCACATAAAAGCATTCTTACAGGTCATCCAGCTCCTTCTCTATTCCTCAGGTTTCTAAATTTTGGTATTTTTTTGTTGTGGTGGTGGTTTTGGTTTGGAGAACTTTCAAGTGCTCAGGATGCCTGAAATTTCCACTGAAAATTCTTGGCTATTGAATTATTGATATCAAACTAACAACAATTCAAAGCAAGGACCCAAGAATATGGTACTGCTCAGGTAAGTATACCACAGAGATATTTGGGGGATCATGTAGTGAGTGCGAAAATTTGAAACTGGGTCAGCCAGTTCATGCAGCCTAACCCATGTACTATATCTCTATCCCTTTTTCAGTGTTAGTGATTTCAACTTTCCTCTTAATTACCTTTCCTTATGAAGTAGAGTAATTCCTATTGATAGACATAGGTGTATACTATACTAGATATAAGATATATTGCTAACATATGAGAGTATTTTATTTTGTTTGTATCTTATTACCTAGTTATCAATAACCTTGTTACCTAGTTATCTTTATCATGTTAATAAATCTTCACATTGTATTTTCTGCTAAAATAACTAAAAGAATTTCTGCGTCCTGAATATACACTGATAGATGTAGACATTTTTATCAGGACAGCTCACAAGAGAGTCTCTTACAGATGAGATCTGGTAGTTGGTTTTCTCATCTCTGAGTTTGAAAGCAAACCAGCTCTTTAACAAAGGACAATGGGATTCTAGTTATCTGGAGGATGTTATGGAATTAAGAGTAATTGCCTGTGGTTGATATTGACGAAATGCCCTTTCAAGCAATATCTTAGGCTCCATGGATTTTTCTGTACTGAATCTTCTTACAATAATATTGACTACAAAAGCAGTACAATGAGATTGTGTTAATTGGTAGTGTTTGTCAACTTATTATTAAAAATAAAATCCTATTTGTAGTCACGGCCATTATCCTTGATATAAACATCACCCTAAGTCATTTGAAGATATAAAATAGCATTGTATCGTTTTTCTACAAGAATCCTAATATATAAAGTTACAGGACTTTTTTTTTCTTTTTGAAAAACATACCTAGATGATTTGTAAAGAATGAAAAATGACAACTTTAGTTGGATTTACCGTCCTGTCAAGTTTTTCCTACGGAAATAAGAATTATAACCGGGTAAGTATGAGGCCTTAAGATTTATCGTGTCCCCTCGAACACTCACTGCTCCTTGTCAGTGAGATCCGCTGACTCTGCTTTCTGTGAAAATTAGCTTCCCTTTGTTGATTGTCTTTTCTTGAATAATCATGAATATTTATCATTTTGGACTTATAAAATAATTTTTCATCATACTTTTCAAGACATAGAGATGGCATAATTAAAGCAGTTGGGGTTTGTGTGTGTGTGTGTGTGTGTGTGTGTGTGTGTGTGTATACATTGCCAGGGACTTAAATCAGGGTCTTCAACACGCAAAGCTTATGCTCTATCACTGAACTACATTCCCAGTCATTCCCAGTCTGGGTTTTCTCTTTTTGAAAACAAATATTTTATACTCTGTTTCTCAAAATATGTTTCTAGAAACAGCAGCATTTGTTTCTAGAAACATCAGCAAAAAAATTGTTAGAGTTACACATTACTGTTTTTTATTAAGTTTTATTTAGTTTAAAACTTTGGGGATGCGCTCAACAATTTGTTCAGCTCTCCAGGAAATTTTTATCATGCTGAAGTTGAAAACCATTGCCTAAATTCCACCATGAACAACTTACAACTCTGTTTCCCTTGATTAAAAATAAAATATGAATTTTTAAGTTTTGTGTGTTTGAAAATATTGTATAGAACAGCTTGGTTTTCACATACATACAGTTTATAATTCACAAGCAAATTAAATCTTTAGAAAGAGGTATCATTTTCACTTTTATATTCCTAAAACTATATGTAAATATATGTTTTGCAAATTTTCCATATCAAATCAAAAATAATTCATTGAATATTTTGTATGTATTCACACAAGTGCAAAACTGGAGGGAAAGAGTAAGATAAAACATATATTCCTTAAGAAAAAAATATTAATTTTGTTTACCATTTATGGTAATTAATAAAAACCTGTAGCTAAACTGAAATAATATACAATGACTTTAGCTCTTACAGTGTAAAAAAATGAGGCTTAAAAAGCAGAAACACTAATTAACATGAAATAATTTACAGCCAAGTGACATCTTTTATAGTATAAGTTATTAATGCTTCATTTGTTATAATAGGGGGATTATTATGATTTAAAGGGTAAGAAGTCTTCATTGAAAAAACAGAATGTACTTTGCATATGATAAAATCTATATTAGGTAGAAAATCTTGTAGGGAAAGAACACAAAAATACAATGTAAGAAAGATAAGACAGATATGTACAAGTTTATCATAAAACATATTATGAGTATTTGAATTAATTAACTGTAGCACTGTAGCATTGTCATCCCATTGCTCATCAATTTGCTCGAGCGGGCACCAGTAACGTCTCCATTGTGAGACTTGTTGTTATTACTGTTTTTGGCATATTGAATACTCCATGGGGAGCTTGCCAGGCTCTGCCGTATGAGCAGGATACCCTCGGTAGTTTGCTGGGCTCTCCAAGAGAAACGGAGGAATCAAACCTGGGTTGGCCATGCTATTGCTCCAGTCCATAGGGGAGAGTGCAAATGTTAATTCCTGCATATTAGTATAGTTTAGATTTTCTTGTTTTTATGGTAAAATATATGGATAGAAATTCTAGTATTTTCTTCCCATGTCCCAGTGGTTATCGCTTAAAATCTTAGAAACATCATCTGGTACCATTAGCAACTCAGAAGAAGATGGAAGGCACAGAGATAGTACAAGGATTAAGGGGCTTGCCTTGTATCCTGTGACCCCAATTTGATCCCTAAGAACTGCCAGCAGTCACTCTTGAACACAGAGCCAAGAATAGTCCCAGAACATGACCAGATGTGGCCCCAAAAACCCCCACCCCACCAAAAAAAAAGTGTGTCCTGCAAGAAAGGCACTGCATCTCACTAACAGCTCAGAGAACTCCCAGGTAATCCCTGAGATGATACTTCCTGGGAGCTCCAGACAAACCCTTCATCAAACAGTCCACGGAGTTAGAAATCAAGAGAGGCTCCTGGGGTTAGTTATTTCCTACTATCCCTCAGAAGAGTCTGCTTAACCCCATTAACCTACTTTCAAATACCCCTCAAATGAAATAAATAACAGTTTTATTATTTATTTAATTAAATAGCAGTCTTATTATATTAAATACCAAATTACTTCATGAATATTTAAGGGCCTAAGGGTTAAGGTGCCTGCTTTGCATGCAGCTGACCCAGGTTCAATCCTGGGCAAGACAAATGGTCCTGTGAGCGTCTCCAGAAGTGATCCCTAAGTGCAGGAACCAGGCGTAAATGCTGAGTGCTTCCAGGTCTGGTCCCAAAACAAACAAACAAACAAACAAACAAACAATCAGACCCTGTTTGAATAAAGCATAGCCGGCTTAAAATTGGGCTGGAGAGATAGCACACTGGTAGGGCATTTGGCTTTCACAAGGCCGATCCATGTTCAATTCCTCCGCCCCTCTCGGGAGCCTTGCAAGCTACCCATAGCATATTGGATATGCAAAAAACAGTAACAAGTCTCACAATGAGAGATGTTACTGGTGCCCACTCGAACAAATCGATGAGCAACGGGATGACAGTGACAGTGACTTACAATTAGAATTTTTACACATATTAATATTGTGTATCCTATTAATCATGGAGACTGGAGTTATAGCACAGTGGGTAGCCATCTCAATCTCAGACTACAGTGCTCAGGCCACATTAATCTTTCCTATCCCGAGCAGGGTCCTTATCTTGTCGTTACTTTTGGATCATGACAACATTTGTTTATGACCATGTTCTCAACTTACAGTTGAGTATCGTGGTGCTTAGGCCTGCCCCATTTAGATTCTGGCATAGCTCACAGCAAACCTGGGTTTGATTCCTACGTCCCTCTCGGAGAGCCCGGCAAGCTACCGAGAGTATCCAGCTCGCTCGGCAGTGCCTGGCAAGCTACCTGTGGCATATTCAATATGCCAAAAACAGTAACAACAAGTCTTACAATGGAAACGTTACTGGTGCCTGCTCGAGCAAGTCCATGGACAATGGGATGGCAGTGCTACAGTGGTACATTAATCATGGAAGCAATAAGACATACTAATTAACATAAGGCCAGTAAAATGGGGTGTATTCTAATGAGGAAAACAAAAAAGAACAACAGAAAGCATTGAGGTCACACTGGACAAATGTACCATTTTATTTTTGATTTGAGCAAAATAATTCAAAATAAAACAGAAGAATTGTTTCCAAGACAGAAGACAGTGATATAGCAAGGCTGTTGTATTTGTTTTTTCTGCTTGGACCGAACAGAAAATTGAATTGCTTACCATATATTTATTTTAGTGACTTACCTCACAAATAGATTAGCTTTACTTGCCCAATTGCTTTCTCCCACTGATGACACATTCATTTCGTCAGAATTTCATGTCTCAGGCTAAATATGTGAAGAGTACAATAGAATAAAAGAGCTGGGTAGAACTACGTCAGGGAAGAAATTGCAGTTTGATAGATGTAAGTCTTCACAAATAAGAAAGTGATATAAAAAAGTTAAAATTAAGTTAAAAACTGTCATAGGCTTTTATTACTATGAAAATACAAATAAATAGATTATTTAAGATTACTTAAAATTACTGCCTTTTATGTGGCTGGCTGAAGCTGAAGCGATAGCACAGCAGGGAGGATGTTTGCCTTGCATGTGGCTGACCCAGGTTTGATTCCTCTGCCTCTCTTGGAGAGCCTGGCAAGCTACCAAGAGTACCTCACCCGCATGGCAGAGCCGGGCAAGCTACCCGTGGTGTATTAGATATGCCAAAAACAGTAACAAGTCTCACAATATAGACAGTACTAGTTCCCGCTCAAACAAATCGATGAGCAACGGGATTACAGTGACAGTGATGTGGTTGGCAATAATAATTTGCCAATGATACATTAAGCTTGTAGGATTACTCTCAATCTTAGACTACAGTGCTCAGGCCACATTAATCTTTCCTATCCCGAGCAGGGTCCTTATCTCGTCGTTACTTTTGGATCATGACAACATTTGTTTATGACTATGTTCTCAACTTACAGTTGAGTATCATGGTGCTTAGGCCTGCCCCATTTAGATGCTGGCATAGCTCACAGCTTGCCCTGGGTCCATTCAGTCCCTGTCTGGGACCCTGCTTTTGGAGTGCTAGAAACTAAGGGCAACTGAGGTTTAAGTCGAGGAAGCAGATCCCCAGAATGTGGATTGTTTGGAGACAATTTACTCCCAAGTTACAAAAGCATAATATTAACTGTCTTCTTTTGTCCATACAAAAAACACATTACAAATGATATAAGGAGAGAAAAAAGGCAATATTAACTTACAAAACAAGTTCAGTGTCCTAGAAGGATCTGACCTTACAAGTTAACAGAATCTGATTAGGGAAAAAGCTGATTAACTGGTTGGGGAAGAGAGCACAGAGAGGAGGTTACAGATAAAGGAATGGGAGTGACTCAGGAGCACTGTGATGGGTGTAAGTTCATAAACCTAAGCTCCCTGTGGCAAGGGAGAAAGGACAAACCAGTGATAACCTACACATTCTCAGTGCTTATAGTCTAGTTCTCCCTGTCTGAGAACCTGGCAAGGTACTGAGAGCATCCTGCCTGCATGGCAGAGTCTGCCAAGCTCTCTGTAACATATTTGATATGCCAAAATCAGTAAAAATGATGGGTCTCATTCCTCTGACCCTGAAAGAGCCTCCAATGTGGCACTGCTGGGAAGAAAGAGAAAAGAGAGACTGCTATCTCTTTACTCAGGGCTAGGATGAATGGAGACGTTACTGGCACCCGCTCGAGCAAATCGATGATCAATGGGATGACAGTGACAGTGATACTTGACATTATTGCCTTCTGTGTGGTTTTATAATTTTATTTTCCTTAGACTTCCTATATTTTTAATTATTATTATTATTTTTATAATAGTGAATCACTGTGAGGTACAGTTACATACTTAAAAACTTTCGTGTTTGCATTTCAGTAATACAATGATCAAGTACCCATCCCTCCACCAGTGACCATTCTTCACCACCAATGATCGCAGTATCTCTCCCACCACCCTGGTTCTACCCCCCCCCACAGCCAGCCCCTCTGGTAGGGCATTTCCTTTTGTTCTCTCTCTACTTTGGGGTGTTGTGGTTTGCAATGAAGTCTATTGAGTGGCCATTGAATTCTATCTATAGTCTACATTTGGCACGCATGTCCCAACCCAAGTGAGTCCTCAAAACATCCTTCTCTATCTGAGCTATATTTTCCCCCATCATGTGAGGGTGGCTTCCAAGCCATGCAGCAAACCTCCCGGTCCTTATTTCTACTATTCTCGGGTGTTAGTCTCCCATTCTGTTACTTTAGATTCCAAAAATAAGTGCAATCTTTCTGTATCTGTCCCTCTCTTTCTGACTCATTTCATTTAACATGATACTTTCCACGTTGATCCACTTTTATGCAAATTTCATGACTTCATCTTTTCTAACAGATGCATAGTATTGCATTGTGTAGGTGTACCAAAGTTTCTTTAACCAGTCATCTGTTCTTGGGCACTCGGATTTTTCCAGATTTTGGCTATTGTAAACACTGTTGTAATGAACATACAAGTGCAGATGTCATTTCGACTATACTTTTTTGCCTCTCCAGGATATATTCCCAGTAGTGGTATTGCTGGGTAAAATGGGAGCTCAATTTCTAATTATTTGAGAAGCATCCACACTGTTTTCCAAAAGGGCTGAACCAGTCGGCATTCCCACCAGCAGTGAAGGAGAGTTCCTTTCTCCCCACATCCATGCCAACACCAGTAGCTTTAGTTCTTTTGGATGATGGGCCAGTCTCTATGGTGTGAGATGATATCTCATTGTTTTGATTTGCATCTCCCTGATGATTAGTGATTAAGAGCATTTTTTCATGTGCCTTTTGTCCATTCAGATATCTTCTTTGAGAAAGTTTCCATTCATTTCATCGCCCCATTTTCTGATGGGGTTGGATGTTTTCTTCTTTTAGAGTTCAACCAGTGCCTTGTATATCCTTGATATCAAATCCTTATCAGATGGATATTGGGTGAATATCCTTTCCCATTATGTAGGCTGTATTTTAATCCTTGTTTCTTTTGAGGTGCAGGAGCTTCTTAGTTTAAGATAGTCCTATTTGTTTATCCCTCTTTCCACTTGCTGGGCCAGTGGTGTGTCATCTTTGAAGGTAACTTTAGCTTCAATGTTGTGGAGGGTTTTGCTAACTTTGTCTTTAATGTACTTTATGGATTCTGGTCTGATGTTGAGGTCTTTAATAAATTTTTATATGACTTTTGTACGTGGTGTTGGGTAGAGATCTAAGCCCATTTTTTTTGCAAGTATCTGTCCAGTTTTGCCAGCACCGTTTGTTAAAGAGGCTTTCCTTGCTCCACTTCACATTTCTTGCTCCCTTATCAAAGATTAGATGATCACATATTTGAGGGTGTGTGTCAGGATATTCCACTCTGTTCCATTGGTTTGCGGCTCTGCCTTTGTTCCAGTACCATGCTTTTTTTAACTATTACTGCCTTGTAGTAGAGTGTGAGGTTGGGGAAGGTGATGCCTCCCATTTTTCCCAAAACTTGCTTTACCTACTTGTGGAGGCTTATTATTCCATATGAATTTCAGGAATGTTTGCTCCATTTCTTTGAATAATGTCACTGGTATCCTTATGGGGATGACATTGAATCAAATCATGCTTTGGGAATTATTGCCATTTTGACAATATTAATCCTCCCAATCCATGAGCAGGGGATATCTTTCCATTTCCCCATGTCCTCTTTTATTTTGTGAAGTAGCATTTTGTAGTTTTCATTGTACAGTTTCATTACCTCCTTAGTTAAGCTGATTCCAAGGTACTTGACTTTCTGAGACATGATTGTGAATGGGATATAGGAAAGCCATGGACTTTTGGGTATTGATTTTATGGGCTGCAACTTTACTATACAAGTCTATTATTTCTAGGAGTTTCTTAGTAAAGACTTTAGGATACTCTAAATATAGTTTCATATCATCTGCGAATAGTGAGAGCTTGATTTCTTCCTTTCCTACTTGAGTGCCCTTAATATCTTTTTCTTGCCTAACCACTGTTGCAAGTACTTCCAGTACTATATTGAATAGAAGTGGTGAGAGTGGGCATCCTTGTCTTGCCCCTGATCTTAGAGGGAAGGCTCTTATTTTTTCCCCAATGAGGGTGATGCTTGCCATAGACTTGTGGTAGATAGCTTTGACTATATTGAAGAAAGTTCCTTCAATACCCATTTTGGTGAGAGTTTTCATCATAAACAGGTGCTGGATCTTGTCAAATGCTCTCAGCATCTATTAATATGATTATATGATTTTTGTCTTTTCTTCTGTCAATATGATGGATTATGTTGATTGATTTCCAAATGTTAAACCATCCTTGCATACCCAGTATGAATCCCACTTGGTCATGGTGTATGATCTTTCTGATTAGTCGTTGAATTCTATTTGCTAATATTTTGTTGACAGTCATCACATCTGTATTCATCAGGGGTATTGGCTAGTAGTTTTCTTTTTTGTTTGGTGTCTTTGTTTGCTTTTGATATTAGGGAGATATAAGCCTCATAGAAACTGTTTGGGAGAGTTTCTGTTTCTTCAACTTCCTGGAGAAGCTTGAGAAGAACTGGTAATAGGTTCTCTTTAAATGTTTGGAAAAATTCGCTAGTGAATCCATCTGGACATGGGCTTTTGTTTTGGGGAAGACTTTTGATTACAATTTCAATTTCCTTGATATTAGTAGTTCTACTCAGATATTCCAGATCTTCTTGATTCAGTCTTGGGAGATTATAGGAATCCAGGAATTCATACATTTTCTCTAAATTCTCTTGTTTTGTGGGATATAGACTTTCAAAGTAGTCTCTGTTGGTGTTTTGAATTTCTTTGGTTTCTGTTGTGATGTCCCCATTTTCATTTCTGATTTGGTTTATTAGGATTTATTAGGGTTTATTCGGTTTATCTCTCTCTTTCTTTGTGAATCTTGCTATTGGTTTATCAATATTGTTGATTTTCTCGAAGAACCAGCTCTTGGTTTCATTGATCTTTCGGATTGTTTTTTGAGTTTTCAAGTCATTAATTTCTGCTCTAAGTTTTATTATCTCCTTCCTTCTGCCTGGTTTGGACTCCTTTTGTTTGTCCTTTTCTAAGATCTGGAGCTGGAAAGTCAAGTTATTTATGTGGATCCTTTCTTCTTTCCTATGAAATGCTTGCTACGCTATAAATTTTCCCCTTAACACGGCTTTAGCTGCATCCCACAGGTTCTGGTAGCTCATGAGACTGCCTATATTTTTTTTATCTGAGCATTCTAAAGCATAAAACTATTACGTTTAATAAATACAGCCTAATGTTGATAGTGCTATTGCAAATAACGCTTTATTATGTACATTTACATACATAATCACACAGATTATGTATATATTTATTTATTCTATTTGCTCTCAACCAGGGAATATTTCACTTTTGGGGGATTTTTAGCAGTACCTGGAGATATTTGTAATAAAAATCAAAAATTGTTATTGAAAAAATTGCTATTGACATCAATTAGATTAGGACCAAGGATACTGTAAATGAGTCCATAAAAAGTTAAGACAGTCCCTGCCTTTTCTGACTCAAGAAAGAATAATCTAGATTAAACTGTCAACATTATGAGTTTGAGCAACTATGATGAAAACTAAAATTATTTCCACTTATTTTTTTAAGATAAAATAAGAAATTAACTTTAATAATTATTAATTGGTGTTTCTTTTTACTACATATCTTTAAATGATCAGATTACTTCAGGATTGTGTTTCCTGAATTAGAACTGAAACCTTCCCATCAGTACTCTAAGTCTTAGGTCAAGCTATCATTTCAGCTTCCTTCTTAGTTTATCTGCATAAGTAGCCTTTTAATTCTTTTTAAGTTCAAGTGAGAAAATGTCCCTCCTCTACACCAAATGTATCAATAATTTGCCATAGTTTCAAAATAAAAACTGATTTGGAACCATGACCTCCAATATACCAGGGTATTTTGATGTTGCCCAGCTTTAGTTTTTATTGCATGATGCTTCACTTTTCATTATTTTCTAGTGCACTGGCCTTCCTATTGCCCTAGAGATAATACCAAGTTCATTGTGATATTAGGGCTCTAAACTTAACTTTCTCTAACTCAAATCCTCCCCATTCTTTAGGTCCCAAATCAGATAAAATACCATCCAAGAAACTTTATTTCTAAGCTTAAGATTTATTTTCTCATTGTATTTACAACTTTCTGGAGTGACCTTATGTCTCTATGTCTCAATCAATTATATTAATCACAGGAACGCACAACTCAGAAGAAGGAAGGTGGTGGGTTTTTTTTTTTTTTTTGATTTGTGGATCACACCAGACGATGCACAGGGGTTACTCCTGGCTCGTGCACTCAGGAATTACTCCTGGCGGTGCTCAGGGGACCATATGGGACCCTGGGAATCAAACCAGGGTGGCTGCGTGTCATGCAAATACCAGATCTGCTGTGCAACTGTTCCAGCCTAGGAAGGCTTTTTTAAATTTATTTATAGTATTTCTTGCAACCACGTGTCTAGAACAATTCCTGATATTCAATCAATGATAAATAAATACTCATTGAATAATGAATTCATGGAAAGAATGAATTAAATCTAAGGATTTACCATTTACTTAATTCTATTAATTGAACAAAGTAAACAAAGTTCCCTTCTTCACTCATTGGTTACGTTCACTTTCTTCTTGGTGAAGTAAAACATTAAATAGCACTCAATGAAAAGGATGGAATTAACCAGGCAGAGGGAGAGAAAGAGCTTCCTGTGTAAACAGATTGGAATGTAAAATACTGAGGTTTAGAAGTAAGGGCGAGCTGAGCTATTGAAGGCATTAAACTCTGGAGAGTGAATCAGAAGAAGCAGAGTTGAGATTGTTGACTAAAACGGCAGATCACACGTGCTCTATAGATTGTTAAATACAAACTGTATCTTGAGGGACTTGAGACCTCTAGAAGGTTTTTGAATTAGTAGGAAGTACTATCATGTTAGAGAGGGATGAAAGCATGAACTCTGAATTCATCAAAGCTGCAGTAAGTCATATTTGCATAAAGAGTGAGATCCAAAGTTGAATAAATAGAGAAGTGGTGAATGAAGGGTTTCTTCTGTTTATAGTGCAATATTCAGGACTCACAAGTAAAATACAAAGCATTCTGGATCAAACAATGCATACTTCTGCAATATAATAAGCTGTCACTGTCACTTGCATTCTGTTGTTCATTGATTTGCTCGAGCAGGCACCAGTAATGTCTCCAAGTGAGAATTGTTGTTACTTTTATTTGGTATATCAAATATCCCTCGGGGAGCTTCCCAGGCTCTGGATGCGCGAGCGAGATACTCTCAGTAGCTTGCAGGGCTCTCTGAGAGGCACAGAGGAATAGAACCAGGGTCTGCCTCGTGCAAGGCAAACGCCCTACTTGCTGTGCTATAGCTCCAGCACAATATCATAAGCATTTACAAAATTTATAAGATATTTATTTTGAACTATTTATATACATCAGTTGTGAACCTTTTAAAAATTTTTCATTTTAAATAAATTGATTTCATTTTTGCTTTTCTATTCATGTACAAATCTGTTAAATTAGGTTTCACAAAAAATAAAATGGTCAAACTTAATTAGACCATTTATTCATTTTAGCCAGGGCTCACAATAATTACTTTTTATCTGGGATAATTGCAATATATTACCATTTACATAATGGAATCATTTGTATCACTCTACTAAGATCTCAAGATGAATATTTTAAAATACGCATTTTTAATATTACTGTTTATTTTATTTCTTTGAAATATATATATATCATAGGCAATGTAATATTGTTTCTAATGCACATCAAATAAAAATCATGATTGTTAAGAAGTTTTTATAAGATCATAATTATTTGTAAAATATAAAGCCAAACAGTAATCTGAATGTCCGGAAAAAATTAAAAGCAATTCCCAGGGTTAATGTGAAAGATTTTGGAATGTGTAATTAAGTTTGACCACCACTAAAATTATGAAGGGCCGGAAAAATAATACAGAGGGTAAGGTGTTATCAATGTTGTGGAACTTGAATCTGATCCAGATTTGATCCTTAGAACTCCATATGGTACCCTGAGAACGCCAGGAATGATCACTGAAAAGAGCCAGAAAGAGCCCTGAGCACAGCCAGATATGGCTCAAAACACAAAGCTAAACTAAAAACTGTTAATAACTATTCTTTTATATTTTCTGTAATCAAAAATTTAAAATACTAGCATGTTTTAAATTTCTTATTCATTTGATTTTATGGGTTGGAACTTTTGTGTCACATCTACTTGTGCTCAAGGACTACTGATGATTAAGTTATGTATTTTTAAAATTTTTATCTTAATTTGGGGGGCTTTTGAAACATACCCAGGTAAACTTGAGTGCTATCATGACTCAGTGCTCAGAGTTCTCTCCTGACAGTGTCCAGGGGACCATAAGTGATGCCAGAGACCCCTGTATGAAATCCTGTGCTCAAGCTTTGGAGCCATCTCTCTGGCTCTGTAAAACTGTTTTTGAACAATTGTTTACTGTAGGCAATAAGTTCTTGCAGCTGTATATTTAAAAAATCATAAACAAATTCTAAATTTTCATTGTATTACTGATCCCTTACACAGTGTACACAGAAAACACAGAATATATGCATGTATTTGTGTATGCACAGTTCATCAATAAGTACATTTGTTGAATAAAACTGAGTGGTGAATAATTTTCTTTTTTCTACAAACAGTTGACTATTGAATTTAATTGTTGGATAATTTGTATAAATCTTAATACAATTTCAGGTTAAAATATCATTCCACATTAATTCTACCCTCATTTTATTTTGAGACATTTGTAGTTATGAAATCAAACAATATCATTTTTCTCCTTGTGTATGTACTTTATTCGATCTTTTCATCACACCTACATCAGTGATTCCCCAGAGATTAGCTTTTGTGAAAACATGAATACCTTGTTTGTACATGTATAATTAATTATATTCACATCTTGTTTCATCTATCAATTTTACTGACATTGAAATGTGGTGAATTAAGGCATATTGTTATTAATATTAAAATAGTGTGAAACAGAGATAGAAATTTGTTTCGCATTAATGAAGTCAGTATGCAAACTACTTTTCCACTGTCAAATTAGTAATGCAGAAATGTAAATACCAACCTCCAAGGAGTCATGAACTTGGTACATGGTAATGTCAGCATTTTGATAGACAATAAAAAAGACTTGCAGAGAATATAATCCTAAATTTTTAAAACATTAAGATTTTATATATTTATGTTTTTAATCTCTGAAGAGTTGTTGTTACATCATAGTTCATCATTACTTTTTGACTCATAGTGTCATTTGTTGTAATATTTTTAATTTACTGAGATGGCATTGGTTTATAAAAGTGCAAATGTTTACATGGTTTAGGAGTACAGTCTTACTGCCCCATACCTACCACCAAACTACAATGTCTCTCCACCATTGTCCGTCAGATCTTTCCTTTCGGCCCCACACTAGTCCTTTGGTAGTAACCTCAGTTTTGTTGTCAGATTTGAAGGACATTTTTCACTGCACATTACATTATCTATTCCTTTACTGTGTTCCTTTATATAATACCTACAAGTGAGATGATCCATGTTTGTTTTTCACCTTCTGCCTTATTTTACTTACTAGGATCCCTCTAGTTCCACCCTGATTGTAGGCTAAAAAGGCAAGACTGCATCTTTTTTATAGCTGTGTAGTATTCTGATGTATATCTATACCACAACTTATTTAGGTACTCATCTATAAGAATTTATGTTTTAGTCTCAGCATATAATAAATAAATTAGAATATTTTTAAATAAAAATTTTTATAATTCCAAATTCAGCAAAATGCCTGTATATCCCTCATATTTTCTCAAGTTATTGCTATTTTGTCAAATATAGTAATGCAATTTTATTTAAAGCAGTATTTGAAAAATGACATCATAGAGATATTTATAAGACAAATGGACTGAAGAAATAGTAAAGCAGGTAAAGTACTAACCTGCATATATTTGACACAGGTTCAATTACTGCCACCTCATATGGTCTCCCAAATACAGCCAGGAGATGATCACTGAGAACAGAGCTAGAAATAAGCCTTAAACACCACCTTCTGTGTCTTCAAAACAACAAAAAATATGATATAATATACATATAACCACAATATCTATTTATAACATAAATAGTATTAGTCACTCTAAATAATATTAGTTATTTAGGATTGCTACTTAGTTTCATATTTATGAAAATAATATTAAGTGTGATTGTTTCAGGATACAAAGTAAATTAATTTATATTGAAATGATACATAAGAAAAATAAAATATAATAACATTAACCTAATGTCAATTATATTTTTTTAATTTGGTAGTGATTATTTAATTCATATGAATATTTTTGCTATAGCATTAAAATTTTACGTAAAAATGAACAGGACTAAAATGACAAGAATCAGTAAATTAGAAAAGCATTTAAATTTTGAGCTTGGGAGCTGGAGCAATAGCACAGAGGGTAGGGTGTTTGCCTTGCATGAGGCCAACCCAGATTCCCAGCATCCCATATGGTCCCCTGAATACCATATAATCCCTCCCCCAGAAAGCAGAGAACAAAAATAAGATAAAATAAAATCTGACTTGTAGTTTGAGATTGATTTTTATCTTTTTTGTTTTCTTTTCTCTTCTTTTCTTTTTTCTTTAGGATTGGAGTGAAAGCGCAGCGGGTAGGGCGTTTTCCTTGCATGTGGCTGACCCAGGTTCATTTTCACAATCTCCTTCTCCTCCTTCTCCTTCTCCTTCTCATTCTCCTTCTCCTTCTCCTTCTTCCTCTTCTTTCTTTTCCCCCTCTTCCTCCTCCTCCTCCTCCTCATTCTTCTTTTTCATCTTTTTAATTTTTTTATTGAATCACCATGTGATACACTGTGACAAAGCTGTTCCTGATTGGGTTTCAGTCATACATATTCCAATATCCATCCTTCCACCACTGTCACTCCATTGCTCATCGATTTGTTTGAGCGGGAACCAGTAACGTCTCTCATTGAGAGACTTATTGTTATTGTTTTTGGCATATCCAATATGCACGGGTAGCTTGCCAGGCTCTCCGAGAGGGGCGGAGGAATCGAACTCGGGTCGGCCGCGTGAAAGGCCAATGCCCAACGGCTGTGCTATCGCTCCAGCCCTATCCTTCCACCAGTGTACATTTTATACCACCAGTATCCCCAGTATCCTTACCCCCACCTCCAGCCTGCATATATGACAAGCACTTCTCTTTTTTCCTCTCTTTCTCTCCACTTTTGGGCATTATGGTTTGCAGTACAGATACTGAGCAGACATCATGTTTGGTCCTTTCCCCACTTTCAGCACACAGCTCCCATCCAGAGTGACCATTTCTAACCATCATTGTCATAATGGTTCCTTCCCGTTCCCAACTGCCCTCTCCATGGCACTTATTTTAGTCTTCTAACCATGATTCAATCCTGGCCCTTGTTTGTACTGTCCTTAAAAAACTCATGTTTTTTAATCCCATAAATGAGTGAAATTATTCTATATTTGTCCCTCTATTTCTGATTCATTTCACTCAGAATGATACTCTCTTTGTCCATCCATTTATAAGTGGATTTCATAACTTCATTTTTCCTAAAAGCTGCATAGTATTCCATTATGTTGATGTACCATAATTTCTTTGACTAGTTGTCTGTCAAACTATACACTTATTTTTAATTACATTTTGTTAGCAGCCATTTTCAAAGATGGTATCTCATGTTGAGTTGAACTCTCCTAATAACAGTAGATGAACATTTTTTCTTGTCATTATTTTTCAGATCCACACCTCCATTCAACATATCTCTTCATTTCTATGCAGGTTTCTTTCACTATTCAGAAGATTTATATTTTGGTAAGTCTTATTTTTAACTTTAGCTATATTACTCTTGTCACTGAGACCAAATTCCGAAAAATATTTCTGAGGGATAAAGTCAAGAATTATATCACCTTCTCTCCCTCTGTAATTTTAGCTACCAGGTCTTCTAGCAAACTGTTTAATCCACTTGGATTAACTTTTTATTCATGGTATTAGGTAGTGGCACCATTTAATTTCCTTTGCATTGATTATCCAGTTTACCTAGCACCATTTATTATAGCCATACACCATGATCCATTGTAGGCTTGTAATTTCTTTTTCGTAGCGGAGTTCTACACATGAATTTGTTTTTACTTCTGCTCTCTCAATTCTGTCTTATTGACACATTTATCTATTTTCCCAACATAATGCTATTTTAATCAATATATATTTGCAGTATAGTTTGAAGTTTAGAAATATGTTACCCCTGTTTGTTTTATTTTCTCAGTATTGTTTCTACTATTTGGGGTCTTTGTTGTTCCAAATAAATTTTATGGAGTTGTTTTGGTTCCATTTATATAGGGATCCAAGTAAACTTCATGATGTTTTTTATTTCTATGAAAAAGTGATGACTGGATTTTGATATGAATTGCATTGAACATATATGTTGTTTTAGGTAATATAAGCATTTTAACAATGTTAATTTTAATTCATGATCATGCAAGGATTCTTTTATTCTTGTGCCTTCTTTTTATCTCAATAACATATTACAGTTTTCATATAAAGGTCTTTTCACATTTTTTATTTAAATTGATTGTTAATGGCTACATTTTGAGATCTTTAAGGTACTTCTTGTCTTGTGGTTTTGACTTGCCTGCTAAAAATTAGATATGGATTGGCAGGTGTTAGATTGTTTTTTTCTGACAGTCGTAAACACTCCTGAGTTATCTTCACCCACTGTTATCTCGGATATTTCTAGGTATAGATGGAGCATTTGTGGGGGATTTACTTTCAGGGGCTGTTACTATGGAGACCGAGCTCCAACACGGCATAATTCAGTCCTGCTAATCACATGCCCTGAGAGGTGACCAACATGGCAACTGCCATCAACTCCAACCCTTGGCTTGATAGCCTATAATTTTGATTTTGTTTTTGTTTTGTTTTGTTTTTATTTGGAATCACATCCAGTGGTTCTTAGGGCTTATTCCTGCTGCTATGCTCATGGTCTCTCCCAACAATGTTTAGGGATAATATTGATGTCAAGGGTCAAACTTGGCTCAGCCTCATGCAAGGAAAGTGCTTTATTTATTGTCTCTGCACCCCTACCTTATAATTCCCTGACTCCCATTCTAGTGTTGTAAATATGGAAATGTTTGGTTGGGGTGCCAGTGTTTGGCAAAAGTATCCCCACCTTCCTACTCTCAAAGGTAAAATTCTTCAGCTTAGAACTTTTCTTAGTTACAGGTTATTGCCCTGGATAGCCTTTTTTCTTGGCAAGAGTATCTCTCTGACTTCTTCCTCTCCAGCTGCTGTCATTTGTTCACTATTATGGACATTTGTTTTTATGGTTTCTGTGTTAATTAATCCATGTGTAGTTATAGATTTGCCATGATTGTGATTAGAGTTAATTCAACTTCTTCTGTTTTTGCTGTCTTGGTCCCACTACTCTCCTTTGATCTGAAAACATTTTTACTGGTTTATATAATAGCACTATTGTCCTATTGTTCATTGATTTGCTTGAGATTTGCTTGAGTGGGCACCAGTAACGTCTCCATTGTGAGACTTGTTGTTACTGCTTTTGTCATATCAAATACACCACGGTAGCTTGCCAGGCTCTGCCATGTGGGCGGGATACTCTCTGTAGCTTGCCTAGCTCTCTGAGAGGGATGGAGGAATCAAACCTGGGTCTGCCACGTACAAGGCAAATGCTTTACCCGCTGTGTTATCACTCCAACCCACTAAAATCCTCAAGCTTTTCTTAGCATATGGATAATTTCAGTATTGATAGGTATCATATCCTATCTCCAAGTGTGGCTCAGAAACAAAATATTACTGCACACGCCCTCGGGACCAGATAAGATCCAGAGCTGCTGCTTGCAAAACAGACCCTCTGCTCCCTCAAGACTATGATCCAAGAGGTCTTCTAACTCATTTTGGCTCTCAGAGCAGCTTCTTACAGAAATGCATCTAGACTGTGAACTGAACTAAAACATCAGAAATTCAAAACCGCGCAGCCTCTGTCATAGAATCTTATTCTCAGCAATGAAAATAAATTATTAAATTATGCCTTTTCAGCAGGCCTGATTGTTGGGGGAAAATTCCAAACAATAATAGTGAGTTTTCTATTAAAATATTGAATTTATTCAAATTATAGAGAATAAAATGAAGATCATTAGCTACTCAGGTGGGAGGTGGGTGGGAGGGGGGTATATTGGGGTTCTTGGTGGTGGAACATGTGCACTGGTGAAGGGATGGGGTTTCAATCATTATATGACTGAGATTTATACCTGAAAGCTTTGTAGTTTTTATCATGGTTATTCAATATAATAAAATAAAATTTTAAAAATAATAATAAATAAAAAATATTACTGCACATTTTATTTTTCCCTTAATCATGACAATATTTTATTTTTATTTTTATTTTTATTATTACTATTATTATTATTATTTTGCATTTGGGGTCACACCTGGCAATGCTCAGGGCTTATTCCTGGCTTTGCACTCAGGTATTATTCCTGGAGGTGCTCAGGGGACCATATGTGATGTGGGATGCTGGGGATTGAACCTGGGTGGGCTGTGTGCAAAGCAAATGCCCTACCTGTTGTACTATTGCTCCAGCCTCATTGACAATAATTTAAATCTATAAAATAATGGATTTAAATTTAAATGAGATAATTAGTAAAGGCCAGTATAAATGTCTTCTCATCTTCTTGTACTCAATTACTATTATGACCTATTGACTATGCTTTCAAAATATTTCTAATTTATTCACTTTATATAGCAAATTAAGTCTTTATTGTTTTTCACCTAAGTATAGTAATCATCAGGCTGAACTTTCTATTTCAACTAGTTTTGTTCTATTCTTCATAAACTAGAAATATCAACTAAATAGACAACTAGATCAGATTAAGTCATTTATCTGGGAATACATTCCAATGTTTTCCTTTGCTTATTTTGAATGAAACTCAAATACTAGCTTATATTACCTACTCACTCTTACCTCTTTGTCATCTCTTTTTTATTCATGAAACTACACATATAGTGGATATTCTTTTATAAATTTTAGCTTTAATAATATATAATGATACACATCTAGATTTTCCCTACTAGCAATTAGAAAAGTTGAATGTACACTATACTATAATTTAGAAAATAAGCACAAATTGAGGTAACTGATTAAGAAAAAAAATGTAGGTTTGAAATTTTTAGAATCAAAGGTTTAAGTCCAGACTCAGCCATTTATTGGACTAAGATCACCCTTAATATTTCTGGTTTTAGATTTTAAAATGTGGGTAATAGTTTCTGCTTCATAAACAAATTGGTGACACTTTAAAAACCAAACATATACGAGACACTTAATGAATAATAGCCATTGATGCAATAAAAAGAAACAAAAAGATGTGATTTTATATTTTCACATAAAAGCTAAAATGATAGTCGCATTCATGTTTATGCTGTTGGACTCAGCTTTAGCTTTAAACATATTTAAAGGGATTTAAACCCGAGATTTCTTTACAGAATGTAAAATATAGGACTCATTTTATTATGCTTTTCTGGATCACTTTACACTTTTAAATTCTCTGAGTTCACTGTCTTGTCATGAGGCTAAGAAGGGAACATAATCAAGGGGTTATTGTTATATCTTTAGAGGGGATAGAACTTGAGGGATATACAGAGATTGTGGATGTTTGGAGATTATCCTTACCTTTTATGGAGGAGAGGTCCTTGTCAGTAGGTAATTATATAAAAAAAAAATAATCTCTGCATCCTCATCCCTGTTTTAGCAGTCTACCTATTTTAAACCAAGTGCTCAGCCCATCCCACCATTTGTTAAAAAAAGTATCCAGGAAATTAGTCTCATATTGTGTTGTGTTTTGTTTTTTTGTATCTCACAAATGAGTGCAATCATTCCATGTTATTCTAATACACAGGGACGGTAGAAACAAGGGCCAGGAGGATTTGTCCACGGTTGGAAGCCTGCCTCAAGTGCTGGGGGAGAAGGTAGTTGGGATAGAGAAGGGACCACTATGACAAAGATCACAGGAAATCATCACTCTGGATAAGAACTGCGTGCTATATGTAGGTAAAGGAACAAACATGGTGACTTCTCAGTATCTGTAATTGCAAACCACACAGCTCAAAGATAGAGAGAGGAAGGAAAGTGCCTGTCATAGAGACATGCTGAGGTGAGGATAGCAGGAGGGAAAACTGGGGACAATGGTGGTAAGAAATGTATACTTATGGAGGGATGGGTGTGGAACATTGTATGACTGAAATCTGGTCATAAACAGCTTTGTGCATCTCATGGTGATTGTATCACTGTATCATTGTCATCCAATTGCTCATTGATTTGCTCAAGCAGGCACCAGAAACGTCTCCAATGTGAGACTTGTTGTTACTGTTTTTGGCATATTGAATACGCCACGGGTAACTTGCCAGGATCTGCCGTGCAGGCAGGATACTCTCTGTAGCTTGCCGGGTTCTCCAAGAGGGACAGAGGAATTGAACCTGGGTTTGCTGTGTGGAAGGCAAATGCCCTACCCGCTGTGCTATCGCCCAGTATCAAAGGGAAAATGTCTGGAATCCTATTTCAGAATACCCCTCCCATAATCTGAGCGCTTCCCCGCCTTTTTTCCTTTTCCTTTCTTTCCCCCCTTTAAAATATTTTTTTTAATTTGGCTAACATAATTAGATAAATAAGTTATCTGAGTTCATAGTATAGTTTGATAGTTTCTTTTTATGTATTAAAAATAATGAAGACAGTAAACAAAATTATATTTCTTCTAAATATATACTTTTTTACTAAACATGTAAATATTCTAAAGTGCATTATATAAATGTATATGATAATTTCTGGAATGTTTTGTGTTCAACTAAAAATGCTTGTATAGAAATGTACAGAGTATAGTCAAATTAGTCTCAGTAAATTCTTTCAACCACAGTAATCTAAGTTCAGAGTCCTTTTGGCAATTCATTTATAGCTCACAGTGAGAAGACCTAAAATCAGAAGTTAGAGAAGGACCAGTGAACTTTCTCTTCAGATAGGTCAGATATAGCTGAGTATCAAAGTGATTGGATTAAAAGTAGCATCACAATATCTTTGTCATTCTCATAACAGTATCTCCTAAGTATATTTTAAAAGGAAAAAATAAATCCTAGAGATGACAATGCTTTGGTGAAAATGGTAAATTAGTAACATTTAGTTACATTAAGGACAACTATTTTGACATTCCACAAAATAAAAAACAAAAACGTAACCAAGTGTACCTAAACTGGGTAATATTTTAAACTTGAATGATCTTCTATTTTGTTTTGAATTGTTCCTTCCCCCATGTGTCCTTTCATAATTAAACTTAAATATTAAACTTAATCTTATTTTAACAGAGTAACTAGAAATATTTTTAATGAAAATTTACTTTTTGATCTATAAAATTGACCGTATAAATCAAATTTAAAGAATCAACTAGTTTGACTTAACAATTAAACTTTTGGGGCCAGAAATATTTACAAAATTCCAAAATAAGTAGGTCATAAGGAAATAATTTGTTTATTTCTACAGAATAAAAAAGGATTACTATAAGGAAAAAATCAGTTCAGGAGAATAAGGATCAGTGTTTACGTCCCCCTACTCTAAACAAAACCTCAGGGAGTCAACATGAAAATAGAAGATGACTTAGTATATGTTTAATAGGTCAGTCTTCAGATAAATCGACCTTTTCCCTGTTTCTTTTTTAAAGTGGTCATGGAAGGATGAAAGAGCAACTAGTAGCCAGAAAGGGCCAGGCAAAAGAAAGGGAGTTATAACAGTTGCCTTATAATCCACAGAAAAGCATAGAAAGACTCTAGGAAAGTTTTCCATAATTTTATAGGAATTTCAATATGACATTAACCCAGTTTTCAGCAAAAATAAAACAGGTCAGCAATTAACTGTTATCTGCATTGAATTCAATCCGGATAAGTCAGCACATTCAAGTTACACCTTGGTGCAGTAGTTGCAAAGTGTGATCAGAGATCAATAGAATGAGTATCAGCTGGTACCTTGTGAGGAAGAGCGAATCTTAAGTGGCTCTTCAGATTGATTATCCAGAAACTATAAGAGCAGGCATGGTGATCATATTTTAACAATCCCTTCAGGGGATTAGATTCAGTTTGAAGACTATGCTAAAGGATATCTAATGAAGTCAGTAGATTGTGGACCAAGAACCAAGTATACTCTGAGGAACACTGGAAAGTGACTTGACAAGGTAGAATTTTTTTTTAATTAATTAATTTATTTTTAATTCGTGAATCACCCTGAGGGCACATTTACAGATTTATACACTTTTGTGCTTATGCTTCCCTCATACAAAGTTCGGGAACCCATCCCTTCACCAGTGCCCATTCTCCACCACCAGTAAAGCCAGCATCCCTCCCGCCCTCCCCGATCCCATCTCCCCCCACCCCACCCTGCCACTGTGGCAGGGCATTCCCTTCTGTTCTCTCTCTCTAATTAGCTGTTGTGGTTTGCAATAAAGGTGTTGAGTGGCCACTGTGCTCAGTCTCTAGCCCTCATTCAGCCCGCAACTCCCTTCCCCCATATGGCCTTCGACTACATTATAGTTGATGATCCCTTCTCTGAGTTGCCCTTTCCCCAGAATGTGAGGCCAGCCTCCAAGCCATGGAGTCAACCTCCTAGTACTTATTTCTACAATTCTTGGGTGTTAGTCTCCCACTCTGTTATTCTATATACCCTAGATGAGTGCAATCTTTCTATGTCTGTCTCTCTCTTTCTGACTCATTTCACTCAGCATGAAACTTTTCATGCCCATCCATTTAAATACAAAATTCGTGACCTCCTTTTTTCTGACAGCTGCATAGTATTCCATTGTATAGATGTACCAAAGTTTCCTCAGCCAGTCATTCGTTCTAGGGCATTCGGGTTTTTTCCAGATTCTGGCTATTGTAAATAGTGCTGCGATGAACATACATGTGCAGATGTTGTTTCGATTATACTTTTTTGCCTCTCTGGGATATATTCCCAGCAGTGGTATTGCTGGGTCAAATGGGAGCTCAACCTCTAATTTTTTGAGAGTCGTCCATATTGTTTTCCAGAAGGACTGAACCAGTCGGCATTCCCACCAGCAGTGTAGAAGGGTCCCTTTCTCCCCACATCCTCTCCAACAGCGGTTGCTTTTGTTCTTTTGGATGTGTGCTAGTCTCTGTGGTGTGAGGTGGTATCTTGTGGTTGTTTTGATCTGCATCTCTCTGATGATTAGTGATGTAGAGCACTTTTTCATGTGCCTTTTGGCCATTCGTATTTCTTCCTTGGTAAAGTTTCTGTTCATTTCTTTGCCCCATTTTTTGATGGGGTTGGATGCTTTCTTCTTGTAGAGTTCAACCAATGCTTTATATGACAATGTAGAATTTTAAATTGGTTGGGTTTATAATGTAATTGACTAAGAAATTATTAAAATAGTCATTTGAGAAAGAATGATTGATTAGTTACACTTTCTCCATCAGAAAGGGGACTTACAACTCTTTTTAAAAATTAACTTATCTTTTAATTGGATCATCTTGGATTATAAAGTTACAGAGTTATTCATGATTGAGTTTCAGGTGTGCAATATTCCAGCACCAATACCTTCACTACTGTTCCCTTTCCTCCACCAATGGCCCCAGTTTCCCTTCTGGTCCCCAGCCTAACTCTGTGACAGGCACTTTTTTCTTCTATTTTTCCCCTTTCCCTTTTAGGCACAGCTCTCAATAAGGACTCTTAACTTCATTAATAAACTCTTAATAAAAAAACTTAAATGTTTGCATTTCCAAACACATTAAAGGTGACATTGGGTAACATCTATATACCCAATGTTTTCATAAGAATTTTTAAATGATTTACTCCTGTTCACATATATGTAAATGCATGTATATTACATAACCCATATAATATATATCACTATATATGTGGTATATGAGTTCCATACTATTTTGGCTTTCTTAGACATAAGTCCAATATGAGTGTATGGAGGCTTCTCCATATGAACTTGTAGTTTTCAGAGACTTGGCAGCTTCCACAATTTTAACTTAATTCTGACATTATTGACCTGGAATTAATAACAGCTTCCACAGATTTGCAGTCAGTCTCATATTATTACTTTCCCCTTTAGACACTATTAACAAGCCCTTTTTTTTGCTGCATGATTATATAAACCAGAGACTCCCAAGTTCCTCTCCTCTGATTTACATGATTTGCTGGAATGGGATACAGGACTCCGAAAATACATTAATTTCCTCACATGGTCATTGCTTTATTACAAATGATTTAATTCAAGAATAGCTAGATGAGGGACCTGAGAGATATACAGGTACTTGTCTTGCATGCAGCCAACCATGATTCATATGTCCTGCATCACACATGGTCCCCTAAAACATGATCAGGGCCACTCCTGAGCACAGAGCCAGGAATAGCCCCTGGCAATGCATGTGCTTCCAAACCCTAAAGCAAAACAACACGAGAAAACAAAGAGATGAAGGAGATAGAAAGGGAAGGGGTAGATAAGAGGTGTGGCACTCACGTGCACCATTCCCTCAGACATCCATATTTTCAACAACCTGGAAGCCCTCTGAAGCATCACGAGTTCCGAGTTACCGTATGGTATGCATGTTTAAGACAGAGACTTTGTTACTTAAGCCTGATTGTGGATTGATTGGCTAGTGTTCATTAGTCATTAGAAATTGAATTCAATCTAGTCACTCTTCCTTTCCTGAAGTTCAGTCAAACTGGAGGGTCCCTCTAATCACAGGATTGGTTTAGTGACAACCAGTTTCTAGTTTTGGATACTTCCCCAAACTTGCTTTTATTAACCAAAAGAGAGATCTTTATTATCTTAACAGGTAATTAGTTACCTCAATGTTTGAGAATTTATATATTTCTGATAAATTACCATACTGCATATGCATATATAGGTACCCCTTCAAGATAACACCTGCTTAATAGGTAATTTCTTTCCTTAAATAGGCTATGCACATGTAATATTAATCTAGGAAATATTATTTAATTATTTATGTATTGCTTTTTTGGGTCACACGCGGCGATGCACAGGGGTTACTCCTGGCTTTGCACTCAGGAATTACTCTTGGCGGTGCTTGGGGGACCATATGGGATGCTGGGAATCAAACCTAGGTGGGCAGCGTGCAAGGCAAACACCCTACCCACTGTACTATTGCTGCAGCCCCGGAAATATTATTTAAACGTGTCTTTTTCTTCATTGTTTACTCTTGCTAAAAACTTTAAAAATTCATAAATTTATAGAGGTAATAAATAATAACCTGCTCTTCTGATTCAGACTTCTGTATGTCAAAGTCTGAATTCAGTCTCAATGTATGTAATTTAGTTCATGTTATTTCAATTTGTCTAGTTACCGCTGTAAAAAACTAAAGCACACCGAGGGGTGCATGCACTCACAGGCTCTCCGGGCTGCTGTGTCTCACCGCCTGCGTTAGGTGCTCTGGAACCCGCTGTGTATGGACTGGATCGGGAGGGCCGTTGGCCAAGGACAGGCGAAGGAAGAACGAGGACCAAGCTGGTTGCTGATTAGTTACCGTTTATTCAATCTTCCATCTTTCTCATCTCCTGCACTCCCAGCTCTGGTCTCTCTCTGGATCTACTGCAGCCTCCCTCACTTCTCTCGTCCCTCCTCCTACTTCTCTCTCCCACCTTGCCCTCTAGGCTACACCCAGCCAGGTAGCAAAATCAACATAAGAAAGCCCTTCCTGAGGGCAGGGCATTCCAAAGCCCTTCCTGACTCTTAAGGTTTTTTTCCTTTCCTTAGTTCAAACACTTATTAACATTTTAAAACTAGTTATTTTTGTATGTACATAGCAAGAGATACATTGAGGCTTGCAGGGCGGCTCTCCTGGCAACATCTTGCCACAGGCTCAGACCACAGCACTCAGGCCAGATTAATTATTCCTAACCCTAGCAGGGTCCAAATCTAGTTATCACTGTTTGGATCACGACAACATTTGTCCATGATCAAGCTCTTAACTTATAGTTAAGCATTAGGCACTTTGGCCAGGCCCATCTCAATGCCAGGGTAGCATACAACTCACACAACTCACCGCTTGCCCTGGGTCCTTCTTGTCCCTCGTCAGGACCCTGCTTTTGGGGGTGCTAGGTAGTAAGGGCAGCTGAGGCTTAGGTCGAGAGAACAGATGAAAATATATGTAGAGTCAAATGACTCCCAGGTTACAAAAGCATAGCATTTGCTAAGTATTCCTGTGTCCATACAAAAAGGACATTGCTCTGAATAAACTATGCAAAGGACTCAAGCAGAAGAGAAAAACAATATTTACAAGTCAACAGAACACTAAGAAAGAAGCTACAAATAAACAAAGAGGAATGGGAGCACTGTAATGGGAGTAACCCAATAAACCTAAACTACCTGAGGCAATGTTATCCTACAACCATGATATATTTGAATTAGTTTGTTTCCTTCGTCCCTCTTGGAGAGCCCGGCAAGCTACTGAGAGTATTGCGCCCACACGGCAGAACCTGGCAATCTATTCATGGTGTATTGGATATGCCCAAAACAGAAACACATAAATCTCACAAGGAGAGATGTTACTGGTGCCCACTCGAACAAATCGATGAGCAATGGAATGATGGTGACAGTGTCAGTGAGAGCATAGTCAGTGGCGGGTGATGACCATCTGTCATCACTTCGTTTTGCATATACTTTATTTACAAACTTCTACAATACAAAAATGAAAATAAGTTCCAGAGTATTATCAAAACAGTCAAGTAACCTTCAGAAGAAATTTAATCTAGACAGAGAGATGACAGGGAGAGAGACAAAGAAGGAGGAAAAGTAGGTTAAAAAGGGAGAGAAGGAATGTAAGATAAAATAGCCTCAGGTAGTTTAGGTTTATCGGGTTGTTCCCATCACAGTGCTCCCTTTCCTCTGTGTTTATTTGTAACTTCTTTCTTTGCACTTGGTTGACTTGTAAATATATTTTTCCTCTTCTCCCTAAGTTCTTTGTATAGTATATTCAGAGCAATATTTTTGTATGAGCATATGATCCAAAAAGTAATAACTAGACTCGGACCCTGCTAGGGTTAGGAATGTTTAATCTGGCCTGAGCTCTGTAGCCCGAGTCTGTGGCAAGATGTTCCCAGAAAAGCTGCCCTACAAGCCTCAATGTACCTCTTCCTGTGCCCATACGAAAAGTACATTGGTCTGAATATACTCTACAAAGAACTTAAGGAGAGAGAAAAGCAATATTTAAAAGTCAACCTAGCACAAAGAAAGAAGTTACAAATAAACACAGAGGAAAGGGAGCACTATGATGAGAACAACCCAATAAACTTAAACTACCTGATGCTATGTTATCCTACAGAGAAATAGATAAAGAGTTAGGAAATACAGGAAAAAATGAATAAATGAAACAAAAATAATAGTTCAAATTTAAATAGCTTGCTGTGAGATAAGCAATTTATCAGAAATTCTATTTGTAGGTTATTTAATTAAATCTGATTTCACACACACTGGTCCTATAAAAGAAAGAGAGAGTGAACACTAGGATACCCTCTGTCATCTAATATTGTTCATCAGACACTTTCTCCAAGAAAAATCTCAATTAAACAGTACATAAAATTTTACACTTTGAAAGATTGTCTCAACACTTTTTATACACATGGGATTTTTTCTATGAAGATGACAATGACTGTAATATTTTATATTCTCTTGAAATATCACACTATATTGTCTTTCATGACATTGCAGTGTGAATATGGAATAAAATTTTATAGTTTAAGATACTCTGTTTGTAAAATTGTTGAACATGGTGGATAAAAATTTTTACTTAATTAGAATTGAACCAAAAATAATACCATGCATGAATTATAATGTATGCACACCAAATACAACGGTAAGAAATTGCTACTTTTCCTTTAACATTCATAAATATATGCAGAAGCATAATGTTAATCTCTAGAATTATTTTGTTTGTTGCAACTCCTATACATACCCTATATCTATTCCTGCTTGAACATACATTTTTTTTAGCATGCTAAACTTTTACTTATGGTTTAATAAATATTATGTAGATGATATTAACAGTGAATTATACCAAATCCTGGGAGATGAATTATTCTAACACTTCTTGAGCTCTTCTATAAATTGAAGAAACAGAAAGCTTTCCTCCATATGGTGTATATGAGATCAACATGGTGATGATACCAAAGGCAGACAGAATTATCACCAAAAACGCCCAGAAATTTTGACAATATTAATCAATTTATTATAAAATTCTTAATAAATTAGTGAAATAGAAAATATACTTTAACATGGGCTGGAGTGATAGCACAGCAGTTGGGCTTTCGCCTTTCACGGGGCCGACCCAAGTTCGATTCCTCCGCCCCTCTCGGAGAGCCCGGCAAGCTACCGAGAGTATCGAGCTCGCGTGGCAGAGCCTGGCAAGCTACCTGTGTGTATTGGATATGCCAAAAACAGTAACAATAAGCCTCTCAATGAGAGACGTTACTGGTGCCCACTTGAACAAATCGATGAGCAACAGGATGACAGTGACAGTGACTTTAACATAGCAAATACCATATGAAACGAACTTCAATAACAAAAATCTTATTGGACATAATACAAGATGGCTACTTCCAACAATATTTTTCAAATATTATTACAAGACCTAATTACATCAATTTGGGAAGAAAATCAAAGGTGTTAAAAATTGGGAAAAATGTTAAACTCTTACTAATTTTAGACGGCATGACAAAATGCTAGAAAATCTCAAGATCTACCCCAAAACTGTTACAAACAATAAACTAATACAGTAAAGTGGGAGGCTACAAAATAAATGTACAAAAATTGCTTGTATTTGTGCAAATCATGACATAAAAGAGAAAGAAATAAAAAAGTTCAAATTGCATGAAAATATTCAAGTATAAAGAATTGACTTAATGAAGGAGCGGAAAGACATACATATTTAAAACTGCTACCAGTAAAAAAATAAAAGAATATATAAGAGAATAGACTTTTTAAACTTGAACGTTTTACTTATTTTTATTATTTAATGGGTTGGAACAATTAACATTTTAAATAGCCACTCTAACCAAAGTAGTCTATAGATTTATTGCAATACCTATTAAAATTGCAGTGAAATTCCTCAAGAACATTAAATA
Organism: Sorex araneus; assembly: GCF_027595985.1. Classification (NCBI taxonomy): domain Eukaryota; kingdom Metazoa; phylum Chordata; class Mammalia; order Eulipotyphla; family Soricidae; genus Sorex; species Sorex araneus. The sequence continues at coordinate 84,554,184 of NC_073303.1, read as the reverse complement.
AACATTACTAAAATTTGTATTGGAAGATCAGTCTTCCAGATAGTAAAACATTTATTGACAAAACTATGGGTGGCATTGTGCAATGAACATATAGATGTGTACAGTGTTTTTGTTTTACTATTTTATTTTTTTGTTCTCGAACGGATATAAAGGAGTGGAATTGGTGGATCTTATAAACATATGTTTAAGATTTTTCACAGAAAATAAAGCAGTTTACATTCCAACCAACACTGAAAAAGTTTCCTTCTTAACTACATTGTTTCAACACTTGTTGCTTCTGGCTTTTCTGACAAACATTTCTACTAATGGGAAGTTATTAATGAAAATACCTGACTGTTATTTTGATTGTTATTATTTTGATAATCAAAAATTTTGATTTTCTTTAATCTTCTTGCAATTCTCATGAAATCATGAAATCCCTGTTAATCATCAATTTCTCTAGCAGGCTCAGTAACCTCTCCATTCGTCCTTTCCCTGAGATCTTAGAAGTCTCTCTCGGAAGAGATCTTGGAAGTCCTCCCAATGATGTCGCACTGGGGGCTTTTTCAGGGTCAGGGGAATGAGATCCAGCTTGTTACTGGATTTAGCATATGAATACACCATGGGAAGCTTGCAAGGCTGTCCCATGTGGGCAGGAAACTCTCAGAAGCTTGCCAGTTTCTCCCAGAGAGAGAAGTGTGGCTACAAGATAACGCAAAGTGGCCGCACACTTCTGGGAGCTTGCTTTTAAGTCTCTGGGTGCTGACGTTGATGGAATTACACACACCTGGGTTCCTCTGCCGGTACCTTCATGCGTGAGGCCTGTCCTGACATGTGGAGAGGGGCCTCGAGCATGGCTGTAGCTATGTTCCCTTGGTCTCCGGCCGCCGGGAGCTCTGCTCAGGGTGGGGAGGGAAGCTGGAGCCCATCCCCTCCGAGGGGTCCCAAGGAAGACAGCCAGGCGTGCGGGCAAGAGACTCTCTGCTATTCTAGCTCTAATTTTTCAATAGAGATAATTATCATCACTTTGTAAGGCTTCTATGTTCATTATTGGCATACATGAAGTATGCATCCCAATGTTTTTAATAAATGTTTAATTTTACTCAATATTTACTATTTAAATATTCTTATTTATTTTTATTCCTGTTTACTTAAATCTAAATTGCATCTTATTACCATCACTGATCAGTGATTTTGTTCAACTACTTTCAGGGTCTATAAAATAATTATATCTTTGCATATTATCTTTAATCAACATACCATAAACACACAGAGTTTATAGAGCATCAAACTTAGTCCCCCAGAACAGCCCAACATAGTAATTAGATTTCCAATGACATTCCCAAAAATGGCATCAAAATTCTCCTTTTCTAGTCAAAATAGTGTGTTCACAGGGCAGCTAGCAATAACTTTTAGAATGTATATCCCTAAAGGACTTAAGAAGACAAATATACTCTCAAGCTAAAATAAACTTCAAGTTTATTCAGATGATCATCATTTGAAAATGAGAATTAATTCTTCACTATTACTACACCTAGACTGTACAAATGATCCCCAAGGGGACTGCAAACTTAATTGGATTCTTGCAATTATAAAATCGCTTAAGGAAGCAACTTAATAAGCAAAACTATCATGTCCCTTGGAAAAGCAAATACATTGGATATTTTTTAATGACAAATGTGTACATAGTATGTCCTTTCAATATAGAAAGTGCAGGGCTGGAGAAATAGTACAGCAAATATGCTTGCCTTGCATGTGGACAACCCTGGTGTGATCCTTGGCACCATATATGGTCTCCTTAGGACTTCCGGGGGTCATGCCTGAATACAGAACCAGGAGTAAGCGCTAAGCACAGTCGGCGTGTGGCCCAATAATGAAAGGAAGAAAGCAGACAGAAGCAAACAAGCAAAGCATTTTCCTCTTTATAAACTACTTATTCATGAAAATTTAAAGTAATATATTAATTACTCAAGAGTAATATGCCCTCCCTTGATTCTTAAAATCAATGCAATGCTAAAACATGATATTTCCCATTTTGTATATTAGAGATTGTCCAAATTAAGATATCACTTGAGTATAAACTTGGATATGCCAGGGGAACCCATTGCTCTGCTTTTCTCACTTTTCATTTTTTAAAAAATATATTTTTTTATTTAATTAAAGAACCATTCTTACAAAGTGATTGGTAGTTGACTTTTAGGCATAAAGCAGTCCTCCAACACCAATCCCACCACCAATGTCAATTTTCCTCCACCAGTGCTCCCATAGTCTGTCCCACCCCCACCCCCTCACCGGATCCCAGCTTCCCATCCCTGCCTAACAGACAGATTCAAAGTTCCAGTTGTTGCGGTTTAGCGCTCATGTTTTCAGTGTCGTCAAGTCTGTATTTTGGAGATATACAGCTATATCTTATATACAGATACAAGAGAGTCTCCTGCCTGCGAACCTGGCTCTCTTCCCCGGGGCCCCTCGGAGGGGCTGGGCTCCAGCTTCCCTCCCTGCCCTGAGCAGTGCTCCCGTGGCTGATAAGTTCTGGAGCCTTAGCCACAGCCATGGTCAAGGCCCCTCTCCACACGTTGGGACGAGCCTCATACATGAGGGTACCGGCAGAGGAAACCAGGTGTGTGGAACACAGGGCTGAGACCTCCAAGCCTGCTCGGATTGGGACTAGGCCCCTTCCGCCCAGATTTCCCATTTTCCAGTAGCTAGGCAGTCACACACAGGGACTGTCCCCAGCGCCATGTAATCCCACCAACGGCCCACATCCAGAGACTTAAAACCGAGCTCCCAGAAGCATGCTTCAAGGCTGATCAACATCTTATAGCCTACTTCTCCCTCTGGGAGAGCCTGGCAAGCTACTGAGAGTTTCCTGCCCACATGGGAGAGCCTTGCAAACTCCCCATGGTGTATACATATGCCAAAAACAGCAACAATGCTGGGTCTCATTCCCCTGACCTTGAAAGAGCCTCCAATGTGGCATCGTTGGGAAGGCTGAGTAGAGAGGCTTCTAAAATCTCAGGGATAGGACGAATGGAGACGTTACTGAGACCGCTTGAGAAATTCCACGATCAAGGGGATAATGAAGATGATGATGATGATCATGATGACAGCTCTACCATTCTGACACATGACCAGTATAACTGAAACCTTGATTGCTTTTCTTATTACTTCCCTTTCTCTTCTTCTTTCTCCCCCCCCCCCCTTGATTTGTTTCCTTCTTTCTCCTTTTCTAAACTCTGGGCTCAAGACTTATCTAGGAATCCTCTTTTTACTACAATACAATAAAGGAGATTATTCTGTATTTGGTTTTCTTATTCTGAGTAACTTCATTTAAGCTAACATCGTTCAGTTCCAACCAACTTGCAGATATTGTATGATTTCATCTTTATTTGCACCTGCATAATATTCCATTGTTCATATACCACATCTTTATAATCCATTTATCTATTGATGGACATCTAAATTAATTCCATATCGTAGCAATTGCTAATTGCTCTTTCAACAAAATTTTCTGTTTGAAAAAGGTATAAATTGTCTTTTACAGGGACAGAGTGATATTACAATGGGTAGCACACTTGCCTTACGCTCAGCTTACCCAGGTTCGATCCCTGCCACCCTATATCGTCCCCTGAGCACCACTAGGGGTGATCCCTTAGTTCAGAGCCAGGATTAAGAACTGCTGGATGTTACCCCAAGACAAACCAAAACAAATTACCTTTTAAATGTTAGAATCAGTTTGTTTTTATTTTTTTTTAATTTTTATTATTTTTTTAATAAAAATTTTATTTTATTAAATCACCGTGTGGAAGATTACAATGCTTTCGGGCTTAGGTCTCAGTTATACAATGCTGAAACAACCATCCCTTCACCAGTGCCCATATACCACCACCAAAAAAAACCCACACAGTACACCTCCCATCCCGCCCCCCCACCCCCTACCTTGTAACTGATAAGTTTCATTTTACATTCTGTTTACTTTGGTTACATTCAATATTTCAACACCAACCTCACTATTGTTGTTAGGAGTACCCCACTAGATTCAGACCTACTGTGAAGACAAATAAGTTCGCGCGGCCGCTACGGTTTTGAATTTCTGTACTTTAACACAAAGTCCAGGGAGATTTCTTTCAGATATCGGATCATTGCAGGCTTGAAAACCCAATCTGTGGTCATCTTAATATGGCGGATACTGCGTCCTTCATCCCCGGAGAGAAAGAGGCGAGAGAGAGAAATACCTTTCCCCTCCTGGGCGGGCACGGGGCCGAGGCTTAGTTCTCAGGCTGGAGACATTCTGCGAGGAGTTGCCCATGCCGAGAGAGGTTTTGCTGGGTCTGGATTCACGCTTGTGCAGCTGTGGAGAGGCCGCACACGCATGCGGCCCCCGGGATCACATCTCGGCGGTGGGAGGGGCCGGTGCCTCCCACCTTCCCAAGAGCACCCTCGTGTCCTTTTGCTGCAGTTTTTGTCGTAAATCCCATCTGGGGTCGTCTTAATATGGCGGCCACCGCGCCCTTCATCCCCGGAGAGAAAGAGGCGAGAGAGAGAAATACCTTTCCCCTCCTGGGCGGGCACGGGGCCGAGGCTTAGTTCTCAGGCTGCAGACATTCTGCGAGGAGTTGTTGCCCATGCCGAAAGAGGTTTTGCTGGAGAATCAGTTTGTTTTTAAATAACTCTTTAAGCGCAAGTTTATAGACACTGATAGACACTGCAAGTTTATACGGCCCTTTGATTTATAACTTTGAGATATATCTTTAACCTGAGTTGATCTTGTCTTTACTTGGTGTTCAAGAAGTATCTGTAATAATAAAGATTCTACTGGAGGGATAAAAGTAATAACAAGTATGAAAAAAATATTTAAAATCTTATACAAGGATTATCACAAATTGCTACAGAGATTAATTAGTCAAAATATTTTCAGATTTATAACTTATTTTTTGGGGGGAGCTGGAGTGATAGCACAGCAGGTAGGGCGTTTGCCTTGCACACAGCCGACCCGGGTTCGATTCCTCTGTCCCTCTCTGAGAGCCCGGCAAACTACTGAGAGTATCCCACATGCATGGCACAGCCTGGCTAGCTACCCGTGGAGCATTCGATATGCCAAAAACAGTAACAACAAGTCTCACAATAGAGATGTCATTGGTGTCTGCTCAAGCAAATCGATGAACAACAGGATGATTGTGCTATATATATACATATGTATATAGATTTAACTCATTGGCTATTTGATTCTGACCCATTATTCAGTGAGTCTGTCTTTATTCCAGTATAATGCAGTCTTGATCACTATATCTTTATAAAACAGGTTCAACTTAGGTAATGAAATACATCCCAATTTCTTATTTTTCAGGCTTTGGATATTAATGATCTTTTCTGATTCCATACAAATTTTATTATTGACTTGTATAGGTTCTGGGAAAATGTTATCTGGATGTCATTTTGAATCTATATAATAGTTTTGGTAGGATAGTCATTTTATCAATATTGATTTTATTTCCCAATCCATTAAAAATGGTACTTTTCCATTTCCTATGTCTTCTTCTATGTCTTTCTTAAGAGACTTAAAGTTATAATGGTATAGGTCTCTCAAGTATTTTGTTAAGTTGATTCCTAGATACTTGACGTTTTGGGATACTATTTTAAATGTAATAGACTCCCTGACTACTTTCTACCCTGATTTATTCTTTATATATAAGAATATCACCCATTTTTGTGTATTTACTTTATAGCCAGCCACCTTTCTGTATTGGTTTATTGTTTCTAGGAGGTTTGTGTGTGTGTGTGTGTGTGTGTGTGTGTGTGTGTGTGTGTGTGTACTATTTTAATTCTTATATGTATGTCATCATGTTATCTACAAATACTAATAGTTTGAGTTCTGCTTTTCCAAATTGGATCCCTTTGAATTTTCTTTTTGCCTAATTTCCATATTCTATTATGTGTTGAATCAAATGGGAGACAGTAGACATCCCTGACTTCTACTTGATCTCAGAGGGAATTATTCCAGTTTTTTCATCAATAGGAATGATATTGGCCATGGACTTGTCATACATGTCCATCGTATCTTGAGGAAACTTCCTTCCACCCCTATTTTGTTGAGGATTTTATCATGAATAGATGTTGAATCTCATCAAAAGCTTTGTCTGCATCGTCTTTAGTTGTCTTGCATGATTGTTTTCCATCTTTTATAAATCTTCATCTACCATGTGAGGTTATGTGTGTGTCTTTAGGCAGCAAATAGATGAATTTTTTTCCTTATCGATCTAGCTACTCTATGCCTTTTCATAGGATAGTTTAGTCCATTGGCATTAGGAGAGATTATTGACATAAGGGTCTGCTATCGTGTGTGTGAGAGAGAGACTGAGAGAGGGAGAGAGAAAAAGAAAGAGTGTGTGCATGTTAAACAAGTTGTTTTTACAAGAGACATTTTATAGTTGGACTTTAAGTAATTCTTGCAGAGTTCAGTTAGTTGTCAAAAATACTGCCAGGTCTTGATGATCTGAAAAGGTTCTTATCCCTTCTTCAAGTCTAAATGATAGCTCTGCAGAGTAATAGACTCTAAGCCAAAAGTTTTTTCAGTCAGTATTTTGAATATGTCATTGCACTCTTTCCTGGCTTGTAAGATGTCATATCACTGTCACTGTCACTGTCATCCTGTTGCTCATCGATTTACTCAAGCGGGCACCAATAATGTCTCCATGTTGAGACTTGTTGTTGTTACTGTTTTTGGCATATCGAATACGCCAGGGGTAGCTTGCCAGGCTCTGCCATGAGGGCGAGATACTCTCTGTAGCTTGTCGGGCTCTCCGAGAGGGGTGGAGGAAGATGTCATATAGAAGGTCTATTGTAATTTTATATTGTTTTCCTGTTTTTGAGAATATTCTCCTCTCTTTCTGCTTTAAATAGTCCGTCTTTGTCTTTTGATTTTACCATTTTGATTACTATGCGTTGGTGATTTTTTGTTGGGTCTATTTAGTTTGTACTATTTGGGCTTCTTAGATCTGTGTGGGAGCCTCTCAAGAGAAATCAGGAAAGTTCTGTTATTATTTATCTTATCAGATGTACTTTCCCTTTTCATTTTTCTCTCCAGGTATCCTCTGAATTGACTATTTTTCTTCTTGCTATTATTTATAGTGAATATTACATTCTCTTCCATTTCTGTACTTTTCTTTCTTTTTTGCTTAATTCTTGATGATGGCTGAGATTTTGTCTTCAATGTCACTGATATGATCCTCTGCATGTTGAATTCTGTGTTGCTGTGGTATATTTTTTAACTCCTTCGGTTCCATTTTTATTATACCCTGGATCAGTTCATATTTGAGTTGAATTCTTCTTCCAGCAATTAGTTTATTTCCATGTACAGAGCATTTATTTGAATTTCTTATCATTGAGGCTTGACCTTAATGACTTGCCAGAGCTTCTGTCCCTGTCTGGCAAAGCAGGTGAAATCCTTTGTTTTACCATTGCTCCTAAAGATTTGTGGGTGCTACGATTTAAGCATCAGGTTACCAAGTATCTGAGCTCCTAGCTAACTTGTTATTTTTCAGAAAATGGTTTCTCATTATTTATTAATTTAATGATATCTGTGTCCTTAGGATGCTATTTCACTGATCATGCAATTAAATACCTAATATTTCTGTTTGCACAGCAGGTTATTCTGGACAGGAATCCTCAAAGTTGGTGGCAATGAAGGATGAAATTGGGGTTGAAAGGTTGAAATTTGGATTGGAGAGGAGAGGTCAGGGGTTTGCTGGAGTCTGGTGGACTAAGAGACAAATCACAAACAGCACAAGAGCAAAAGGACGAAAGGGGATTGGAGCCCTGATGCACTTAGATGTGTTTTACTCACTGTCTAACTCATCCTGTAAGGACTAGTTTCTGAGAGCAGAAACTTTAGTTTTAAAGTTATATTTTTACTCCTTCCCAAAAGACAAATCAATCTTAGACTTATCACTAAACTTGTGGGAGGCATGATTTCCCTGGATATTGTTTCTCTAGTTGGCATTAAGACATTAAGACAGTACTTATGCATTATCATCTATTTCTCTTTGATACAATTAGCTTCTTGTTCTTGTTTTGTTTTCAAGAGTTACCTGGGAGGAATTCTCTTCCCCAGCGGGGACCCTCTCAAAGAAGAGGTTAGCTTATGGCAACTTCTTCATCTACCTCTAAGTAGTTAAATTAAACTCCAACTTGCATTTGGATTGAAACTGGGGTCTTTCCCTTTAGTTTATTAGAGAGCCTTTGTCTTGCGTGTTAGGAGCAAATTCTGCCTCTCACTAGTAATAGTGAGATGATGGCTCTTCATTAACCAGAGTTCTTTGATAGATAATGACCTTTACAATTAATTCCAGCATGGTCATTGGGTAGAAAAAAGCTCAGATTTAGGTTTTTAATCTCAATTCAGAGATTATATAAAGAAAAAGTCTGGAAGCATGGTTGGGCTTACTAAACTCTGCTTTTCTAAAAAAAAATCTAATAAGAGTAATTTAATTTCAACAATTATTTTTAAATTATGCAAAATAAATGTAAAGTGCCTAGAATAACATCTTGTGAGCAGTAATTTGGTATTTTATGCAAGTTTCTAAGTGAATAAAATTAAACTATTTGTTCTGTGCTTTTTGGTGATCATTTACCACATTCAATAAGAGTTGAATAATCAAGAAGAAGCAGTGAGATCAAAACTTCACTTGGAATATGAAAATAACACTTTATTTTATTTTTTTCTGTCTGTGCATATAATAAATTGAATTTATAAACAAAGGAGCAAACCAAATTTGGGCACTGAGTACATGATCTTTAAAACTACACACTGGGAGCGTGGTACAGTTTCAGCTTGGGTACATGTTTGAGAAGGCTTACCTAAAGCTGTAAAGATAATTCATCAAAAATTAAATAAGAGGGGCTGGAGCAATAGCACAGCGGGTAGGGCGTTTGCCTTTCACGCGGCCGACCCGGGTTCGATTCCCAGCATCCCATATGGTCCCCTGAGCACCGCTAGGAGTCATTCCTGAGTGCAGAGCCAGGTGTGACCCCTGTGCATCGCCAGGTGTGACCCAAAAAGCAAAAAAAAAAAAAAAAAAAAAAAAAAATTAAATAAGACATAATAGAATGAAATATAATATTTTTAAAAAATCACCTTGTATAATATTTATTACAGAGAAAACTAGAAAATGACATTTTAAATTATGAAATAAGTCCTTGTTCCAAATGAAATCTCCAACTTTAAAAAAGTCAAAAACAAAAGGACTTAGAGATTTTGTATATCAAAGATACAACTTATTTTTCTGTAAAGGAATTTTTTATGTTTCCAAATAACCCATCTAAAAAACTTTGGTATTACATTTGATATACTTTATTTGATCTTAGCAAAATGGCTTTTTTTTATACCACCAGTACAAAAAAGAGCTATTGTTATAGATATGTAGAGAAATTAATTAATACTTCAGAATTTTGTTTGAACAGGTTATAATTTACTCTATCACACAATAGGACATGTGAGTTAAATTTAAAATGATGAATAGTGTAATCTTTGCAGGGGTTTGAAAAGAGATTTTTCAAAATTTTCTAAAGGGAAAAATTAGGAAATACATTATCACCAGGATGTATCTGGAAGGCATAAGTCTGAATAGGATGATTAAGTTCTTTACAAAAATCACTATTTTGTGTTCAGAAAATGTCTCAAGCTTACCTTCAATTCAAGGTATAGTTGTAAATTCAAGAAATGCACTTTGTGGTGGGCCTTGATCTCCAGATTCAGTTTTCTGCTGGGTCCTCCTCGTAAGCATGGCGATCACAGCCCACAAGAACCCATTCACACTGCCAAGCATTTGACTAAGTTTGTGCTTGGTTGTTTGTTTTGGGGGCCTTGACTGACAATGGTTAGGGCTTAGTCCTGGATCTTTGCTTACGCATCACTCCTGGTAGGGACTGGGAGACCATATGTTGTATCAGGAACGTAATCCTGCTTGGCAGCTTGCAAGGCAAACACTCTACCCACTGCGCTATCTCTCGGTCCCCCAGATATTTGCAGAGGTTATAGTAGTCCTTACAGATAAATCACATCACTGCCCCTATTTCATAGCCAAGACATTCGAAACTCAGAAAGGTGATTCACCCATGCGAGGTTTCAGGGTTGAAGCATCAGAAACAGGAAGCAGAACCAGATCAATTTGATGCAAAGCCTTGACTCTTGGCCTCTTGACAAGTGCCTGTTCCTTGCTGGGATCCACAGATAGTCTGGGAACTTCCTTTATGGAACTATGTGATTGTACTAACTTCTTGATCAAAAGACTAAAAGGTAAGTGTTCATGAAGATATTCATCACTTATATTGAGTAAAATGTGTCTGTAGCGTTATTTACAATAGCTAAAATATGGAAACATCCTTAATGACAATTATGGATGGTTGAATAAAGATGTGTCATACATAAATAATGTAATACTGTTTAACTATGCAGAAGATGACACTTTGCCATTCACAAAAAAATGGAAAAAAATTGAAAGCATTATGTGAAGCAAAATTACTCAGAAGAAGAAATAAATATCAGATAATTTCACCTATGTTTGCAATATAACCTGTTTTTATGTATAGTTTATACCTTTGGTTATATTTATTCCAAGATATTTCATTTTTGATGCAAGTTTAAATCTAATTGCTTTCCTAATTTCTCCTTTTGTTAGTTATTTGACTGTAGAAATAAAATAGTTTGCATACTAACTTTATTACATAAGCATTAATAAATTAATACATCATTTCTAACAGCTTCTTATTGGAATCCTTAGAATGTTCTAAATACCATGCTATCTACAAATAGTGAAAAATTTGCTAACTCTCTTTTTAAATTGGATACATGTATTCTAATTGCTCTTTTAAGACTACAAATTATATTGAGCAGTACAAAATTTAAAACTGTTCATCATCTTTGCAGAAAAGTATTGAGGTTTTGCACTGTATTTTAACCACTGATATCTGTTTAGATTTTTCATGACAATCATCACTGTCATCCCATTGCTCATCGATTTACTCGAGCGGGCACCAATAAGGTCTCCATTGTGAGACTTGTTGTTACTGTTTTTGGCATATTGAATACAGCACGTGTAGCTTGCTAGGCTTTACCATGCGGGCGATACTCTCAGCAGTTTGCCGGGCTCTCCAAAAGGGGGTGAGGAATCAAACTTGGGTCTGCCACATGCAAGACAAATGCCCTACCAGCTGTGCTATCGCTCCAGCCCTTTCATGACAATATTATTTTAAATTCTAAAAATGTTGAAAACAAAATTTATATGACCTTTGTGATAATTAAGAGGAGTGCAGTTCTTCAGGGTATCTGACTCTTACATGCTTTTTTTCTTTACAGGATGTCAAGAAGAGTAAAATATTTAATCATTATTCTACTTTCAGTCTTCCATAAAACTTAAACCAATTACTTAATGTTATGTTATTTTTATGGCTATCCATTCTTTTTTCTGTGTGTGTCATTGTAATTATTTTGAAATGCTATCTTTGAATCAGTTGCTCTGACAGGGATAAGGTGGTAAGGCTGTAAAGGGCATAGAAAGACTTTTTAGATGGCTCATTCTTTCCCTGTCCCTTACACTATTAATTTGCATCTTGTATAGTCATGTAGTATTTTGTCCGTTAATTTTCCTGTATTTGCCAAAATTTAAGCCCAAAATAATAAATTTTTAATTTTGTTTATAATTGTTCCTATAACCTAGAATGATGTGAAATATAGTAGGTGCACAAAATATATTTATAGAATGAAAGAGTGAATTAATAACTGAGTGTGTGCTCAAAATAGAAATCTATATGATTTTTTAGTAAATAAAACCTTTTTTAAATATTATACCATAACAATCAAAATATTTATATCATATAATTATTTTTGTATATGAATAGGTACATCAGTCCCATATTTGTCTGAATAGATTATTTTGACTCACCTCACATTCTCTGAGTTTAACCTGTTATGTACTCAGATAAACTGTGTATTTCTTCTGTTGCTATTGTGTAGTATATGCTGTAGATTCAGTATACAAAGCTAAGCATTGCATGATATAGATTTTGCCCAAAGATGAAGTTGGAGTAAAGCTAGAATACTTCAGATAATTGTCATTGTGAGACATTGTTTTTTAGTTTTTATCCTTTTATAAATATTAATTTTAGGTCAGTATCATATCATTGACTCATTCACAATTTGTAATCCCTCAGTAGGATGGATTCTGTCTACTTCCTAGATTTTGACCAGACCACATTCTAAATGGAACAATCATTCGTATTGACTCCCACTTTTATTTTATTTTTTTTATTTTTTGACAGCACGTGGTACATATGTTTTTTTAAAAAAGTTCTTAAATGGTTTTAAAAGTTTTAAATTTCATTTCCTTTCCGGAGTGAAATCTCTAATCCTTAGTTCCTATACATATGTAAGACTGCCTAACATCTCACTTTCTTTCTTTTTGCTTTTTTTGTTATCTGTTTTTGTTGTTTGGGGGCCAAACCAGAGATTGCTCAGTGGTTACTCTGCTCTGTACTCAGGAATTACTCCTGTCGAGCTCAAGGGACTATATAGGATGCCAGAGATCCAACCTGGGTCAGCCCCATGCAAGGCAAGTGCCCTACCCACTGCACTATCACTCCAGCCCCACATCTGACTTTTTTTTCTGAAAGGGATTGAATCACCTCTGGTATGTTGGAACAATGATTCATTAATATTATTCAAATAAATCACTGACAAATTTTATTCTGTCAGTGGTTTATTTAGTGGTACATTACATTTTCCCGTTTAATTATTCTGCTCTGTTTTTTAGTTTATACAAACATTCTGAAATACCCTACTATTTATATAAATGGTGAAATTGTTGAAAAAAGTCTAGGTGGTTATGCATCCCTCACTCTGCCTGAAGAAACTGAAATTTCCTATTGAACTACTTGAATAAATTCTTTTTTGTATAAATACATTGCATACTTCTCTGCGTAAGTCTAGCATTTTCTAAACATTGAAATAATCTTTGTTCTATTATATAATTTAATAATTTCAGTTGCACGGCAGAGCCTCGCAAACTCCCTGTGGCATATTCGATATGCCAAAAACAGTAACAGGTCTCATCCTCCTGACCCTAAAAAAAGCCTCCAAACTTTGGGAAAGATGAGTAAGGAGAGGCTGCTAAAATCTCAGGCCTGGGACGAATGGAGATGTTACTGGCACCCATTTGAATAAATATATGAACAACAGGATGACAGTGATACAGTGACATAGTGAATTTCAGGTGGAAATGGTAGAAAAAATGTCAGTGCTCAAGATAAAAGATTCATTATATTGGAAGCACACCAAAATATGGGTGTTTTTTTTTAGAAAAACAGGAGTTGAGGATTGGAGCAATAGTACAGCAGTACGGTGTTTTCCTTGCACATGGTCAACCCCAGGTTTAATTCCCCAGCATCCTATATGGTCCCCTGAGCATTGCCAGGAGTAAGTCCTGATTGAAGAGCTAGAAGTAACTCCTGAGTACCACTGGGTGTTGCAAACAACAACCATTTTTTAAATGTTTTAAAATGAAAATTAGGAGTTTAAATGTATGACAGAAAGTTTGGGGGACTTGAAAGAGGTGGAGAGGGCAATGATATTCATGAAGTGGTTAATCTTTTGTTCGCAGTAAAGTAAGTTCCAGTAAATAATAAGTTGTAGAATATCTTTGATGTCATATTAGGGCTTTTAAGACATAATTTGTATCTAAAGAATATCTGTGTAGGAAAAGTAACTAAATATTATTAAATAACAATCTGGAAATCTGAAGGACTAAAACTTAAGCAGGATAAGACCATTGTAGTACTGAACTACACAACTATTGGCAAAGCTTGGCCATATTCATATTGGGAAAGAGACAAAAGAAAAATTTACAGAACTCTCACCTTAAAGATATTTTTTTGTGACTAGGGATAGCTCAATGAAGGTAGAACACTGGCTTTGCATGTGTGAAGAATTGGTTTCTGACAATACACACACACAAACACACACACTTTCTTATAGTATCATTTATTTATTGATATATATATATATATATTGATTGGACTGATTTCAAGGTCAGACTGGAAACAAAGGTGTCTCAAACTCAGATGCTTTTTAAGTTGACAGTCAAATGAATAATTCCAAGTAGATAGATAAATGTAATTAATAAATTACAGCATTAAATGCTCCCAAATTAAGTGAAGTACAACTATGAGCACAATTCAGTGTATGATAGAAGTCTTTATAGGAAAGGGAAGTTAGGAAAACATCATGGATAAACAGTAACATATACCTGCTAACTTGATTTTAAGAAATCTTGGGCTCTGTTCAGTAAAAGGAAAGGAATATCAGCTATGGCAGAAAGTGTATAGATAGACCTTCAAAAGCTTGGCATTTCTTTGGCAAATTGCAGATAAATTTGTTTAAAAAGTATGTCAGTTCCATAAAGAGATCTTCTTTCAGGGGCATATTGACAGATTGAGCACCTTATTTACACAAATAATTATTAATGAGTAATGGTTTCTTTCAAGCTCTGATCATCCTTTCACTTAGGCTAATTTATAAGTGCTGTAGAAGATGGAATCAAATTAGCAGAGAATAAAAGTCTATTTGTACTACACTTGAATTTTATCACTCCTTTACTACACAGACTTATGCATACTGTCCAAACAATCCCCTCCTTATGACTCTAGTCTCTGTTAGAGCTGATATTCATGCTAATAAGTCAATAATAGATATCCATTTATTAAAGAAAATTAAAATTAAAGTAAAAGAGAAAAAAATGCTATCCAGCTGGGTAGCAACTTAGTATAGGATCAAGTTTAGAATGGAAATCTTGATTTGTAGTTATAGTGTCTGACTTAAAAGATGCTTTTTTGCTATTCTTGGCTACTTTTTCTCTTTTAATGTATTTAATTCAAATCTGAATAAATGCCCATCTCAGTCACTACATTAGTCCAAAAGTACACCTTTCAATGGGTCCTTGAAACTTTATTGAATTTTTCATGAAGATCCTGTAGAGATGTAACATTTTTCTTACCCTCTTTTTACTAATACTTATTCACCTTAGTTTGCATATAATCATAGCAGAATTTAATGAGGTAATAAAATTCATATAATCAATGTTTATGCAATTTCCAGTTATAAGTAATACTTATTAACATATAATTTAGCATACTTATTAGCATATCATTTAGAAGAGGGGCTAAAATAAATCTCTGGTTTCTAAACAACTCCAGTGTGTAATATTTTCTATGGACTAATTACTAAGCATAAAAACATGCTCACAATTGCTATGGATTTAGCACCCTAAGGTCTTTATTAAGCGAGTATAATGTCAGTATGATGACTTGTTAAGATGTCCCTCACTGATTTCCCCTGCCAACAATAATAAATTTATCGTCTATCAATAGAAAAAATGACTTTGTTCTGGGGTCTATATGGGAACTATTGTTTGGGGAGCTAGATGGTAACTGTCTATTAGTGAAGTTTAAGAATCAGGAGATCAATTTTATTCAGATGTACTTACCCCTAGACATCTGACTCACCAACTCAGAACCAGGTCACAGCTTCATACCCCTGAGAACTTGGCTACAATCCTCTTTTGTTTATATTTGTCACTAGCACATGAGTTAGGAACATCTGACAAGTCCCACTTACCCATATATCTGATCTTTGGTCCAGCCATGCCCTAGAACGGCCTGTGGATGGCCTCTAGTCACACTAATCTGAGGTGCTATTTAGACACCACCCAGTGATGAGTCTGTGAAAGTCCAGGAGTCAGACATTGAATTTCTAGCTTAGCAATGAAAAAAAAATTCTGAAGTTGAATGCAACTCTATATTATTCTGATTGATTCACCTTTTTAAGAATGGCTTTAGACTTACAAAACAATTGAGATGACAAAGACAGTTTCTCTACATTCAATACCCAGTTTCTATTGTCATTACAATAGCAATGTTATGCAATTTGACCCTAGAGATATCATTTGACCCTAGAGATATCATCAATACTGGTTTATTATTGTTACATAATAAACCAATATTGATGGATCATTTTTCATAACAAAAAATGGATGTTTTTTTTTTTAGTTTATTTTTAATTAGAGAGTCATCGTGAGGGTACAGTTACAGATCCATACATCTTTGTGCTCATGCTTAAAAATGAATGTTTTTTTAAAAAAAGTTTGACATTATCTGTATGAATCTTCTCCTAAGTGGCACAGTTTTGGTTAAGGGAACATTTCCTAGACTGGGAAGATAACTCAAAGATGCTGGTCTCAGTTTGGTGTATCAGGTGATTCCCTGAACACTTTTAGGACTTAAGTGAGACAATTCACTAGAATTAGTCCCCAAGCAGAGCACTGTTATGAGAAAAGGAGTCCTTTTCACTGGATATTCTTTATCATTCAGCTTCTCCAGTGATGCAAATTGCTGGAAAAACTAGTCTGTTTTTCTCTGACGTGTGAGTTGTATGAAGGGGCCTGACAGTGGTGACTAACCTATAGACAGCCACCAAGCTCCTAAACAAAGGGGTATGGATCCCACTCAACACAACACTGACTCTACTGAGAAGTCTAGCCTTCCTCACAACCATCAGCTTCCTCGGGTGAGGTGATATCCCTAAAGCTTATGAGATGAAAACCACTTTCCATATACCTACTCGCCAGATGTTTATTGCCTTCTTATTCCCATTTTTAAAAAGTGGTTGCTTGTTGTTGTTAAGTTTTTTGAGTGCTTTATATGTTTTTGAATATTAACACTTTGTTAGATATGTTGTGAGTGAATATTTTTTCCCAGTCTAATGAGTGTCTTTTTATTTAGTCATCATTTTTTTTTCCGCAATGCAGAAGCTTCTTGATTTGGTTTAGTCAATTTTTAAAAATTATACTTTGTAGTGCTTAGGGCTTACTTCTGGCTTCACACTCAAGCACTTCTGGCAATGCTAAAGGGACTGTATGGGATACTGGAGATCAAACCTGGGTCAGCCATATGCAAGGCAAGCACCCTACTCACTATGCTATCTCTACTGCCCCTGATGTAGTCAAATTTTTGTTAGCTCTTTTTCGATTCTGTTTTCTTAGACAATGGCTGTTATTTAAGATATCTTTAGGGTCAAATTACATAGAATTCAGCTTATGTTTTCCTCAATGTATTTTTCTTTAAATTTAGGTCTAATATCAAGGCAGTTAATACCTTTTCAATTTGCTTTTGTGTATGGTGTAGACAAGGATCCAAGTTCATTTTTTGCTTAGGGCCAACCAGTGCTTACAATATCATTTGTCAAGGAGGCTCTCCTTAATACTCCAAGATCCTTTATTGCAGATCCATAGAGCTGAGTGTTTTTCCCTAGGCTCTAAATTCTATCCCATTATTCTGAGTTTCAGCATTTATTCCAGTACCATACAGTCTTGATTATTATAACTTTATAGTATAATTATAAGTTAGGGAAAGAAAAGGCTCCCACCTTTTCCCTCAGGACTGTTTTGACTGAGTGGGGGGAGTATTTTGTACTACATATAATTTTTTGTTTGCTTACTCATTTTTTGCTATTTATTTGCCAGTAGTAATTGATGATTATGTTGTGTTTCTCCTTGAAAGAGACTGGGCACAGCTACGTAGAATTTATAAACAGCTTACTTCACAATATTGGGCCAGCGAAAATATCACACATATACAGATAACAGTTAATTGCCGTTAAATTTTAATAGTTTTTGTCTCACATCCTTGAAATATGCTATGTGAATATTTATGAGGTCTTCATGACATTTGTATAGGGCCTTGGGGAAAATGATTATTTTAACGACATTAATCTTTCCAATCCATGAACATGGAATGTGTTCACATTTCCTTACTATTCTATTTATTTTAAGAGTGATATACAGGGCTTTTTTTAAATAAGTCTTTCACCACCTTGATTTAATTGATTTTCAGTAACATAGTAATTTTTTGGGAAAGCACACTGTGAAAGTAACTTATTTATTTAGTATCTATCTCATATTTAATTATTTGCTTATAGAAATGCCACCAATGTCTGCAAACTGCTTTTGTATCCTGCCACTTTGTCATATAGGTTTATTGTTTCTAGAGGCTTGTTTTGTAGTTATTAGGGTTTCCCAAGTATAATATTCTTCTTTCAAATAATGTTATTTTGACTTCATTTCCAACCTTGATCCCCTTAACATATCTATATATTGTAAAACTTCAATCACAATAAATATTTAGTCCCTTTAGAATTCAGGTTGTTGTTTATTTCTCAAGCAAGCAGTCATATGGTTTGCAGAAAAGATGTACATTATAAATAGAGCTAAATTTTTGGTGTAATTCCCACTGAATTCCATGAAAATGCCAATTAATTAACTCTAAATATTTTCTAAGATATTTACTTTTAAGTTTCAATTCTGAAACTTAAAAATGCATCATTTGTTGTGGGGACCACCTCAGGTTATGCTCAGGGTCTACTCCTGGCTCTGCATTCAGGGATTACTCCTGACAGGACCGAGGGGATAATATCGAGTGCCATGAACCAAACCCAGGTCAGCCACATCTAAGACAAGTACCTTATCCTCTGCACTATATCTCACCTGCAAAAATAGATTTTTAAAAACTGTCGCCTTTATCATTTTGAGAGGGAACTCTATGGTTTATGATACTTTAAAACTTTTATAACATTTTAAAATTTGGTCAATGGTTAACTATTTTAACCCATTTTGGCACCCAGAGAGGCTTCTTACAGAAATGCATCTAGACTGTGAGCTGTGCTAAAATATCAGAAATCCAAAACCGCATGGCCGCAACAGTGGCTGCATGAGCTCATAGAGTCTTCATTCTCAGCAATGAAAAGAAATTATTAAATGTTTCCTTTTCAGCAGGCCTGATTGTTGGGGCAAAATTCCAAACAATAATAGTGAGTTCTCTGTTGAAATATTGAATGTATTCAAAGTGTAGAGAGAATAAAGTGAAGATCATTAACTTAGGTGGGGGATGGGTGGGAGGTGAGTATATTGGGGTTCTTGGTGGTGGAACATGTGCACTGGTGAAGGGATGGGGGTTTAATCATTATTTATATGACTAAGACTTAATCCTGAAAGCTTTGTATTCTTTTTTCACGATGATTCAATAAAATAAAAACTTATTTTATAAAAAACAATAAAAATATCTTTTAGTGGAACAATAGAATAAAGAGTAAAGTGTTTAGATTGTCCCTTTTTCTTAAAATAGGGTCACGCACAACAGGGCCATCAGAACTACAATTGGCAGTACTCAGATTGGAACCCAGGGTCTCACACATGCTAAACATGTACTCTACAACTTGAGTCATATTCTTAGTCCAAAGATTGGGGTATTTAAACAATCATATTAGGGGCCTAAGGCTAATATAGCAGTTAGGCTACATACTTAGCAAAGTTGGCTTTGATCATTGGCACTTCATGGAGCCTGATACCACTGCCAAGGTTGAACGAGTATCTATAAAAGTGTTCCCCCAAACTACCAGAGAATCATTTGGGATACCCTCCAAAATCAAAAACAAACAATGATGTTACTCTTTGATACTGTTTATGTTTAGCCATAATTAGGTCTTAACTGGAAATGACTAGAAGAACTGTCTGATTCATCCATGGTTTAACTCAGAGTTATCAGTATCTCTATAATGCTTTCAAAACTTGATTCAATTTTTTAGCTGAGTTTATTATTATATTCTATTACCTCGGGAAGTACTAGCATATAATGGCTTATCTTACCAAATTATAATTGAAATATCACAGTGCACTAGTTTCAGATGTATGGCACAATGATTTGATATTTATATATGTTAAACATTGTTTACCACTATAAGTCAAGACACATTATTAACAAACATAGTAAAACAATTTTTTTCTTGTGATAAATATTTCTAAGACATACTTTCCTTTTATTTTGAATGTTAATTTTATTTTGTTTTTATTTTTCACTTAAAATTTAAGTTTTTTTTAATTGAGTCACCATGAAATACAGTTACAAAGCTTTCCTGTTTGAGTTTCAGTCATATAATGATTGAACACCCAACCCTCCACCAGTGCACATCTTCCACCACAAAGGTCCCCATTATCCCCCAATTCTACCCCTCCCCCTGACACTATGGCAGACAATCTCCCCTGACTCTCTTTCGTATTGCTTGTTATGAATAACATAAGATGTCATGCAGCCGCTCTTGTGGCCGCGCACTCCTAGATTCTAAAATTAAAAAAAAAATTAGGGTCTGGAGAAATCTCTGCAGTGAGCTGCTCGGCTTGGAGATTCTTTTGTGTGTCTCTGCATCATGGCCATTAAAAAGCTTAAGTAGCAACCAGAGGCAGTTTTCTGGGCATGACCTCCAGGGTCCCATGGGGACAGGGAATGAGAGGGATCGGCCCATCCCCTGTCCCTTGAGGCCTGTAGTTTGTCATCACTGAACATGTATACCTGAACTTCTTATTGGGTTCTGGAGGTTGGTGGTCACTGAGGTTTTTAGGGAGCAGGTGGAGGGATGACGCCTGCCCCCATCTGAGGCACCTGGGTGAAGTCAGCCTGTCTTAAAATCCAGAGGCATTTCTGCAGCAAGCTGCTCGGTTCGGAGATTCTTTTGTGTGTCGCTGGATTAAGGCCCTTGTTTACATCTTTTCCAGAGAAATAAATCATTAGCATATGTCTTCATCAATAGTGCACTGCACCACCAGCCCTAACTGCTGCTTTTGATCTCTTTCAAGATTTATGGATCTCTGAAATAAGGTCAATAAATGAGCTTGTATAGCTGAGACAAGGTGGTTTGTGGGTGTGGCTACCACATACCTACCTTTTGGCCATTAAATTTCTTGGTAAACTTGGCCCCAAGTTGTTGGGGTCTGGCCAAAGGCACAGTGAAAATTTGGGGGTATCGGGAAGCCCGAAGTCACCATCAGGCTGCTGATGCACTCAACCGCAGGTACAGGTTGACCTGCTGGTGGCACCTTACCCCCAAGGACATACATTCTTAACTTGTAATACGCAATATAACAATATTAACTATACTGTTGTCTATATTTCATCTTCATGGCTTTAGAGGGTTCCAGGACTGGAGCTAAGGCCTCATACACCTCATACATGTTAGGCAACTAGTATTGCTGGGATTGGAGAGATAATACAATGGGTAAGACGCTTTTCTTGCATAATTCCATCCGACTTTGATCCCCAGAATCACATAGAGTCCTCCAAACATGTACCAGGAGTGAGTCCTGAGCATCGCTGGTTATGATGCCTCACCATCCCAAAGAAAAACTGAAAAAAATAAAATCCAGTCATCTACTGCTGAGCCATATGTCTGACTTATTATTTATTTTATACTTAAAACTTTGTACCTTTTCACTCTCTTCACCTCTTTTTCCCACCTTCCCATCACATGTCTCTGGCAAGCAGCCATCTGTATTTTAAATTTTGAACTCTAATTTTTTTCCTCACTTTGATTCTATATTTAAGTGAGATTCTTTAGTATTGTCATATTTTACTGAGATCAACACACCCCAGGTCAATTTGTACTGCCAAAAATGCTAAGATTTCATTGTTCACTTCACATTATTCTGATTTTCCATTGGTTTATTCAGGGAGTAAACCTTTACATATATGTATGTGTTATAAGCCTCACCATAACTACCATTAAATTTCTAGTGGCATTTCCAGTTTCAGATTAAAGGATTTTTTACTTCCCTCCTCACTAATTTCCCTTTCCTGACTTTCTAGAAACTATGGTATTTTCACAACATTTGACTATTATTGTTACTATTTATTAGTTTGTTTGCTTTGGTTATTTATAATTTTCAAATGAGAGAGATAATTTGGTAATTGTCATCCATTTTGTTATATTACCTTTAGCATAATTACTACATGTTCTGTCTGTTGTCACAACAGTCAAGATTTCAGCTTTATAATATCTGAGGAATATGGGCCAGAAATGTGGCTCATTGTGAGAGCACTTGCACGGATGTGTGAAACCTTGAGTTTGATTCTTAACACCATGAAAAAAAAAACCAAAAAAAAATTCTAGGAATATTTGAGTATGAATGTATACCACAATTCTATATCCAGTAATCTATGAATCAATATTTTGGTTGGTTCCATTCTTGAATGTTACAAATATTACAAGTGTCAAAGTCTCCAAATATTTTTAAAAATATTTATTTTCAACATTCTTTAAATAATTATATAGAAGTGGAATTTGGGGGTTCTATGACATTTATAATTTTTGTTTATTAAGGAATCTCCAAATCATTTTTCATAATGGCTACACTGTTTTCTTTCACTTAATATATATCAAAGTTCCTCTTTCCCAACTTTGTCAGCATGTCTCTAGCATTCTTTTTTTTTTTGCATTAAACTCAGGGGTTACTCCTGGCTCTGCACTCAAGAATTACTCTTGGGGTGCTCGGGGGACCATATGGATGCTGGGAACTGAACCCTGGTCGGCCGAGTGCAAGGCAAATGCCCTACCCACTGTACTATTGCTCCAGCTTCTATCTCTAGCATAATTGATACGGTCTATTTCATATTTATGTGGTAATGTCTCATTGTGGATTTGGTTTGCATTTTCCTAGTAAGATGTGCAGCTAAAAAAAAAATTGTTCCTTTTGATCTTATGTATGCCTGCTTTTTAGAAATATCTATTTAATCCTTCTCCCTGCTTTTTAAATTAGACTGCCAGTTTAACTGTTGTTGAGTTATATAATTTCTTCATGTATTTAAAAACTTTGTCACTAGTAATAGCTTTTCTAACTGTTGTCATATGAAATCACACTGTGATCATAGAACTATGAACTAATTCCAGAGAAAAAGATGAAGTTAAATGGCACGTGAGTTATATATATTTCACGTGAATTGACCTAATCTTTGACATATGTGATATTCAGGGCGAAGCTTCAGAAGTTTTGCTCAAATGCAAACTGTCACAGCCCACACAATTCTATGAAGTAATTCCCAAAGCAGTTACAATAATCATATGGTAAATAGGAAAATTATTGTATAATAATTACCAAATCCTCTTGACCCTCATTGATAAGCAGAAAATTGAATACATTGAGCATTGCTGCTTTTAATAGTAACCTTACAGTACTTAAAGACTACTCAGTAATTTCCAGGCTCAAATTAAATTCATTTAGTTATCAAATGCTAGAAATGTTCAGATTGAGTAAAAGCAGTGAAAATGAAAACAAAGACTTAGATAGAACCTCTAAGAACAACATCACAAGGAAAGGGCATTAAGTTGCAAATGCCTAAGTAGGTAATACTTGGTAACAAATACCAAAGGTCTTTGCTACTCAAGATGGACTGTAAAAAACTAAGGCTCGCCGATGGGCGTGAGCACTCGCAGGCTCTCCGGGTGGCTCTGTCTCACTGCCCACGTTCGGTGCCCTGGAACCGCTGTGTGTGGCTGTTGGTCAAGGGAAGGCGATGGAAGGAAGAAGGCCAAACTGGTTGCTCCATCAGTTTATTTCATTCTCTCCTTCTGCTTCTCTCCCGGTTCTGGATCTCTCTCTGGATCTCTGGCTCTGCCCCCCAACCCACTCTTACAGCCTAGTTAAATCCCCCCAGCATGAGGGGGCTGGGGTGTACACATAGGTGTGGTCACAATCAACAGGGGTGAGGTTCCTTTCCCTCAGGGGATGTTTCTCCTAGGACTGATTCTCTTTCAGCAGGAGGATCCACCCAAGGGCTGAGTCCCATGAGTGTGTTTCTCCTCTCCTCATCCAGTAAACATATAAGATTCATAATATTAATCATTTTGTATGGACACAATAAGAAATGCATTAAAGCTTATAGAATTGCTCTCCTGGGGCCATCTCGATCTCAGACTACAGTGCTCAGACCGGATCAGTCTTTCCTATCCCTAGCAGAATCCTAGTCTCATCACTACTTTTGGATCATGACAGCATTTGTCTATGATTAAGCTCTTAACTTATATTTAAGAATTAGGCACTTTGGCCAGGTCCATCTTGATGCCAGGGTAGCACATAACTCGCCACTTGCCCTGGCTTGCCCTGGATCCGTCCTGTCCCTCATCGGGACCCTGCTTTTGACGTGCTAGGAACTGAGGGCAATGGAGGCTTAAGTGGAGAAAGCAGATGCCCGGAAATGAATAATATTTGAAGCCAATTAAGTCCCAAGTTACCAAAGCATAATATTGTCTTCTTGTGTCTATCCAAAAAGGGCATGCTTTAAAGTAAACTATTCAAAAGGCATAAGGAGAGGAGAAAGGTAGTATTAACTTGTAATATAAGTTCAGTATCCTAGGAAAGTCTGACCTACAAATTAGCAGAATCAGATTACAGGGAGAAGCTGATTAACTGTTTTTGGGGAAGAGAGCATAGAGAAGTGATTATAGCTAAACAAAGGGATGGGAGAGATTCAGGAACACCTTGATGGGCGAGACTGGGGTAAGCCTAAACTCCTGGAAAAACGGGGACAAGCTACTCATGGCAAGGCGGGGAGAGGACAAGGTAATGTCATCCTACAATGGACTAAGGCAGAAAACTGGGCATCTAGCAAGCCATGTGCTGAGCTGGTACTCTGGGTAGAGAAATATCTCTTGGCAGTTTTCAGTAATACTCTAAGTTATAAAATTATTTATGAAATTATCATAACAGGTAGGTGTAGTGATAGGATTTCAAGAATATTGTACATTTTTTCATGCTTTATAGAAATCTTCTCTGCATACCGCTTCTTCGAGTCTTTGTGCTATGGGCTTACTCAGTTGATGAATGAATAATCTATGCTCACTAATTCTGTACAAACTAGGAAAAGTGGGTTCCTGTTACAGCTAGAAATGGCACCATGACCTTGTCTAAATAGACTACCCTCAAGAGCAGAATCAGTGTCTGGGTTACCTTATAATATGACTTTACTGCCATTTCCAGTACAATTATATCATATGACATTATGAAACATGTTCCTTAAAGCAGTTTCTGGAAATCAGTTACTGCAAAATTAAGTGCTTTCTAATTCCATTCAAAAGGCCATTGAGTTCAGAGCATAATCTTCACCTGCTGCAATTGTATTTTTTATTTATTAAAAATCTAGATGATATTAAATAAATGAGATTGGGAAACATTTGAGAAAAAAACTACTGGAGGGGCTAGAGCAATAGCACAGCGGGTAGGGTGCTTGCCTTGCATGAAGCTGACCTGGGTTCAATTCCCAGCATCCCATATTGTTCCCTGAGCATTGCCAGAAATAATTCCTGAGTGCATGAGACAGGAGTAACAACTGTGCATTGCCAAGTGTGACCCCCCAAAAAAAACTGGAATGAGGGGACACAGAAATAGCACAATGGGTAGGACACTTGCTTTGCATATGGCCAACCTGGGTTCTATCCCCTGCACCCCAAATGATTCCCTCAGTCCACAAGGAGTGATCCTTGAACATTACTAGGTGTGACCCCCCAATTTTTTTTTTAAGAATGAAAATTGGTCTTTATTCTCTTAGGGAAATTACTTACATAGTTTTTGGTATTACCGATAGATGACTCCCGAATTTATATATTGTTTATCTTTAAAAGAGTGTGAATGGTATTTTGACAAAGAATATGGTGTCAGAAAGATAAAAACATTTTAGAAGAATAAAATGAGTGATTTTAAAGCCTAATTTAGGTTTTGATTGAAATGGACTAGAAAAATCTGTGCTCTTCTATTTTCCACTATTGTATACCAGGGCAACCTGATCTAACTTGATTTGAAATAAATCAGGTAAAAATGGGAATAATTCCATTTAATGGGCTTATAAGGGAAGAAAAATGATGCACTCAATGATAGTTGTTACTGTCCTTATTCTGTTACAGACTGAAGAAAATTAAGTATTACAAATTAGAGAAGACTGTGTAATAACACAAAAAAGAAAAAGAAAGGGTGAAGGCGACACCGCACCGGGGAGGTTGAAGGCGATGATGAGGCACATGAAGGAAGGAACGGAGCCAGGCTGGTTGGTCTTAATCACAGTTTATTCCATTCCCATCTCCATTCTCCTCTGATTCTCCTCCTGCTTCTTCCTCTCCCATCCTATTTCATTCTCTCTCTCCTCTGGGTCTCCCCTGGAACTCACCAGCACTCGCCCCCAGCCCCCTCTCACAGCCACCTTAAATCCCCCCCCCCATCCGGCTCAGGATGCGGCGGGGTGGGGCTTACGCATAGGTGTGGTTACAATCAATAGGGGGTAAAGTTCTATCCCTTAGGGGATGCTTTCACTAGAACAGAATCTCTCTCAGCAGGACATCTGCCCAAGAGCGGAATCCCATGGGTGTGTTTCTCCTCTCTTTGTCCAACTAACATACAAGTATTCATATTATAAATCATTTTGTATGGACATAGCAAGAGACGCATTAAGCTTATAGAATTGCTCTCAGGGGTCACCTCGATCTCAGACTACAGTGCTCAGGCCAGATTAGTCTTTCCTAGCCCTAGCAGGACCCTAGTCTTGTCATTGCTTTTGGATCATGACATTACATGCCCATGACCAAGCTCTTAACATATAGTTAAGCATTAGGCGTTTTGACCAGGCCCATCTCGATGCCAGGGTAGCCAGGGACCGCTTGCCCTGGGTCCGTCCCATCCCTCGTCGGGACCCTGCTTTTGGGGGTACTAGGAAGTAAGGGCAGCTGAGGCTTAAGTCCAGAAAGCAGATGCCCAGGAGTGAATAATATTTGAAGCCAATTAAATCCCGTGTTACCAAAGCATATTAATAAATGTCTTTCTTTGTCCATACAAAAAGGATATTGTTTTAAAGTAAACTATTCAAAAGACATAAGAGAGGAGAAAGACAATATTAACTTATAAGTTCACTGTCCTAACAAGTCTGACCTTACAAATTAACAGAGTTTGATTAGAGGAAGAGCAGATAAACTGGTAGAAGTGGTTACAGATAAACAAAGGAATGGGAGTGACTCAGGAGCACTTTGATGGGCGTGACTGATATACCTAAGCTCCTAGTGGCAAGGGGAGCAGGACATACCAATGTAGTTTAGAATTGTTTAGAGATTATTACCAGATGAACCCAAACTCTGTGGCAAGGGAGAAAGGACAAACCAATGATATCCAACAGAGGACCATTATAGTTCACAGTTTTCTATAGGGAACATTTACCCTGAATATGCCTTTTGCATGGAATAGTATAATCTAAAGTAGGCCTCTTATTGCAAAGCCAAGTTTCACCTGTAATGGCCTAGATAGCATCTTGCAGGTTTTCTTGTAAAACGAGTGCTCAATAATTATGAGAGCATAGAGGGCAGTATTTTAGAAAAAGTTTCAGTCAAACAGAAAAAAAATTATTTCAATGTTGATTGGTCGTTATTTTGTGTGTGATATATAAATTACTTGAGCTTTTTATGGTTTCTAGAATAGCAGAATTGGAATAATTTATACTCATTTCTCATAAATATCATTACAACGTAGTAAGTTAAACGTTATTACCTGGATTCAAACATTAAGATACTGAGAATAAAGATGATCAAGGAACAGACTCAAATTCAGCAATCAGTAATTGACAGAATCCAGAGGCAAAGTCAGGTCTGTCTAACTCTAGATTAGTTCTCATTTTCTTCTTCTGGATTTGAATTCACAGCTGATCCTAAATACTATATTTGGACAAAGCCCCGGGGTTCTGATGGGTACTTTAATGACAATTTGTTGTAAAAATCCGGTGCTCCACCATCAGTGAGAAAGATAGAGAGTAATGACTCAAGTATGAGACAAAGTATAGAATCTGTGAAATATATGAGAGCCAGTGTATTCTCAGAAAAATTTTGCAGTGCCTGGAAAAAATATTTCCAACTTGAGCTTTTTATAGATATATACTGGATCTAAAGTATAGGGATGGGAGAAGACTTGAAGTAAACCTAGCCTAGAAGATTATTTATTTGTAAGACTGTCCTGATTCTTATTTGACTTCTCTGATCCATGATTATTCCTTCAAAGGTGACATGAGGAAATGAGATAGAGAAGCTCTGCAGTATTTCTTTTTTTTCTTTTTCTTCTTTGAGTGACTCTGCGTGATTGGGTGTAAACCACCAAGACTTGCAACAGTAAAATCTCATAGATCACAAATGTAATGTCTTTGGAGAGGTGAAAAAAGCTTAGAAAATGTGTGCTTATCTGGTATTAAAGAAACCTATGTGGATTTTTTATAAATAAAAACTCTCATTATAATAGCAGTTTTCTGTGGTCTCAACCTTGAATTTTAAGGAGTTTAATATTTGCCTTGCTTCTTTTCTGAATCCTTGAGCTATTTTCCTGAAAAAGAGAGAGTACAAATACTTTGATTATGGGTATGCTGTTGATTCACTGCACTGAATCCTGTTGAGAAGTTCCTCATGCATTTCTTAATTTACATGTGTGCTCATGTGCCTGTTCTAATGTCAGGAAGGTCACCAATGGATGCCCATTTTCTATGAAACAGCAACTGTGTTTTCCTATACAACACCAATAGCCTTTCAGCACATCTGCTAGAGCTACCCAAACAAATCCTGGTGTAATTGGGCAATAAAATTAGTCAGTTCTAATGTAAATGTTTAATAGAGGTGTGGGATTCTCATCTGATTACTTTGCTGCTGCTGTGAAACAGGACCTAATTTAACATTAAGCCTGTAATTAGAAAATAGTGCTCTTTTGCTAGGGCAAACGAAATCCCTTGCATTTTAACAATAATTGGCATCCAAAATTTAAATTTAAATAACCTAGATAATCACAGCCCTAATATGAACATACTAACCCAGTCAATCTCATTTAAGTTGCTTTCAAAAGGCAAATTCAAATCACTATTTTCTTGAGTGGGCTTTACTAGAAGCTGTTTTTTTTTTTCCCAAGTGTGTTTTATTTTTAGTAATATAGGAATTTTCTATTACTTCCATCAATCTTGTTTTTATTTTCTTCTCTTTTTTCCCCCAAAGCATGCAGAATGCTTGTCTGCTGGTTTGAAAAGTTATAGCTTTTACAAATCACATCAAAATAACTCAAATGAGAATGGCACAGCCTTAATATACATATTTGTTTGATTTCCTCCTTCACGAGTTAAAATTGAACTGTAATTCTATCTTTAATATTACAGTAGGGGGTCTAGCATGGACCGGTCTTATGTCTGAATGTCTCAGTGCACTCAGCCTTGGCTGCTTTTGAGAAGATTATGTTGGTGACATAGGTATAAAATGCTTTTCTATTTAATTTCAAGATTGGGGTCTGACTAGTTTTGTCCTGTTGCTGTTTACGGTAAAGCTTGAGTATGAGGAAATATGTAAGTGTCTGCAGACATTGGATGAATTCAGGGCACTGCAGAGAGGTGATCAAACAACCAAGCAACTAAGGAGTGGGACTTAGCACAAGGGATAATAAAACTTCTGAGATTTAAAGCAGGAGAAAGACTTTTGTTTCATAAGTGGAATGCTAGGTGTTATGATTTAGAATCAAATTAAATAAAAATTTTAAAGGTCAAAACTTTAAAAGTCAGGGACTGGAGCGATAGAACAGTGGGTAGGGCATTTGTTTGCCTTGCACATGGCAGACCCAGGTTCGATTCCCAGCATTCCATATGGTCCCCTGAGCACCGCCAGGGGTAATTTCTGAGAGCAAAGCCAGGAATAACCCCTGTGCATCGCCAGGTGTGACCCCAAAAGCCAAAAAAAAAATTTTTAAGTCACTATCGGATATATGAGATACAAAGTTCTAGGGTTTTTAACAAAAGAAGAAGAATTGGAAAACAGCAATAACAAATGATCCATTTGTCCTACCTTCCAGCACAACATAAGAGAATTAAGAAGCATCGACATCACTTGGGAAGGTAAGAGGAAACAAAGTGTGTTGTTGTTGTTATTTTGCTGTCCCTGTTTTGGTTTACAGCCATACCTGGTAATGCTCAGTGGTTATTCCTGACTTTGCTAAGGAATTACTCCTGGTGGTACTTAGGGAACCATCTGGTATGCCTAGGATTGAACCTGGGTTTGTCCCATGCAAGGAAAGGGCCCTCTTCACTGTACTGTCTCATGGCCCCCTAAGGAAATAGTCTTTCAGGGATAGCTACATTCTGTTATACCAAGAGCACAAAATTAAGACAAAGCATAGAACCTCAGTGATAAAACTAAGGTTACTTAGAAATAAGGGGTTGTGGGGGAGGGGAGGAAAGGAGAGGGTGACATAAAAAATAAAAATGGAATAAAAGTAGGAGCCCCAAAATTTTGGCCCATATACTAAATGGTACATTTAAAGAAGTTAAGAACCTTAATAATAGCTGCTGATGAAAGGTAAAGTCTAAGGGGCACAACAGGAGAACTAGAAGATATAAGGAAAAAGAAACATAATAGATAATCAATAAACAATGATTTAAAGTACCATCTTATGTTAACCACTCATTAATTTATGTATGCAATTATTTATAAGTTAGAAGGGGTTAACACAATTATCTTCCCTCCCCACCACCAAACTCTATACAGCAAGCCACAAAAGTCAATATCGTTGTAAACCCTTCAACTATAGTAAATTAAAGCATTGGAAAGATAAATATAAAAACATTATGAATCAGTTGTCAAGATTTATTTGTACTCTGAATACTACTTTTTTAGAATCTATAGAAATTTCCTTGCTGATATCTTAAATTCTGATAAAATCAATGTCTAATTATGTGTTATCATCCAAATTCTTTATTCTTATTTCAAAACAAAGTCTAATATGACACATCAAAGATAGTTTTTGGTTTTATTTCTTAAGATCCTAGGAAAACATCATTTGTTCCATGAAAACCACTGTCATTCCAATGTTGAATTTCTTGGTCCAAAGGTTAATATATTTACAGTGACATCTTGGTAACTACAGCAAAAGAGAAACCCAAAAGACTCTATTAGATCATGCTAAAAAGACACAGAGAGCATAGAGTCATCACACTGAAAATTAAAACAACATAACTGAATTTGAGCTACAGAGAGTCATGTTTTTATATTGGACAAGGAAAGTGAGTTTCTATGATAATGTTTCTATTCAATACTTTCTTCCAAGTTCTCAACAATATATGCTATTATATTTACTTGCAAATAAATTAGGCAAACCTCTCCAAATGATTAAACAATTAGTAATTGTATGGGTTTTTATTATCATCACCTATTCTAAAATTACTTAATTATAATAAAAGCTATATTTAGCAATAGCACAGCAGTAGGGCATTCGCCTTGCATGAGGCCAACCCAGGTTCTATTCCTCTGCCCCTCTTGGAGAACCTGGCAAGCTACTGAGAGTATCTCACCCGCACAGCAGAGCCTAGCAAGCTACCGGTGGTGTATTTGATATGCCAAAAACAGTAACAAGTCTCAAAATGGAGACGTTACTGGTGCCCGCTCAAGCAAATCAATGAGCAACGGGATGACAGTGATACAGTGAATTATAGTCAACTGTGTGTAGAAATATAAATTCTCTCTTGGTAATTAGGAAAAAGACAGAGCTTTGGAAAAATCTTAAAGTCATATAAAAATTTTACAGGAAATTAGGATGAAAATATTAAGAAGGGACTATGTATAATTAATTTCTTGAATATTTTTCTTCTTAATCAACTTGCTTTACATCAATAATTTATAAACAATATTATAAAAGGAGAATTCAGTATTCTCCCCCTCTCTCTCAAAAGTCCTCTAATTTTTCACTGCAGCATAGTATACAAGATCCTTTACGTTAGTGCAGAATAAATTATTCAGACACTCTACATCTAAGCCAGCAGAAACTGAACAGATGATGTCATCCACTAGAAAATAGAGGGAAGCAGAGGGACAGGACATTCGATGTCATGCACAAAAGCAAAAAGAGAAAACCACTTAAATTGTTCAACAAGGAATTTTCACCTTCAAAACATCTGATCATTTGCATGCTAATTTTATACACAACAACTCAGAGGCTCATGTGCAAAAAACTAAGTCCAGTTTATTAGTAACAATATAAATTATTAAACATATGGAGCATGAAGGGAACAATATCTCAAAAACCAAAATAACTAGGAGGCAAAATTGTGTTTATTGATATAAACAATTTTATCTAGATCATGGAATAATAAAAGGTTAAAAAAAACTTAAATCACTTAATATATTTACATAACAATATTGGAGTCCAAAGCCAATAAAATTCTTGGCAAGTACCCCAGGCACTGAAATACAACTATTTAAAAGAAAAGTCTGCCTGAAAATAAATCCATCTCCTATGGCTTAAAATAGATGGCAATCATTTTATTCAAGACTGAATTTAAAAGGCTGATTTCTTTTGTCCAATTAGTTTGAAAACTCTTACACACACACACACGCGCACGCAACTTTTTGATAATTTCCCCAAACTGCAAGCAATTAAAGTGTTCTTTAATTGTAGAATGGTTACATTACAGTTTAGCCATTTTGTAATCTTATTTAGTGATCAAAAGATATGAAATATATAGTCACAAAACTGGAAAGTATTAATTTTTCTTATTATTAAGAGAAAATAACTAGTTGTGTGACATTCTTGATTTTTATTTGTTTGATTTTGTCTTTCCCATATGGGATACTGGGGATCGAACCTAGGTTGGCCAGATGCAGGCAAATGCCCTATCCACTGTACTAACATTCCTGTGTGACGTTCTGTTCTTTTTTTAATTATTTTATTTATTTATTTATTTTTAATGAATAACCATGAGATACAGTTGCAGACTTACAAACTTTCATGATTACGTCTCAATCATACAAAGATCAAGTACCCATCCCTCCACCAGTGCCCAATTATCCACCACCAATGTTCCCAGGATCCCTCTTGCCACTGCCCCAACCTATCCCCTCCCCCCCACCTCTGTGGCAGGCACATTCGCTTTTATTCTCTCTCTCCTTTTTGGGTGTTATGGTTTGTAATACGAGTACTAAGTGGCCATCGTGTTCGGTTCAGAGCTGTGTGACATTCTTGAAAAGGAAAACTGATATATATAATGAATACAATTATTATCAGGTATAGGAAAGCAGAAAAACGTAATAGGTAGGTGAAATACAAGTGATCGTAAGACTAAAATTATTCATTTTAATATTTGTGATTAGAATAAATTATGGTTTTGTGAAAATTCATGCAAAAACAAAACATAAAATTTAATGAATAGCGGTCCTATAGTGCAGCTATACAAGCATATGCTTTTATAGACAATTATTTATAGATGTGTTTAAATACACAGAATAATATAAATGAATACATTTCTTTTTCTTTTAAGATACAAAAATCTTAAAACGGTGATCCAGCAGAACTGTGCATTCTGACATGATATTTGGGGTTTCAGTACCATTCTACAATGAAAGAACCAAGAGGTCCTGGAGAAAATAATGCTGCTGAACTGAAACAAAAAATGCACATTATAGACCCTGAGCATCTGTAGTGCCAGAAAAGACAAAACAGCTCAAATGAAGAACAGACAAAACTGCACATATGGGTAGAACTGTGCCAAAGAAATACAGGTAACAACGGAAAGAATCTCCAGTGGTCAAAATGAGAAAATTTGGAATAACAAAGAAATCAATAGTACTTGGTTAATTGACCAAATATGATAAATGAATATATTATGCATATATAAATGAAATTTTGAATGCATTAATAAATGCTGAAGAGTTCCTAATGATTTACATAGATAATACCTAACCAGGTATGGCAGCAAAACTACTAATTATGCTTGCTCTTCACATAGTGCTCTCCTTCATAAAACATCCAGTAATAATGGTGAGAGGATATCTAAAGTGGAGTAACCAGGCAAACACTACCTCAGACAAGTAATGAAAACCAACATCAAACATTAAGTCATATATATCTGCATGCTCAATATTCTGTGATATGATAGCCCTTTATTATTTCTATTATCTTCTTTCCAATGCCCATAATCGTGGCATAATCATGAGAAAAGCATCTAATAAATTTTAACAGAATAGGATTATTAGAAATACCTAACCAGTACTCATAAAAATTTCCATTGCCAGTTAAAGCAAGAACAGTCTAAAGGATTGTCAGGTCCAAGAGAGGCCTAAAGAAACATGACCACTGAATTTAATGTGATATCCTCAATGGAACCCAGGATCAGAAAAAAAAGGTACTCTGTCAAAATATAAGGGAGCTTTAAAAATCCATAGCTTTAAGTGAATCATAATGTATCAGTATTGTCTCTTTTACTGTAACAAATGTATTTTTTTTTTTTTTTTGCTTTTTGGGTCACACCCAGCGATGCTCAGGGGTTACTCCTGGCTTTGCACTCAGGAACTACTCCTGGCGGTGCTTGGGGGACCATATGGGATGCCGGGGATCGAACCCAGGTTGGCCGCATGCAAGGCAAACGCCCTACCCGCTGTGCTATCGCTCCGGCCCCCTAACAAATGTATTTTAACATAAATATAAAATAAGAATTACTGATATAGTTACTATGAGAACTCTATACAAACTCTTTTATTTTCCTTTAGATTCCAAATGAGCGCAATTTAAGATATGCATACACTTAAAAATGTCTGCTACTTTAGACCTATTCATTTTTGCCTAAGTCAAATTGTACCTTTACTGTGGAGGAAGGAAGACTTTGGGAGATGCTTCTAGCTCAGTGTGTGGGGGCCACGAATAATGATGGAATTCGTGGTGCTGAGGTTTGAATGAAGGCAGCCACAGATAAGAAAGGCAAGTGCCTTTCCTCTGTACTATCTCTCTGGCCAATTTATTTCTTCAAATGGGATGATAGAGAAATTGCCATCCTCATATTTTTCAATACTGTGATTGTTATCCTTGTTCCTACTGATTCCTCTAACAAAAGAGAATACCAGACTAGTGACGGATTGTTTTGTTGTCGGGGCAGGCCCAGGGATTTCCACTGGACTCTGTACCTATTAGTCGTTGTCAGTGAGGGGTCGGGAGTCATCAATGTCGTGATGTGAACTGCTTCTAAAGATGCCTGTTCAAATTGTGCTCTCAAGAGCTATTAACATTGCCATACAATAGGATTTTTTCTTTTGTTTTTACCAGGAAATCAATCTATTCTTCTTCTTTTGTCCATTTAGACCAGACTGGGTTGTACAGCAATATTTTGTGTCCTGAGAAATTAGATCAGAAACAGTGCTGGATAGTTTCTGAAAGATTTGCTATTTCCATTCTAGTAAAGCAATGTTCAGTCAGTAAGTGGTCTAAGAATCCATTGTTTAGGGATAGATAAAGCCCATACAGTATGCAAAATAGATATATTGCAAGATTAGCCTTGAAGTTCACATTGCCTTCCTTTATTTAAGAAGCTCTTGTTTGTAAACTATTTCAAAACTGCAAACTGAGAGAAGACCTAAACCACTTATTACCATAGCTCTATAGAATTTTGCTCACCATACCTAAACTTTCAGGAAGCATATGCTTGTGTAACTGCTGTATGCTGTGAATTAAATGTGCTCATTTTTCAGTCCTACTTTATCTTATGACAGGCATGTCTGAATCACAGTAATATGACTTGATATTTGTCACATTTCTAGGTCTGGAATATCTCTTATCTTTACTTGGAATTAATGGAAATGTCCTAAAGTTTTTTCATAGATAGAAATTTTATTTTGGATGCATAAAGGTAGTACTTTCATTAATCTAGCCATAATATTGCTTGAAGTGCTAAATTACTTGCTATGTTTAGGACTGTCATAGACTTGTCACTGTTCCTTACCAATTTTGCCTGTAACTAACCCCAGATTTCTCTTATTTAACTAAGAGATGTGTTATTTGAACTCTTAACAAGACCTAAGTTGAGCTATTGGTTACATACAACAGAAATTAGTATTAAACAATGAGGATAACTTATTAAAATACTATTGTAGGTACTTATTGAATAATTAGTTGTTGACCTCTATCTATGAAAAAACTAAGGCGTGGTAATAATAGTGATAGCATATTTTACCCTGTGAAAGCTATTGATAATTGAAATTATCTTTATCATGTTTTTTAAGCTTGGAAAATGTCTAAGCACAGTAAAAATTCAAATGTAAATATTTAATGCATCATTGTAGTTGCTCCTTCAAAATGTGCATAAGGTTTTATTGCATGCTTATTTTGTGAACAACTTTAAAGAAAGTTTTTATTTAAATAGTTCTTTAAATACAATGAGATAAGAATATAGGTAAGACAGAGAGGATTGTGTTATTTATTTTAACACCAACGATAATTAGATTATCTCCAACTATGACCTTCTTCAATTACCTTACACAAACTCCAAGGCAAAATTGAGTAGCAAGCTTTACTTCCAATGAAAAATCAATTTGGTAGATGACACTTGCCCAAACTAACAGGATTTAGGAAGCTAATTCTTTATTGGGTTGTTAGTAGGAAATAAGTTGTTATCCAAAAATATAAAAATAGGTACCATACCATTGGAAAGACATTTATAAGATGAACTCAGGATTACAGAAATAGAAAATTTTGTAAATAAAAAATTTCAGTGATAGGAGTGACAGTACACTGCTTGCCTTGCACACTACTGACCCAGGTTTGATCCCTGGGATCCCATGTGGCCCTGGGCCCTGTCAGGCATCCCATGTGGCCCTGAGGCTCTTCAGGAGTTATCCCTGAGTGTAGAGCCAGGAATAACCCCTAAGTATCACTGGGTATGACCCTCAAGCCAAAAAGGAAAATTAAAAAAAAGAAAAGAAAAAATCCAAAATTTAGTAATACAGCATAAAAAGAGCACCAAAATTAGAACTGGGTGTTTCAAAACTTAAGAAAAATATGCAAATAATGGACACTTTCCCCCTCTTTATCTTCCAAGAATTTATCAGCTGGAGTTATAGATAAAAATTAATCCTCATTGGTAACTTTTAGGTGAAGCCCATTGTTCAAAACTTCAGAGTTTCTGATGTAAGAAAATATTTCTGCCTAAGAAGGAAAGACTCGTGCTTGTTGAGTTGTAAGCTGTTTTATGTCTTTAAACAGGTGAATAATTACTAACATTGTCTCAGTTGACTGGAGAAATGTCAAACAACTTTAAAACGATTACATTAATAAGGAAAGAACTCTCTCTGACCTTTTCTGCTGTGACCTTTGAGTAACTCAAACTTTCCTGCCAACTCCAGAGAAGGTAAGAATTTGTACCTTGTTAGCACCTTCTTGAATAGTGGTAATGCTAGGGATTAAAAACCCAGAGATTGTCATTCCACAGTTACAGAATAGTTCTGCAGCTGGTGGAGGTGAGGTGGTTGTGTGCATGCAAGATCCGGAGTGGAACTTCATAAATAAATTAAGACCATTTCAGTGATCCTGGATTCAGGCAGTCTTGGGTTTCTCTTCTATCACGAGAGTGTTAAGCTCTGAACTCCTAACTTGTTTGCATGTCTGGTATATTTCATAATCAGAAAGGATTATGAAAAATATTTTTATTAATTTTTTGTCTACTGCTTTTGTAGTTGGACTGGAGCAATAGTACAATGGGTAGGGCATTTGCCTTGCATGCTACTGACCTGGGTTCAATTCCTCCGTCCCTCTCGGAGAGCCTAGAAAGCTACCGAGAGTATTCTGCCCACATAGCAGAGCCTGGCATGCTCCCCGTGGCGTACTCGATATGCCAAAAACAGTAATACATCTCACAATGAAGACGTTACTGGTGTCTGCTCGAACAAAATCGATGAAAAACGGGATGACAGTACTACAGTGCTACTTTTGTAGTTCACAGATATTTGTGGTAACACTAGGGGTCAGACTAAGAATAGTCCTGTTTTCTATGCTATTATGAGCAATGTGAGATACTAAGATAACTTAGATATTTGGATTGTTTTAAGTTTTATCTTCTGAATTTTCAATATATGTTATTAGATTATTTATTTTTCACCATAACCATAAAAACGGTTTTTAACCATATAGCTAAATGGAAAGAGAGATTCTCAAAATCTAAACAAGAAAATGAAAACATGTCTGTCTGTGCCAATATTACAAATGAAAATATAGTAAATATTTTTAAAGTAAAAGTTATAAGGAGAATAACAGTTTCAGCTTATATTTACCTCAATATATTCCTAGTTAATACACTTCCCTAAGCCAATCTATTTCTGCTTTTTCCTCCCCTGTGGATTTATTGGTATCATAACAAAGCAACGATATGCCACAAACTTCAAATAACCTTGAAAGTCAAACATAATCAGAAAGATGCAAATTAATAGGATTTGCTTTAAAGTTATTTTCTAATGAATTTTAGCATCCTGTTTAACATATGGTGGGGGTGGAGGGCACCAAACACTTCTTAAAGGACCCTATACAGTGCCAGGGACTGAATTGGGCCACTACTTTCAAAACAATCGCCTTAAATCCTGTACCATCTCCAGCCCAAGGTTTAACATGTTAAAGGAACACATTAAAGATATTTGTCTTTTATTTTGCTAACAATTTAGGCACACTTCCTGCACAATCGTCAGACACATAAGGAACATGGAATAGTCCTGACAGGATTTTACATAGAATTAGAAAATTATTTTCCTTCACTTGAGTTTTCCAAAGTAGGCCAAGAAAAAAATATGAAGATATAGTTAAAGCTCAGGAATTTAGAACACACTAACTTATGGTTTCATCGTCTCTAAAAAGAGTACTGGTTTGAGGGGCAGAGTGATAGTACAGTTGATAGGGCATCTGCCTTCCATGAAGCTGACTTGAGTTTGATCTCCGGCCTCCCTTGTGTCCCCTGAGCACCGAGCACTGCCATGAGTAATTCCTGAGTGCAGAGAGCCAGGAGTAATCCCTGAGCATTGGTGGGTGTGATCCAAAAAGAAACTAACAAAAAAATTTAAATAGTACCAATTCCTAAGCAAATATAAACAGTTAAAATTCATTCTGTGATGCAAATACAAAAAGATAAAAGACATGCATTCCATGAATAAACTTCCCCCTAGTAGTCTGTGTGTATCCCATGAATTTATTTTTCTCAGATATATCTAGAGAGTAGTGACTATCTACATTTTTGCCAGACTTGATTGTGCTTATAAGTCTTTAAGATATGGGGCTGGAGCAATAACACAGCAGGTAGGGCATTTGCCTTGCATGCAGCTGATCCGAGTTTGATTCCCAGCATCCCATATGGTCCCCTGAGTCCTACCGCCAGCAGTAATACCTGAGTGCAGAGCCAGGAGTAAACCCTGTGTATCACCAGGTATGACCCAAAAATTAAAAAATAAAAAAATAAAGTCTTTAAGATATTTGCACCTCCTCAAAGAGGTTCAACAAGAAATCATTTCCTATCAGAAAGGAAAAGCTTCACTATTAAATTAAACTACTATCTCCATGGGAGCTTTCATCTGAAGAATGAATGAATTAGAAAATTAAGAAACTATGTGGACAGAGAAGATTTTGAATTCAAAGAACAATTTTCCCTTTCAAGTCACTGCACATGTGGCCCTGACCCAGTATGCTTTGTACCTGACTCCGACTCCATTCTCTCTCTCTCTCTCTCTCTCTCTCTCTCTCTCTCTCTCTCTCTCTCTTGTTTTTTGGTGTATAGGTATGTATTTCTGATATTTTAATATCATAAATGTGAATAATTCAATATTTTAATTTTTTGATTAGTATCCACACTTGAACCACTTTCGCTTCCTGAAAGCAGACAGTCTTGGTCTCAAAAAGTAGGAAATAAAGATTTCTGCCCTTTATTAAAAAAGGAAAACATTTCATGCTGTGTTCATCAGCTTCCTGTTATGAGTACATATGTCTCTGCATCATAGTATTAAGTCTTAGAGCATTATCATCGCATCATTTAACTTTTGGTTTTAGTTCATTTGTCATTCTTCTTTAATCTTATTTTTGGGTAATAACCATTTTGCATTTTAATTGCTTTATATTGTTATTTCCGTTTGAACTTTTAGCACTCTGCTTAATATTCTAGTTGAAGGCTCCCAAATTTATTTTATCTATCACTACCTTTTCAGAACAAGGAAACCCTCAGCATCCCCTGGAAATCTCCCTTCTCTAAGTGAATAAACAGAAAGCCCCCCCTCCCCCAACACACACACCATTGTACCTGATATTAATACCCCTCACCTAGGTTGTTCCCGCACTCCCCAGGGGTAGGAATCACCAACTTTGGGTAATGCCCTGCTCTTGAAATTTTCTAGTTATTTTAAATTTTTATTGTACTATTTATTCATTATTTTAGTTTTTAACAGGATTTGAGTTTTTTGCATTTTGAAAACTTTTCTTTAAACTTGTTTACTTAGGGGCTGGAGTGATAGTACAGCGGGTAGGGCATTTGCCTTGCACCTCTCTGACCCAGATTCAATTCCCAGCATCCCATATGATCCCCTGAGCACCACCAGGAGTAATTCCTGAGTGCAGAGCCAGGAGTAACCCTTGTGCATTACGGTGTGTAACCCAAAAAGAAAAAAAAATAAATTAGTTTATTTAACAATATAGTTTATTGCTGGGGGCGGGGGTCCATACAAATTCCGGCAAGAGGAAGGGGAGCAGAACCAATCCAGTTGAGGGAGAATTGGGGCCGGGAATTGCATAGGCAAAGTTATGAGCCCTCCACCACTCGTGGGACTTCTTCTTCCCTGACCTTATTTTACTTGCCGTTCATTTTGTTCATAGCTTTATATTTGTTAAATTTATTTTCACTGTATCACTGTATCTCTGTCATCCTGTTGTTCATCAATTTGCTCTAGCGGGTGCCAGTAACATCCCCATTCATCCCTGTGGCATGCTAGTGTAGCCCGGTGGTGTATTAGGGGCTGTTTCAGGATCAGGGGAATGAGGACCATTGCTGTTACGGTTTTTGGCATATCCAGTACACCACAGGGAGCTTGCCAGTCTCTGCCATGCAATTTATTTTATCTTTATTAATTTAATCATGGCAGAGCCTGGAAAGCTCCCTGTGGGTATTTAATGCACCAAGAACAGTAACAATAACAGGTCTCCTTCCCCTGACCCTGAAAGAGCCTCCAATCATTGGGAAAGACGAATAAGGAGAGGCTGCTAAAATCTCAGGGCTGGGAGGAATGGAGACATTACTGGTGCCCACTCAGTAAATCGATGAATAATGGGATGACAGTGATAGTGATATTAATTTAAGAGTGTGTAAAATTTTATGTATTAAAATATATTAGAGCAGGTCTTTCATAATTCAAGCCTTAATTCAGATATATGTTACTCTTGACACCCAGTGGTTGGTTGGCTCTTTCCTAACTCTTTTGATAGCAAGTTATGTAAAACTGATGCCTTTAAGCACTTGGTTTGAGATTATGGAGAAGTCAGGGGATGAACTGAGAAAGAGGTGGACTAGAAGTGGCATAATGATAGTGATGAAGGGTCTTGAGCACTTCGGTGGTAGTCAATGTACAATAAAACCATGGAAGTTAACATTATTTCAACCATGTTATCTAATAACTCATGCAATCACAAGTTGTAAAACACATTATACAATAAAAATGATTTTGACTAATAAATCTATTTATAGAAAAATGACTTCCTCTTGAATAACTTAATTTTTGTTAAATCTGAATTTAGCTGTTATAAATAAAATTTAGCATTGTTCCAGTTATTTATTTATTTTAAAGCATTTTATTAACAACTTTACTGAAATGCAGTTCACATATTATACAGTTTGACTGCTTACTGTGTAAAATTTAATGATTTTGATTTATTTTTCTAATTTAGCACTCATCACAATTTAAGGTATGTTTATCACATGAAAAAAAAGTCTTTTATAACCATTAACAGATATGAAGGATTCCCCCTAATTCACCTGGCTCTAATAATAATTTGTTTTTTTAAGAATTATTTTTAACAGTGTAGTGTTTTTAATTAACTTTTCTTCTGGACTGGAGTGATAACACAGAGGGTTATTATTTTCCTTACACAAAGCCGACCCGGGTTCAATTCCTCCGTCCCTCTCAGAGAGCTGCCGGGCAAGCTACCGAGAGTATCCTGCCTACACAGCAGAGCCTGGCAAGCTACCTGTGGGATATTCTATATGCCAAAAACAGTAACAAGTCTCACAATGGAGACTTTACTGGTGCCCACTTGAAGAAATCACTGAACAATGGGATGACAGTGCTGCAGAGTGCTACATTTATTTTAATAATTTTCTATACCTTCTAAATGTGTTACCATAACACAACAACCCTCCTGCCCTTCAATTTAATACCCAGTATCCCTACATATTCCCTTACTTCTCACCAGACCACCCTCTTTCCTCTTGTAACCTCATTCCTGAAGTTAAGATCTAGTGATTTGTTTTTATTTGACTTTGTCTGTTCCCTTCCTTTGCTTATTTATATACAAAATAATGAGTCAGATTATATGCCAATAATGATGTTTATCCTCTGGCTAATTTCAAGTAGCATGACCTCTTACAGATTCATACGTACTGTACCATATGACATACCATCTTCTGTATAGCAGTAGTGTTCCATTGTGCATATATATGTGTATATATATACATATATATGTGTGTATATATATACATATATGTATGTATATATATATATGGGTTGGAGCAATAGCATAGCGGGTAGGGCACTTGCCTTACATGCAGCCGAACCGGCTTCTATTCCTCCACCCCTCCCGGAGATCCTGGCAAGCTACCCCTGGCATATTTGATATGCCAAAACCAGTAACAACGTCTTACAATGAAGACGTTACTGGTGCCCACTCGAGCAAAGTCAATGAAGAATGGAATGACAGTGACAGTGACAGTGATATATATATATATGTACATATATATATATTTACACACACATACTTATGTATGTGCTCTATGTTTCCTTTATCCACTTGTCCTGTTAAGTCTTGGTGTT
The DNA here is from genome assembly GCF_027595985.1 of Sorex araneus. Classification (NCBI taxonomy): domain Eukaryota; kingdom Metazoa; phylum Chordata; class Mammalia; order Eulipotyphla; family Soricidae; genus Sorex; species Sorex araneus. The sequence goes on along the minus strand of NC_073303.1, from coordinate 84,511,436 downwards.
ATTTCCATATTTTTTGTTATTTTTATGTTCAATATTTTCTCAAATATTATTTGTTTATGCAATTGGGAATTTAATTCACACTTCTAAGGATTGGCTAGACCCAAAGTTCTTAATTATTGAATTGTGGCATTAAAACATTTTTCCTATGTGAAATCCAACAAGCAAAAGAATAATTCTGTGAAGAAGCAAGAGGAACTTGTCTGATATTTCTGAAGGGATAAATCTGCTCTCCTCCTACTTTAACCCTCAACTATTGTAAAGAGAATAATTATCTTAATAGTTGTGCTTGTGATAAATAACTTTTTTCTTGCATGTCTTAAATGTTTGAGTTATCCAGAAACATGCAAAACCTAGGTTTTAGTGGCCTGTCCTAGATTGCTGAGTGCATGCATGCAATGCATTATCATCATTGTAGGACTCAATGAACACTATTCTAAGAGAAATATGTTTCCCTTAGTAAATTCTTACCAAAGCACCTTTAAATAAGATGATATTTTCTACTTTGACTCATATAATTTCTCTCAAGTCCTCACTGTCTGACAAAATTGTAGAGCCTGAGTTATTTGCATTATTACTAGAAGTCCCCCAAATGAGGAAGTTGAACATTGTCAGTCTTACACGACTTCACAGATTGTTTAGACCTTCAAACAGGGGCTTATTCCTGGTTCTACTCTCAGGGGTCATTCCAGGCAGGGTTTAGGAGACCACATATGGTGCTGGAGATGGAACTGGGTCCAACTATATGCAAATCAAGGGCATGATCCCATGTACTATCTTTCTGGCCCCAACCTAGAGGACTTTTAACATCAGAAAAAAGGTCATTAATTACAAAAAATATTTTGACTTCTGTTAGTCCTCTTGCATCAAGTAGGAAAATAACTATGACTGTAGCAAGCCATAGTTGTGTTCCTCTTTATTTTCAGATATTCTAAAGCAAATGATAGGTCATTCTTATAATACAAACACTCTTAAACTATATTTCCTAGTTGTTAACATTGTAATTACAATAGCATTTTAGGGTCACATCTATCATTACTTGACCCAGCACTACCAGAATAATGAACCCCGGGGTGCCATGCATTGTTAGAGATTAAACTTGGAGAATTTCATATGCTAGGCATGCGCTCCACCTGTGAGCTGTCGCCCCAAGTCATAATAAACCAGATATTTTATCTTTCTTCAATATACGCTAACATTTATTCCCTCTTAGTTAAATTCTTGGACTGAAAAAAATTCCCTTACTTTAAGGCTTTGGATTTCTACTCTGGTTTATAAAGGTAAAATACTGAAAGGTAAAAAGCCTAATCATCTTAATCTCAATGAATGGCAAAAAGGGAGAAAGGATGGTATATATCTCTGACATTTGGGGATCCAGTGCACATTTTACCAGTTAGAATTTGATACTTCATAGTAAAAGGTAGAGATTTTTTAAAATTTTAGCTATCTCATCAAAATTATGCACTACATTTTTTAATAGAAAGCTATCCATGGTATTATTTTTATTCTAAAAAACTGGCATAGTTATTTTAGAGACTCAAAGTACTGGACTCAAAGGCTCAGTAATGACATTATTAAAAACTTAGGATATTGTTTAAGTGACTGTTTATTTACTGATAGCTTGTTTTAGTGCTACTGATCTCCAGGAGAAACTCATATGACCAAATATACCAATTGAGTATAGTTAGCAAAATCAACGGCATCAGAGAATGAACCATCACTGAAAATCTGAAACCAGAAGGTGAATAAGTTACTTATTAGACAAAGAAAAACTATTCTTTCAGAATGCAGCCTCTGAATTAAACAGTTGTTGCCTTTGTATAGAGTTTGGAGTTCAGATTTGGTTATGTAAAAGATCAAGACATTTCAGGAATGTATGGAGAATTAGTTATTGGATATAACTGTTGCTAATGTTTACAGACGTGAAGTGATAAATAAAATGCCTGCATACAAGTTTGCTATTTGGCATTCAAATTTGTGATTAATCAGTTGGGATTGTTCAGTAAAATAAATGAAAGTTATTTGTTTCTATGCAAATAAAATCATTCTTAATGTGTAATAAAATGCTTTTATTTTCATAAATATATAATTACATACTTTATACAAGAATTACACATGTCCAACTACTGAATTATGTATATACACATATATACACATATATGCTTTTTGGGGTCACCAGCATTGCTCAGGGGTTACTCCTGTCTTTGTGCTCAGGAATTACTCCTGGCAGTGCTCAGAGGACCATATGGGATTCCAGGGATCAAACCAGGGTCAGCTGTGTGCAAGGTAAATAACCTACCCACATGTACTGTTGTCCTAGTTCCTTGGATTATATTTTAACTGCTCTAGGGCTCTGATCTCTGAAAAATCATCATCTCATTCCACATTATGCCCTATAAGTTCCCTACAACAGTAAGTTTTCATTGGGTTGAGTGGTGCTGTCAAAATAGCCTCCACAGAAACTTATCACATTCATTATCCTTGAAAAGAAATAGAAAATATTTTTAACTACTGGAGAAAAACATGAGTAAAGAAAGAAATACATATTCAGACCAAGGAAGAGTCACACCAGACGTAAAATTAGCACCTATAAGTAAAAACTAATAAAATCCAGAAACAGATCAAAGGACACATTCCACAGACCCCCTGTGCTTCTCTGGCTTCTCAACCCTATGTTCAACATGACCTTACTTGTCTGAGACAGGGTTTGGCTGCGTTACTTACTCCTGCAGTGCTTAACCAGTACTGACTTTCTTCATTCCCCCTGCCTCGTCATTCCCCAGTTGAGCAGTTCTTCAACATGATCAAAACCTAAACCATAGTCTAGATGTTTCCTTTGCCATAACATAAGGTTCTCTTTCCCTTTCCATGAGTTAATTGGAATCCTTGAGTCCTGCTTACTTTACCTGAAAAATGGTACTAATTAAAAATACAAGTAAAGGGTGCTAGGAGGGCCTGCTCAGGATGGGGGATGCGGGCTGAAAGTAGATATAGACCAAACATGATGGCCACTTAATACCTCTATTTCAAACCATAACACCCAAAAGGAGAGAGAGAGAGAGCAAAAGAGAATTCCCTGCCGCAGAGGCGGGGTAGGATGGAGGTGACAGGTTGGGGATGGTGGGAGGGATGCTGGGACCATTGGTGGTGATGGAGAATGGGCAATGGTGGAGGGATGGGTCCTCGACCATTGTATGTCTGAAACACAAGCACGAAAGTTTCAAAGTCTGTAACTGTATCTCTTGGTTCACGAAATCCCGATTAATCACCGATTTCTCAGGCAGGCTCAGTAACATCTCATTTCGTCTTTTCCATGAGATCTTAGAAGTCTATATCCACTCATTGCACTGGGGGCTCTTCAGGATCAGGGGAATGAGATACAGCTTGTTACTGGATTTTGTATATGAATACACCATGGGAAGCTTGCAAGGCTGTCCCATGTGGGCAGGAAACTCTCAGAAGATTGACAGTTTTTCCCAGAGGGAGAAGTAGGCTACAAGATATCACTTCTGAGAGCTTGCTTTTATGTCTCTCTCATGGTTATTCACTAATTCACTAATAAAAAATTTAGAAGAAATATTATGTATCTGCCAGGATATAAGGTCCATATCTGAGACCAAAGATTTACTACAAGTTTCAATACTATGATCCCCTGGTCAAGAATCTCATCTTGAGCTTCAGAAATATAGTTTTTAAAATTTTTTCACAAATGGCAACAGTTCCTCCCCACCTTTTTTTTAATTGAATCACCATGAGATAATTACACAGCTTTCATGATTAAGTTTCCATCATAAAATGATCGAAAGTAAAGAGAGAGAGTAAATAGAAATGCTGTTTTATTTAACATTTTTATTGTATTTTTTTTGGAAGAGGAGGCATGATTGAAATGTCATGTATTGAATTAGGGTCAGCCATATGTAAAGCAAACACCTTAAACCCTTTATTCTCTCTTTCATCCTTTAGTTGTAATTATTGAGGGCTTTTCAAAGACAACATTAGCTTTCCTCAGATTTTCAAATCTAGGCAAAGGAATCCTTCAGTGCCCCAGGTTTCCTTTCATAATAGCACAGCGGTTGGGGTTTGCCTTTCACGCAGCAGACCCGAGTTCGATTCCTCCGCCCCTCTCCGAGAGCCCGGCAAGCTACTGAGAGTATCGAGCTCGCGCGGCAGAGCCTGGCAAGCTACCTGTGTGTATTGGATATGCCAATATCCAATAAGTCTCAATAAGTCTCTCAATGAGAGACGTTACTGGTGCCTGCTCAAACAAATCGATGACCAACGGGATGACAGTGACAATGACAGTGAATACAGCCTCTATTTTTTGCAACCTTCTTGGTTCCTATTCGAGCACCGTCAAGATATAATTAATATTTGAATACTGAAAATATTTGACTGATAATAAAAAATAAAGCAATTTTTAGTATTCAGAGGGACTGATTCAATAACATAATTTATAATGCTTTGTAATTATATAATCGTTGATAATAGCTTAGATATATATTTGAAAAATTATTTAAATGAATGATAAAATAGTTTTGTTTTGTTTTGTTTTTTTTTTTTTGCTTTTTGGGTCACACCTGGTGATGCACAGGGGTTACTCCTGGCTCTGCACTCAGGAATCACCCCTGGCGGTGCTCAGGGGACCATATGGGATGCTGGGAATCGAACCCGGGTCGGCCGCGTGCAAGGCAAACGCCCTACCCGCTGTGCTATTGCTCCAGCCCGATAAAATAGTTTTAAGTATTATAATTAATAGATTTAGTGGTTACTGCAAAATCAAGCAACAATGAAAAAGGCATATACTGATAAATATATACATTCAGTCAGTATTAAATATTATAATGATGATGATGTAGATAATTTAGTTTTAGACTGTAGTAAAAAAGAGACATAAATTGATCTTAGAACTCACAGTTTGTGGCAATTGATAAGTCATGAAAGACAAAACCAAAAATTAATTGGGTTTTGTACCACTTCTGATGTTTGAGATCCCTCAGGAATTTTAAGCTCTAGGAATATGCCACAAAGACCTTTCTAGCACTTTTCCAGAGTTCAACATTGATTGAAGTAACTAATGAAAGACTTGTTGTTGTTTTTTTAACCATGAAATAATATGGTAATCTGTGGGCATGACGCAGAATAGGTTAGTATCAGGGAAACTTTTTTTTATTGAAATGTTTTTATTGAATTACCGTGAGATACAGTTACAAACTTTCATAATTAAGTTTCAGTCATACAGTGATCAAGCACCCGTGCCCTCACCCGTGCCCTCAGAATGAGGCACTTTGGCCAGACCCATCTCGATGCCAAGGTAGCACATAACTTACCGCTTGCCCTGGGTCCGTCTTGTCCCACGTCAGGACCCTGCTTTGGGGATGCTAGGAAGTAAGGGCAGCTGAGGCTACAGTCAAGAGAGCAGATGCCCAGGAATTAATAATATTCAAGGCCAATCAAATGTCTTTCTTTGTCCATACAAACAGGACTTGCTCTGAATAAACCATGCAAAGGATTCAAGGAGAAGAGAAAACCATTATTTACAAGTTAACAGAACATTGAGGAGCACTGTGATGGGAGTAACCCAATAAAACTAAATTACCTGAAGCTATGTAATCCTACAGAAGAGAAATTCATGGGAAAAGATTATTTTGGATAGATGTATTTCTTTGGATAGATGTATTTAATGAAGCTGAGAAGATCAATAAAAAATAGTCATTAAAATTCTATAGTTCTAAAAATTTATAAACTATACTTGGCTATTATAGAAATACGAATAAGGATCTTTGGGCTAAGGCTAATGAGCTTCCATTAAATAAAGGGAGAAATGTTCTAAACAATTATTTGTGTATTAAATGCATTCCTAGGACCCAAATTCTTCTTTTGGTTTACTCTGAGCAGCATGTCTAGATATATCCTAGGCTCATATTACATAGGTTTATACCTGTACTAACCCTAAAGGAAGGCTATAATACATGAGATGAAAAGTAAACATGGAGTTACAAATATGGACTACAGGGATGGATATTAGAGTGAATGTGTGAAAGAGAACCTCTGATAATATAAAGTGGTTTAATGAAACAAACTTCCCTATTCATTAATTGTGGGAAAGAAAATTGTTACATTTTTGCAAAATTAATTTGTAAAGGGTTAGATGAAGACAAGAGGGCGGGAATGAGTACAAATGGAGTACTAACCCTGGGTTTTCATCATTAACATACATCATCAAGTCATGAGTAATTCCTAGCCAACATATTGGACAGTATTCCAATTACAGGAATTTATTTTTGCAAATTTGGGAAGATATCTCAAATGGTTGATACTATCTTGCCCACTGTTACTGGCTTTAATGCAAAGTAATTTTCTAATTTTTCTAATTTTGGTAATTTAACATTCATTATAGTCCCAGTTGCAGACTCTGGTATATTCCTGGTTCTAAAAACTTCATTAAGCAACTAATATTCAGGGTATAATCAATTGGTGGTACTGCAAATTACACAGAGATCTTTGTAAAAAAAATGTTCAACTACTGGTTTTTGCTTTATTTTCATATTCTACCTTGTCTATAAAGGGGCAGATTTCATGCCTCTTAAATCTCCTTGGCTAGATTCTTAGATTTAATTGTCAATTAAGTCTACCAAATTCTAGAAATCCTTGTGTTTTCTTCATTAAAGTCATCACCATCCCCATTTTATTTTTTTCCTCTCTATTGTAAATTCTTCTAGTGCAAGGACAACAGTTACTTTTTTTCCATACCCTAAGAGAAATTTGCACTGATTTGTTTAGGCTGATGATGCAATAAGTAATTCTGAGTGAAAGAATATAATGAATTAGGCAAAAATTTTTAGTATCAGCAACTACTCTTTAGAAACTGAAATCTCAAAGACCCACCATATGTATTCCTGACTTTTATCCAAGACCATGATCATACTAAAGTTCTTAGGCAGATGTACATATTCATAAATTATGTACAAAATAAACTATTTCTATATACACCATGTATATCTACTGATATAGAGCAATTGTTGACTGAATATTTTGAACCTCTAATATTACTGTCTTCCTCTCCCTCAAGCCTACCCATATTTCTAATTCCAAAGGCTTCTATCTGTAGTTCAGTCACAACTTCTACTGGTGTAAAATTATACATCCCATTCAAATTTCTTCGTTTTCCTCATCCTACTTTCTCAGGAGATTGTGCCCATTATTAATACATGCCATGCATCTCAAAATAGAGTTTCTTAATTTTATCTCATGGTTTAGTGGAATCTAAATTTGTACAAGTTTATCTAGGTGGTTATTCTCTATTTGACATTGACAGACATCACAATGGAATTTTATAGAATATTATGGAATATTAAAAAGATTCATTCATATACTTTTCACTGTGTAGGGGGATACCTGGAGAGCTGACATAAACCAGGCCATCATCTTTCTCATTTTAGATTTTCTCCAGGAGAGATCACCTGAAACATGAAAAATTTTAAAGACATCTCACATGTTGCAAAAGGAAAGAAAATCCAACATGTTGATTGGAGAAATCTCAAAGAATTTTCGTCCCTGATAATGTAATGAATTTACTTAAATTTCTATTTATGTAAGCTGACATCACACACACTATAATTTAAAATGTTTCCAAAAGAATTTAATTGGCAGTTTAAATTTTTTTCTTTTTGGGTCACACCCAGTGATGCACAGGGCTTACTCCTGGCTCTGTACTCAGGAACTACTCCTGGCGGTGCTCAGGGAACCATATGGGATGCTGGGAATCGAACCCGGGTCGGCCACATACAAAGCAAAACACCCAACCCGCTGTGCTATCGCTCCAGCCCCAGCAGTCTAAATGTTTTAACTTTCACATTGTATATAGAAAAATTTAATATGTAATTGTTTCATACTACTTTATGTTATTCTACATGTAAGTTCCATGCTTTTATATATAATCTCTTTTTTCTTTTTCCTACTTTTCTCTAGGAATCTCAATAAATTGTGCTCATTTTTTGCTTTGTCTATTTTCTTCACTTCTTATTTATCTTTATGTTAAAGAAGGTATTTAGCTTTATACTTTTTCAAATGTCTTCATTGCTCTCGATGCCTGTACTTGAGCCCCATCCTGTGCATATTTACTTTTTCTCTCTGAAGTTCCACTTCTTTTTGTACTTCACAGACCTTTTCTACCTAAAACATGTATGCACATTTGAAATAATCTTCTGTTATGACTTTCCTCTCAGTAACTTCTACTAAATAGTGATCCACAAAAGCAAGGTCTCATCTATTATATGACAGATGTCAGACTGTTAAATCTTTTGTGCACGAACATTATTTCTTCTTCAACCAATAAATGCAATTGTAAATACCACCAAAACTAGTGAAACAAATGCAAAAATGTTATACCTAGTTACATGAATATATGTACATATTGTTAAAATAAAATTGAAAATGGAACTTATAATTCCTATTATCACATCATATGAGTGTGATCAGAAATTCTTTTTGATTTTCTATTTTCTATTTAAATGCCCTACTTGATCTAATTCCAATATTCAAGATAAAAAAGCACAACATGGGGCTGGAGCGATAGTACAGTGGGTAGGGCCTTGCATGCGGCCAACCCGGGTTCAATTCCCAGCATCCCATGTGGTCTCCTGAGCACCGCCAGCAGTGATTCCTGAGTGCAGACCCTGGAGTCAGCCCTGAGCATTGCCGGGTGTGACCCCCCCAAAAAATCATAACACACAAAAATTACAATGTATTCATATTTTATTATAATATCAAAGAATTATTACTTTTACTCAGTAGGCTAAATAACCTTTGGGCATTAAGAGGGCAAATACATCAACATTGCATTTTTTTTAAGAAAAAGCACATTCCAGTTTCCAAACGCTCAAATTTGAAAAAGAATCACACCAGCTGAAAAACTGAGTAAATAATCTGCAAGTATGGGAAAATAAATTTGTTCTATGACATTCAAAGAGAGAATTTTACAATTTTGACATTTTATTTATATTAATCTTTAAGTAATATAAATAAAGGACAGCATTTTGTTAGTTTTCTTATCTTTTTACTGAAAATAGTAGTAAATGATGTATTTTTAGAAGACTATGTCTACTTTTACTGCATGAATTTTAAGGACAGCAATAGAAAATTTCTTATAGTCACAAAATTATAGTATAATTGTCACATTTGCAATCAGTGAAAGTTGGTAAAATAGTTTCTAAGACAAGAGTTGATTGAAGTATGCTATAAATGTTTATCATTTCCTCTAGAGAATTTTATGTTTACTTTATTCACATTCTGATAGGTTATAACTTTTTTTAAACACAGAACATTGATTTTAAAGCATAAATCCCAGAATGTTGGCCTTGTAGAGGACCTTTAGAAGTCATCCATTCCATATTCTCTCCATCAAACAGCTTTACCATAGTCTAAACTGGATAATGTTCATTGATTCCACATTTAAAGATCTTTTCAGGAAGAAGGCCCTTCAATTTTCTTCTGAAGTACATTTCAGTGTTTAATAGTCCATAAGAATCTCAGGAAATTCCTCCTTATATCCATCCTAAATTACCAATGGCACATGGATTTAGAGTTCAATCTTAAATAACTGGAATAAATTACCTGTGCTATGGAAACAGACATCCACTCTGAATTTGAAAAAGTGTTGTCTGTGTGAAATAAACTGAAAATATTTCTTCTCAGGGATGGAGTTAGTGATTTTCAATCAAGTGTCCCCAATCTCACGAAGTGTTTGTGCTGCATTGAACTGGGTGATTATTAGCAAATGCCCTCAGCAAAGACCTCCAGGACACTTTGGGGCAATATAAGACCCAGCACAAAAACTTGAAGCAGAAGATGAACCATGGCAGAAAATCAGATATATTTCAGTCAAGCTGTCTAGATGATGGGTTACGCACACAGACAGACATTCCAAGTTGATCACAGCAAACACAGTGTGTTTGAGTTGAGTAGAGTTTGAGCCCAAGTTCCAGTAAATGTTGGTGTGATAAGATTTCCCCAACAGTAAGAGAATCTCTTTCTGTAAGATTTTTCTCCTTATCACATCCTTATACTATTTGTGATTATACAACTGAGGTATTCACACTTGAAAGTCTTCTGTTTTGTTTGTCTCTAATTTTTGGTTTTTTTTTTACTTAATGATTGACCTTAACATAACTGATAAACTATGAAGATGAAATGATAATAGTTTATGTGAACAAACTATGGACTAAAGCATATCATAGTTGAAAAATAAGCTTGGAGTTGATTAATCACAGATATCAGTCCTCTGTTGCTATAAAGTTTCGGTAAATTATTTAACCTCTTTAAAGCTGTTTCTTCAACAGTAAGATAGAGACATAGCTGCAAGTTTGCATGAGAATTAAATTTTTTACTATGTATTATTGTAGTACGAGATAGATATGATTGCTATTCTTATTTTACTAATGAGAAAATTAAAATGAAAGGAGTTTAGTACCTTGTTAAGAGTAATAAAGTGTCAGAACAGAAATTTTAACCAGGGCGGCAATGTTCCAGAACCTATGACATTATCTACTATGAATCAGAATAGGGTGCTCCTTTAATGAAAGTTTCTACTAGGTCACACCCCAAATCAACCCAACTGGAAGGTATGGGAACAAATCAGTGCAGCTAATTTATAAGTACAAACATGTTACATGTTACATAATCCAGTGGCAAAAAATAGTAACCTTATACAATGTTCGAGCATTGTATAACTGAGACTTAAACCTGAAGGCTTTGTAACTTTCCACATGGTGATTCAATAAAAGAATAAATTAATAGTACAATAAAAAGAGTAACTTTAATAAGTCATTTTTAAATATCAAAAATAATGGAAATCTCTTCAATGCATTTAACAATATATAGCAATATATCCAATTATCCCAAAAACAGTAACAATAAATCTCTCAATGAGAGACGTTACTGGTGCCCACTCGAACAAATCGATGAGCAACGGGATGACAGTGACAGTGATAGCAATATATAGAGATCTCATCTAATTTTCATAAGCATCCTGATTCAAACAGAAAACAGTCTATTTGTTTTACAGACAACAACAAAAGCAACGTCTCTGTGAGGTTAGAATTTGCTCAGGGATATTACTTATTAAAAATAAATAAGTTATTAGCCTCAGGTATTTTATCAAGTGATGAACTCTTTAATCCACATGATGCTTAAAATTAGATTGGCTAAGGAGCCAGGAGTTAATTATTCTTGTTCGGTCATAGCAGGTGCAGGGAGAGTACCCTGAAGTTGCAAGATAGGTGGAATGGAGGGAAGAATCACTGAATGACTTAGGATAATAACTACCAAATTACTGAAAAAAATTTCAATGTTTTGTCACCAGTATCAGAATACTAGTAAGGACTAGCTAAACATTAACATTTGCTGGGCTCCTTGAGAGAAGAAACTGTGTTCATTTTTCATTGATCATCACAGACCTGAAAGTCTTTATCTACCATTCTGAAAACCAAAATGCTGAGAAAATTATCCCTATAATTCATTTGGATACAAGACGTGGTTTATTTGATCCTAGACCATTTATAAACTTCATTTTTCCTAAGTGAGTAGCCATGATTTTTACTGCTGACACATTAATGTGTTTGATTATAGGATACTGCTCAGCATCCCTGAGAGTATTTTGCGATAGAAAATTCATGTGCTGTGCTTACTTCCCTAAAATTTGAAAAGTTTTGCCTTCAGAGACACATCTGGTCCCTCAAGTCTGTATGGAGTGCTTTGTGCAGACCCCATCCACTGTGCTAAATGTTCTGGGACAGAGCGGACATTTGGCAAATTCTACATTGTTGGATAAATATGCCTACGTGGCATTCAAAATTTTACTTGATGTGATAAAATGGTAAAGGAAGGAGGAAACCCAGTTTTCCAAGATTCTATTTTGTCTTCCACATTTTTCTGAAATTAGAGTCAGTTATACCAATGGGATTTATATCACCTCATTGTCTTCTCTACAAAGTGTCAGTATAATTATTTATTAAGTTCTGTTTCCAAATCTAGATCATAAGCAATAGACTACTATACCTAAATCTTTTATTTACATAATTTCTTGTGGTTCAGAAGTAGAACTTGCTTAAAATTTACTCACAATTCTTTATACTTAAAATATTGTTTGGAAATCAATTTAGGCTACATTGTACTTTATTTTGCTCACAAGTGTTCAAAAATTCTCTGACAAATACCGTATGTCCTGAAAAAAATACTGTGAATAGTCAAATTAACTTTTCTATGCTTAATAACAATTACTAAAAATTATAAATTTAAGAATATATACATGTTATTCTTTATAATAGCAGAAATTTTCTCAGAGTAATGTGAAAGAAATTATAATTAGAGATTAAACAGAGATGAGAATTCGATTTTATAATGCCTATTCACATGAAAATTTCTGCAAAATGAAGTAAGTTGAACCCACTGAAAACTCATCAAGTTTTATTGATGGGTTTCCATCAAATCAAAATGACTTAAACTTAAGCAAAAATTGCATGAATCCAGAATAATAGATGATGGGAAGGCAAAGAGGACCAAACCCAAATGGCCTTGAACTCTGAACACATTGTAAGTACGATGAAGAAGGGACAGGGAACATCCCCTCTTAATGGGGGTAGAATGTGAGAATGGGCTAGAGGGACGTTAACACAAAAGTTTTGAATATACTGAAGAAAAGGCAGACCTGAATTACTGCGTGGAACATGTGAAGGATGGGGTTCAATGGCAAGCTGGAAGATACTGCAATGTATCAGGCTTTCCTGCAATGTATCAGATATTATTCTTAAACAATGTGTGACTGAATCAAAACAGTGATAGTTAGATGAAGACATGTAAGAGGAAAATACAAGTTATATTAAATTTTTTGTGGTTTTCTTTCTACTTAGATCTTGGAATCAAGTGAATGGGTTAATAATTCTGGGTTAATAGGCTAAGACTGAGCAACGTTGCCTAATATTAGCAAATATCTACACTTGTAAAAAGGGTTAACACCAGACTGATGAATATGCGCAGGATGATGGCAAGAAACACTTTGTGACTGTTTCATGAGAAACTGAAGACATATAGCAGGCCTTGCACGATTGTCATAATCTGATATATTTTACCATTGCTCTTTGTCACAGTTATGAGGAAAAGAGCAAAAGAAAGATGTGCAGACCTGCCCTTGGTGAGGCCTGACTGCAGCAGTTGTGATGTTCCTTTTTTAATCAAAGCATCATTATTCTTGATGATAAACTCAGAGAGTAATGGAAAGTACATTGAGGAGGGAAGATGGCAATTATATGAGCTCTTTTCTTTTGCAGAGCTGAAAACAAGTGAAAAATAACATTCCATAGAAATCACTTGTACTATGCCATAATCCATTAGATTATTAAACATTTCTTTGGGGATAAAATAAAGTTACTAATCTAAATAACACCAGGTTCCTGAGCCTTGAAGAAAACTGATAAAATTTCCCAAGAAATTTAGAATTTTATAAGTTAAAAAAAACACAATTTAAATTTTTAGCAGTAAATCTTTAAAAGGTAAAGTTTACTATTTATAAAATTTTAAAAGAGTAGGCCAGAGAAAGAGTACAGTGGGTAAAGTGATTGCCTTGTCATATGCAATTATCCTGGGTTTGATTGCCAAAACCACATTTGGTCCCCAGAGCTTCTCTAAGAATGATTCCTGAGTGCATAGCCAGGAGAAAACTCTGATCATTGCTGGGTATGATAAAAAAAAACAACAATGATAATATCATCTACTATTAAACTCCCCTTAATTATGTTTCTGTATTTATTCTACTTCTACTCAAAAGCCCTTGCTAGAAACTTTTGACTAGAAATATTTTAGAAAATATCAAGAACTGAATAAAAGTCCTCTCTACCTGTAAACTTAAAATCTGCTTTACTATCTTTGATTGTATGTTACTATTAAGAGGTCAAACTTTGTTGTCAAGACCCTGAATGAATGGTTTGATGCTTTTCATGTTCCTGGAGCGAGCAGATGTCACTGGGTTACACTAGCATGCGACAGGGACTATTGAAGACATTACTGACACCCACTCTAGCAAATTGATGAGGAACGGAATGACAGGTGATATAGGTGATTAAGAGGTTTTTACTGTTAAAGTTTATAGTAAGAGATATAAATAATTCAATATAACTAAATTATTTCATCTATAATGAGTGGTCTGAAACAGAAATCTACATGTGTTTCCAGAATCTATAATGAAAAAGTGCAAACCATTATGTCTTGATATATGCTCTGTGAAAGTTAAGTTTTTCTACTTGATTAGTGGATTTATTATTTATAGTTGTATGGGAGTTAGCATATCCTGGAAATTGGCATACTGCTTTTTATGTCTAAGCATCAGTTCCAATATGAATAAAACTGAGACCAAAGAAGTAATCTCTGGGGTTATAAAGAGAGTACAGCAGATAGGGAACTTGCCTTGCATGAGACCAAGACAAGTTTGATTCCCTGGACACCGTATATACCCCTAAATATGCAAGGAGTAATCCTGAATGCAGAGCCGGGAATAAACCCTGACACCACTGGTTATGGCCTGAAAAAGAATGAAATAAGAAAAAGTAAGCATGATCTCTGCCCCGGGGTGCACAACATATATTCTATAAAACTTTTTTTCCCGCCATAATTAATTTATGAGTAATAAAACCCATTATTATAAATGCTTTTGTGTTCATTTATAATATATTATTAAATAATAAACTGTGTATGTGCTATTACTTATGTCCTCCTGAACAAAGACAATGAAGAAAATTTAGTACAAATGATCAAAAGGGATTTATATTCTATTGTCTTTGTTTGGGAAAGTTCTGGGTGTTTTTTGTTGTTGTTGTTGTTGTTGTTATTGTTGTTTTATTTTTATCTTGGAGGACACACACCTCCTGGTAGTGCTCAGGGCTTATTCATGACTCTGTACTCAGGAATCACTGCTGGAAGGTTTAATGAACTATATGTGGTACCAGAGACTGAATTGGTCATATGCAAGGCAAAGCACCTTTCCCACTGTACTATTGCTCCAGACCCAGGGGTCTATTTTATAATGGCATCACAGATATGTATATTTTTGAAACCAACAAAAGATTCTGGAAATGTAAGTAGATTTCTGTTTTAGGTTTCTTTTAGAGTCTTTTGAAATTTTCTTGAAGTTTTTTTATTCAACAGCAAGTTGTTCATTTAAGACTTCACTGTAAATATTTAATCATGTATTTCTCACAACTGGGAAACACAAGTGGAAAAACTTAGCCAAGAAATCATTTTGGAAAACAGGACTTACATGCTCTTTTTTATAATGAATTGACTCATTGTACAGTGAAGAAAATTAAATTAGTCATTGAAATGCCTCTTTCGTTTTGACTTTTAAACTTTTGTGATGAATCTATGAGGTCTATCAAAGGCTCTACTGCACTAACTTGGTTCAGTTTGATTTTAGAAAAATCACTTACTTGCTGAGACTTTTCTCATGTCTTTTAACTCTAATCTTCAATGTCATAGGGGTTTCTTGAATAATAGAATAGCTCAAGTGTACCTGCCCATTCTTATTCATCCAATATTCATTGAGCTATCTGCATTGTTTCTTAATATCAAGATAATGCCTTGCTATTATCAAAAAGACATTTTCCCTTACATTTTTGAGGATTCCACTTTATGCTTCTTGAAACATATCATATTCTTCATCATTTAAGCATATTTTGGGACTCACTAAATTGTACATCTTGTGACTTTGCAAGCAATAATATCTTTTTTTTTTTTTTTTTTTCCCACTTATGTACCCATTTATTATTATTTTTTTTTATTTTTATTATTATTTTTTTTTTATTGAATCACCATGTGGGGGGTTACATAGTTCTCAGGATTATGTCGGTTATACAATTCTCAAACACCCTTCCCTTCACCAGTGCCCATCTTCCATCACCAACCCCCCCAGTATACCCGCCGCCCCCTCCCACCTCCCCAGTCCCCACCCTTGTAAATGATGCTTCGCTTCATTTACGCCTTATCACGATTACATTCCATGTTTCAACACATAACTCACTACCGTTGTTGGGGTTTCCCCCAAAAAAGAAAAGCAGTCCTATTGCCAAGGAGGCATTTGATAGTTCTCCACTGCTAAGAATATAGAGATATTAAGTCCCGCTGTTTGTTACCTAACTTTTCTTTTTCCCCCTTGCCCCGCGCCACCGAGTTCACGCCTGTTTTGTAATCGCCACGCTGCCTGACAAGGGGAAAAAAAACCAAAAAGGGTGGTTATTTCCCGTCATCAGCAGGCGTGGGGCTCTGGCTTAGTTGATAGACCAGCAGAGTGTCTGCAGGCAGTTTCTGGAACCAGAGGTCCTGCGCTGGTATCGGCTCCGGCTCGATTTCCACCAGCGTCCCACTGTTCCATGTACATAATTTCCCCCTTATATCCCATTCCCACGCCACCAGGTCTATTCGCCTAATGGACATCACACTATGTTTGACACCACGCCGCGCTTCTTCCCGAGAAAGAAGGGTATTTCTTCTCAGCCGGCGTGGGGATATAGCTTAGTTCAGTCTAGAGAGATGGCTGCCACTTTGATTGCCTTCAATATTTCAGCAACAGACTATTCTTGATTAGGATCTCCCACAAAAGTCCGACCTGTTAAAGAGGAACCATTACATATTGCTAATGCTAAGATGACATTAGGTCGCGCGGCTGCGCCAGCGGCCGCGCGGTTTTGGGTTTGTGTATAAAGTCCAGGGAAAGTACAACCAGAAATAACATCACTACAAACTTTTACGCTTATATGGTGCTCATAAGATGGAGAAATCTAGAGAGAGACTCGGAGTTCCATCGTGCTGGCTCCGCAGCAGTTTCCAAAAGGAGGCACACGTGGGGGAGGTGGGTTTAAGTATCTATTGCGGTGGGCGGGGGTCACTGCCCCCGCCCCCTGGGGCCTCCCGCAGGCGCGCGCATCCTCTTTCAGCCCGCTCAGCATTTCCATTTTGCGCTCAGGAAAACCGCGGGTCCTGCGCTCTGTTCAGAAGGAGTTGAGAGAGAGAGAGAGGTTAGAGGAATTGGGGATGCCCGGCTCCCACTGTTTCAGCGCCGTGAGGTCTCTGGTCCCGTGCCGGAATTAGTTCAGTGGGCAGCTTAGAGTCCAAGGGCGCTTCCTTGGGCTCTTCCATCGTGCTGGCTCCGCAGCAGTTTCCAAAAGGAGGCACACGTGGGGGAGGTGGGTTTAAGTATCTATTGCGGTGGGCGGGGGTCACTGCCCCCGCCCCCTGGGGCCTCCCGCAGGCGCGCGCATCCTCTTTCAGCCCGCTCAGCATTTCCATTTTGCGCTCAGGAAAACCGCGGGTCCTGCGCTCTGTTCAGAAGGAGTTGAGAGAGAGAGAGAGGTTAGAGGAATTGGGGATGCCCGGCTCCCACTGTTTCAGCGCCGTGAGGTCTCTGGTCCCGTGCCAGAATTAGTTCAGTGGGCAGCTTAGAGTCCAAGGGCGCTTCCTTGGGCTCTTCCATCGTGCTGGCTCCGCAGCAGTTTCCAAAAGGAGGCACACGTGGGGGAGGTGGGTTTAAGTATCTATTGCGGTGGGCGGGGGTCACTGCCCCCGCCCCCTGGGGCCTCCCGCAGGCGCGCGCATCCTCTTTCAGCCCGCTCAGCATTTCCATTTTGCGCTCAGGAAAACCGCGGGTCCTGCGCTCTGTTCAGAAGGAGTTGAGAGAGAGAGAGAGGTTAGAGGAATTGGGGATGCCCGGCTCCCACTGTTTCAGCGCCGTGAGGTCTCTGGTCCCGTGCCGGAATTAGTTCAGTGGGCAGCTTAGAGTCCAAGGGCGCTTCCTTGGGCTCTTCCATCGTGCTGGCTCTGCAGCAGGTTCCAAAAGGAGGCACACGTGGGGGAGGTGGGTTTAAGTATCTATTGCGGTGGGCGGGGGTCACTGCCCCCGCCCCCTGGGGCCTCCCGCAGTCGCGCGCATCCTCTTTCAGCCCGCTCAGCATTTCCATTTTGCGCTCAGGAAAACCGCGGGTCCTGCGCTCTGTTCAGAAGGAGTTGAGAGAGAGAGAGAGGTTAGAGGAATTGGGGGCTGCCCGGCTCCCACTGTTTCAGCGCCGTGAGGTCTCTGGTCCCGTGCCGGAATTAGTTCAGTGGGCAGCTTAGAGTCCAAGGGCGCTTCCTTGGGCTCTTCCATCGTGCTGGCTCTGCAGCAGGTTCCAAAAGAAGCAATAATATCTTACTTTGGATGCTAGACTGGCATTTTTCTGGGATAGTACCAATTTTTTTCAATCTCTACTTAATGTTGAATATCTTCTCTGAGTTCCATTTGTATTAGGCTCTGTAAGAAACTGACAGTAGAAAAAGTCAGTCATTTTATCAGCAGTCCAAATCTGGAACATGTTCTATCTGCAGACTCCTTTTACACACTTATATTCAGACACTCACCATGCTGGTCTTCTTTTCTGATCCAGTTCTCAAACCAGCTTTCATGTTGGTAACAAGCAATAACAATAACAACTTCTCACAGAACCTGACATTTCTGTGTTCCTCAAACATTAGGTTCAATAGTTTAACAGTGGGTTCCCTATAAGACACCAAACAAATATTGCTACTAACCAGATGTAAGAACCAGAATAAAATGATACCACTTATTCCTCTTGGAATCAAAACACCATCACCTTCACAGTTGAATAATCACACCTAAGTGATTAGCTCTGTCTAATAAACTAAGTATCTGTGCAATGAATCCCCTTGCTTTAATACTCTGTGCCTGGCACAACTTCTGCCAAATCAACTGTCATTCTTAATCTTCCTTTCAGTTTGGATAGTTTTTACATTTCCAAATCCAATACAAGGAACATTCTCGTGGGTCCAAACAGAAATTTGCTGGAGTCATTCTGAGTTGAGTCACAAAAAAAGTTTTGTATTTTTCTTTATTCTGAGGTTTCCTATTGCCAACAGTACCTGGAATAAGATTCTAATTTCTTCATATTGAACCATTAGCTTCTTTCAATGGAAATTAATAACTATAAACTTTTCTTTAAAATCAGATAGGGAGAATTGCTTTTTCAAAAAAGAGAAAATTAAGTCCAAACACCATAGCTAATACTTGAAAGGGTGACATGAGACTAGAAGTTTCCTATTAAACATCATAGTCCTTTCCAAATAAGTTTTGCCTCTCAAAAAGTGATTACCCTTTAATAACATCATCCTTTGCTCCTATCATCTACACTTAGAATTTTAAAGTCACCTTTGACTCATCTTAGTCATTTTTGTTTTGGGAGAGGGCAAGGAGAAGGGGGAACCCAGCAGTGGTCAAGTTTACTTCTTGTTCTGTGCTCTGTAGTCACCAGTGATAGTTTGCTGGTGACCCTTATTATGGTGAGCAAATTATGGCTTGCTGCCTGAAAGACAGGTGAATAGCCATTGTACTATCTTACCTTCTGCCTCATCTTATTTGTCCTATTCTAGTTTCACTTAATTTTCAGTGTCTAATTTTCCATGCTTGTCACTTCCACTGCATAGTTACTGTGTAATTTCCTTTGCCTTACATGTCATATATCTTGCTTTTAATTATTCATGTAAATTCCATATTTCCTACTCTAATCCATCTTGCAATCTGCAGCCAATCATTACTTATTGTTCAGTAATATAAAATTTCCGTTTAAAAGTTTCTCATGGTTTCATTTTTCTTCACATAATTAAGATTAATCTTATTTTAGATTGCGTGACCTTGATGGGTAGGATCTCGGTCTATGTATTTTACCCTGTTACCTTCTTATTACAGTCAAGCTGGTGTCCCGATTGTCTTATTATCCTGCCAGCTTCTTACGAATCATCACTCACTGTATTAATGAGGGTGTCTGTGTGAAATAGATGGCAAATTAAAACTAGATGATTATAGAGACTTTAGTAGAAGAACCCTTACACAAGTATATAGAGAGAGGTAAAGAATGATCGTCTTTAGAAAGAATTGGGTTCTTGAAAAAAGTAGAAACTGGGAAGTACTAGCAGGTGATCCTTGTTAGGATGACAAAGTAGTCTTTGTGACTTAGAGATTATAACCAGACAGAGACATTCCCACAGACAAGTTATGAGAATCAATGCCTTCTCACATCTCCCTCCCTATTCTACTCCCGTGTTGTGAGCCCTGTAATACAAAACCCACTAAAGACTGATGGCAAGAAACATGATGATAAAGTATAAAATGGTAAGACTGCTTTCACACATGCGCATCGTAAAACTTTTGCAGGTGGATCAGAGAGAGAAGGGGAGAGAAAGACCCAACACATGTATTATACCTTCTGTTACCTTCCCATATACCTTCTTGCCTTCTATTTGCTTTACTTATATTTTTATACAGTCAATGCATTGATTTATTATTTTCTGAGTTTGGATAAGTGCATAGAATTGTACAGTTGTGTTAAATAAGATATAAACATCCTGTCACCCCGAAATGGTCACCCATGCAGTTCCTCTGCAGTCCCCTCTTTTTCAGTCACCCAAACTGGCCATCAATCATTTCTATTTTTCTTTATAGGTTTTTTCCCTCTTTTAAAAATTTTGTACAGAGATCACATTCAGTAGTGTTGGAAGAACTGCAGGGTAGGAGGGAGTTTCCAGATGCTGGGGCTATTCCCAGAGACACTTGTCCTGGAAGTACTAACCTGACCGTTCAATGCTCAGCCTCCCCAGTGCTCCTGGTTTACCAGAGCTACAGTCAGCTGTGTTCAAGGAGCTATGCAGTGCTAGGGATGAACTGATAGGCTGATGTATTCTAAGCATGTGTTCTGCCACCTAATTCACATTCTTCCCACATATACATAATATAAACATGGGAATATTAATTAAATATATGTGTGCATGCGTGCATGCACGTGCAGTATAGAATCTAGAACTTCCTACATGCAAATCATGCAACATCTCTCCATTAAGATATATCTCTGGCTCCTTTTATAGCTTTAGCTCTTCTAGTTTATTATATAAACTGAATTATGCTGTATAATTTCTTATCTGGCTTCTTTTGCTTGCCACAATGTTATTTGTGATCCATCTGTGTTGCATGTATTGCTAGTTCCTGTCTTTGGAATATAATTTTTCATTGTACTAATATTATAATGTAACTTTAAAAATGCATTCATCAGTTGAATGATATGGTAGGTATTTCTGTTATAATGATTATAATTAAAATGTACAGACTTTATATTTAGGTTGAGGAAAATATTGACAAGCTACAATAAATACATATTTGAACTTAATAAAAGATATTAAAGCTCACAATATAAATTTTTAAAAATCTAAACATTTTTGTTAAAAAGAAATAACACTGGGCCAGGGAGATAGTATAAGGCTTAGTACAGATGTGGGGTATATGTCTACCCCCAGTTCAATGCCCAGTACCTAGTATTTCTTACATTATTAACAAATTGGCTGCAAAGACACACTGAGCACTGCCAAGTGACTCTGCTGGTCTACAAAACAGAGCCTGAGCAGAAACACATTTCCAGGCCTGATATTCAACTGTATGGCCCAATTGGCTGAAGTATTATTACCATGAGTGAATGCTGGAGCCCTAGAGCACAACTAGAAGTGCCCCCCCACACTCAAAGAAAAGAAAGGAAAGCAAAACAACAATCTCTGATCATGATGCATGGGTGTTTGTATGACCGAGACTTAGACTGGAAAGCTTTTAACTGTTCTCACAGTGATTCAATAAAAAAAAAAGAAATTAGGAAAGACTCAAAAAATTAGAAATTGAGCTCCCATTTGACCCAGCAATACCACTCCTGGGAATATATACCGGAGAGGCAAAAAGATATAGTCAAAATGACATCTGCACATGTATGTTCATCACAGCACTGTTTACGATAGCCAAAATCTGGAAAAAACCCGAATGCCCAAGAACAGATGACTGGCTAAAGAAACTTTGGTACATCTACACAATGGAATACTATGCAGCTGTTAGAAAAGATGAAGTCATGAACTTTGCATATAAGTGGATCAACATGGAAAGTATCATGCTAAGTAAAATGAGTCAGAAAGAAAGAGACAGACATAGAAAGATTGCACTCATCAGTGGAATATAAAATAATAGAATAGGAGACTAACACCCAAGAGTAGTAGAGATAAGTACCAGGAGGTTTGATCCATGGCTTGAAAGCCTGCCTCACATGCTGGGGGAAAAGGCAGCTCAGATAGAGAAGGGAGCACCAAGTAAAGTGTGGTTGGAGGACCCACTCTGGATGGGAGATGTGTGCTGAAAGTAGACTACAGATTGAATATTATGGCCACTCAATACCTCTATTGCAAACCACAACACCCCAAAGGAGAGAGATAACATAAGGGAATGTCCTGCCACAGAGGCAGGGTGGTGTGGGGGAGATGGGATTGGGGGTGGGAGGGATACTGAGATCACTGCTGGTGGAGAATGGGCACTGGTGGAGGGATGGGTTCTCAAGCATTGTATGACTGAAACACAAGCACGAAAATATGTAAATCTGTAACTGTAATCTCACAGCAATTCACTAATTAAAAAAATACAGAAAAATAACAAATAAATAAAATTATGATTTGGGGGCTGTAGAGATAGTACAGCAGGTTGCCTTGCATGCAGCCTATCTGGTTCAATCCCCAGCATCCCATATAGTCCCCTGTCAGGAGTGATTCATTTGTGCAGAGCCAGGAGTAAACCCTGTGCATCACCAGGTGTGATTAAAAAGCTAAAAATAAAATAAAACTATGATTTGCTTTAAAATAAAATAAAATAAAATTTTGCTATAATAAAACATGGATAAAGAATAAGGGTAAGAACAAAAATGAATATAAAATTAATTTAAAATTTAAAAATTTGGAAAATAAATTAAACTGAATATTTGAATTTTAAGGAGAGGTCATTGTAATTCAACTGATAAGACTTCCCTATAAATATCTCTCTGGTAAAAAGGTAAGGAAAATTCTAGTAATATCAGTTCAGAAATAATTGAAGCAATATTAAATAGAACCAACAGAGTGCAATTAAAACAACGTTTAGAGGCCAAGGTATGGCTACTAAAAGAAATACTAAAAGTGAGATGGGTGTAAATCACTATGTCATGAAGAAAGAAAACCAAATAAATCCAAAGGGCTGGGGAGCTAGTTCAAGTGGTAGAGTACATACATGCCAAGCATGTGAGAAACCTCATGTTCTCTCTGATACCAGATTTTGATTGCCCAGAGCACCCATCAGTCCGTAAGGCCCGTACCATTGGGTGAGTTTTTGCAGGCATTGACCCTGGGTTACCTGAGAACTGCTGGATGTAATCCCAACAAAAACTAAATGAATAAATATACACAAAAAAGCAGAAAAACAAAATATTATGGACAAAGAAAGAAATAAAATAAACTCATTTTTTAAAAGTATAGGTAATATTGGGTTGGAGCAATAGCAGAGTGGGTAGGGCATTTGCTTTGCATGCGGCTGACCCAGGTTCGCGATTCCTCCATCCCTCTTGGAGAGTCCAGCAAGCTAAGAGAGTATCCTGCCTGCACGGCAGAGCCTGGCAAGCTACCCATGGCATATTCAATATGCCAAAAACAGTAACAACACAATGAGGACATTACTGGTGCCCGCTTGAGCAAATCGATGAGCAATGGGATGACAGTGACAGTGACAATAATAGTTAATATCAAGATAAATAAACAAGTTGGTACTTTTCAGTAATCAATCTAGTGGAGAAATGGAAGGAAACAAAAAAACACAAATGAAAAGTAAAGTACTTTTTGGATCATAGATATTAAATTTCTAGAAAAAGACTTTTTACAAATTCTTTTGTAAATCAATTTGAAAATAGATTTTCAGAAAGACAAACTTCTAGGAAAGAAGTTGTTAAATTAAGCCTAGGAAGAGAAGAAAATTTGAATTTCAAAGACTTTAAAAACTAATTAGATCAAAGTCCTACTCCAACCCCCACCACTTTTCCCCCACCACAAAGGCCCTTACTTATATATCCACTGGGACTACTATCAAAACTTCAAAGAACAAATAATGTTATTTTTATTTAAAATACAAATTGCTCCCTCTCTACTCCAGAGATGATGAAAGAAGAAACAATTTTTTAATTAATTTCATAAAGGATTTAAAACAGCTTATCCCAAACTGTTAGATATTGCAACAGTTATAGCTATGTAAATAGTTAACTAGTTATAGACTAATTTTACTGCCACATGTTGATCAAAAATTATAAATAAATCACTAACAAAACAAGTCTAACTTTACACTAAAGAGATGTACCATCATAGTGGAGTTGTTTCAGGAAAATGAAGACAAATATTATCATCTGGATATCATTTCTATTATCACTAAAATAATAAAGTGAGACTACCATAACATTCACTAGCACTTATTATTATATTGGATAAATTAGCCAACCTTTCAAACAAGATCAATACTTTAAGGCATAGCAATTGCAAGAAAGGAATACAACTATACAGTATATCCTTGAATCCTGCACAAAGGCCATTAATGAAAAAAATCCTGCTATGAAAAAAGAATCAGTAATTTAGCAGACTAAAAAGTTAAAATACAAAAAATTAAAGGCACTTATATTGATCAAAATAACTATGTATAAAATATGTTGAAACAGAAAAATGCAAAATATTGTAACCAACCATCAGCAGCAAATATCCAGAAATCTTGTTAATACACACATTCAGGGTAACAGGAAAAATTTAAAATATGATTATAGAGCAGAGAAAACAGTCTCAACCAATGGACAAGACTTCTATGATCTTGAATGGAACTAAGTTAAAATATTTCAATAAAATGTTTTCAATACAATATTAAATTATAAAGGTGCAACTTTCTACTATTGATAGGGGACAAGGTGTATCCTGCTGTGCTCAGGGTTTACTGCTGGCTCTGTACTAAAGCTTCACTTCTGGTAGGGCTCACAGGATCAAACCCAGGTCAGCCACCTGCAAATAAATATCCATCCAGCTATACTATCTTTCCAGCTCTAAAGATGAAATTTTAAACCACTGGTTTGGAAAACCTAAATAATCATTTAACAAAGGTGGTTTTGAAGTTATACCTCATGATACACTTCAAAAATTAAAAATGATTCCAAATTTAATTGTAAAAATTTTTAGTGTAAAAATTAAATGTTACAATTACTAGGGGGAAATGGTGAATTACTTTATCCTATGGGGTGGAAAATGTTTTTCCAACTGAGATTTAAAATACAAAATAATAGGGTAAATGATTAAGTAGGCTACATGCAATTGTATTTTAAATCTTCATGCCAAAACAATAGACCACAAGAGATGTCAAAAAGAGAAATGACAAACTGGGAGAAAATACTTGTAACTGATATCACACCTAGAGACGGCAGTTCTGTAATGTGTTATCAGGTCTAAAAACATCACGAAAAGCAATGAGTTCCATATGGCAGAGTGAGAAAGGAATGCCCAGAGCCTATTCCCCAGCAGCACAACCAGAACTGATGAATATTAATTGAAAAATAAATGAACCCTCAGGAAACTGAGGTAAGGTTATTCAAGAAGAGGCTTAAGGGGTTGAGGTGGGTTAAGAAGTACTAAACCTTGTGCCTGTATTTCATCATAACCTCTGTGAGACCCAACTCTCCCTGCAGGAAGCTCTACTCTGCAGGTGGTTGTGGTTCAGGAAATGCAACTTTCTTTTTTCAGAGCTCCTAAGCAAGGGATATGCTATCTTTACAGAAGGAAGAAGCCACCAGAATTTCTGATTGTCTTCCAAAACTGTGTTCTACATGCAAAAGTGCAGGTAAATTGCTAGGACTCTTCCAGCTTCACACAGCACAGGCAGAGTCTCAATTCCTGGGAGAAACTCCTTGACTTGGTGGTGAAAAATGTGCACTGGTGGAGGGATGGGTATTTGATCACTGTATGACTGAAACTCAAACATGAAAGCTTAGTAATAACTGTACCTCATGGTGATTCAATTGAAAAATTAAAAAAGACATTCCTTGACTCTAATTCTCTTACTTGTAGGATTTTTGGGCTAACTGTGTGAAAATCTTATTTATTTATTTATTTATTTATTTATTTATTTATTTATTTATTTATTTATTTTGGTTTGGAGGCAACACCCAAAGATGCTCAGAGATTACTTCTAACCTTTCATTCAACAATCATTCTCTGTACCATATGAGATACCAGGAATCAAACCCAGGTTGTCAAGTGCAAAGCAATCACCTTACTATCTGTATTTTATCCTTGATCCCATTTTGCTTGTTTGTTTTTTCACCACACCAACAGTGCTTAAGGCTTACTCCTGGCTCTGCACTCAGGGATCACTTCTAAAGGTGCTTCAGGAATCATATGGGTTTCTAGAGATAGAACATGTGTTGCAAGGCAAATGCCCTACCCACTGTACTGTATCGATGGCCCTGCATATAAAAAGATCATTTAAAATAATTCCATGAACTCATTTCAAAGAAAATTTTATATAAACACTGAATTTCTAATGCTGAACCCTCTAAAAGCTAATCTGTTCAACTCAGTTATACAACAATAGCATTCTGGTTTGGGAATGCCTGTGGATATACAGTAAGTCAATTCTACTCCCTGCTCCTTCCTGTCAATCCAACTCTTTTAGTTCAAATAGCTCTCCCTTTTCTGTGTTTGAAATAAGGGAGGGCCAGTAGGTATTCTTTTATTATCTTCAACAATGAATTTTGAGTTACCTCTAACCTTTGTGGCCGTTGATTGAAAAAATAAAAGCATCTTTCACTTTCAAGAGCTTGAAGCCGAAGCCACCTATTCAAATATTTCATCTACATTGCTTGCTTCTGGAACAGAGAAAGAAATAACAGATTGATTTAACAACAACCAAAAACTCCCAACATACGGCTCATGCACCCATCCATCCAGTCTGAATTGTTCACACTGAAGCAGCCAAGCTAGGTATGTCTGAACTCAGGAACTACTGAATTTCCATTTTTAATTTTTAGCTACTACATTTAAAGCAAGTCACCTTTAAACAGCCTTCCTCTATTTAGAAAAATGAAGACAAAGGCACATATCTTGGAGGCATGGCTATAGAAGATCCAAGATTGGGCTAAATCGCGTGGGACTGGAAATTGCTAAATGTTAAGTGTTGTTTTAACTGCTGGGACTCAGAGAGCATCCATCAGCATCCCCAGTGCTGCACTTGGGGTCTGGGAGCTCTGTGAAGGCTAGTCATCCCATTTAACTTCTTCATGACTCATTGATCTAAGCTTTTAGGCACTGCTTGAACTTCATGTTTCTTAGAAAGTGGTTAGAGTTAGTAGCATACTGCTCACTGGGGACAACTTGGAATGTCCCAAAGCAATATTAATGATGGCTTGAACTGGATATGTAAGGGAATCCGAAAGGTGAAAAATTATAGACTTATAAGGTGTATTCCCTCCAATGCTTCCAATTTTGCTCTGGGGTAGATTTTCTCTAAAAATATGTTATCCGAGTGACTTAAAAATTCCAGTAGCAGTAACTCATCTAGCTGTGACTGCACCTCCGCCAAGTTTTATGGGGAAGATTGTGCAAAGCAGTAGAAATCTGAAACCTGGCATGTACCCCAGACTCATATTGCTGTTGAACTCTAAATAACAAATACTCCTTATCTAGAATTCAATCCAGATACCCTTCTAGCAGAAGAGCACACATTTATCATAAAGCAGAAAGTGTAAGGATTTGTGGTGAGGTGGGTCATTTTGTGTGTTTTACTTAGGTTTTCTCTGAGAGCAGAGATTGAAAAGGGATTTCAAGGGAAGCAGTTTTTCTGAGAGACAATCTTTATCTCAAGCAGAAGTCAAGGAGGTTGGGAGGCAATGAGACAGACTCAGAGGAAGGAAAAACCAACCTAAGTGTGCATCATTGTTCCCACTGCTTAAGGCATTTATAATATTTGTCCAGGAACTCCAAGGAATGAACATAATGTCATAAATGTCCCCATGAAGTCAGGAGACTGAAGCAACTCTCCATAGACACTTGTGTATTTTGGACAAATGTCACTACTAAGTGTGCAAGCTTCGGACTGGACAAAACAAGTTCTGCTAAGATTTCACAAATACCTGGGTCATAATCTATTGATTCAGAGCACTCTTTGATGAGATGCAACAAGGTTACTCAGAACTTGCAGTTCATTATTAACCTTGGGAAGGCTAAAAATGAGATGAGAAGATCAAAGTAAAGTGTCTGCTTCCTGTCACTAACTAGGTATGTTTACTCTGTCCCTGCATTTTCAAATTAGGACCAGGAGTGATTTTTGTAAAAGATCATTATCCAAGTAAGTGTGTGGGACAAGAGGGTCTTTTCTGCTAAAACTGATATAAATACCATAATAACTGCAATTTATCTTACATTGTAGATTTTCCTCACTCATCCAGGATTGCTGCATCTCTAAATTGCTTACTTGGTAGAGTAAAACAGATTTTCATCCCAGAGAGATATGAAATCTTTTTTTAGCTGGAGTGGCACACACCTGAAGGGGATGACTTGAGCTTACTTGGGCTTTGTACTCAGGAATCACTTCGGGTAGGATTCAGGGGACCATGTGGAGTGCAGAGGATCCAGCAAGGCAAGTGCTTTGTACTATAGCTCCCACCACAGGGGTCCGAATTCTTATTGTCTATCCTCCTTTATGTCATTGTTATGTCTTCTCAGTAATGATCAGACACAGAACACTCCAGGCATCAAGTAAGGCACACTATGTCATCTCCAAGTTGTTTGCTTCCCCTTCATCTCCTAAAAGCCAATCAAAATCAGGAAGAAAAGGCAAACACTCATTTTAATGCTGCAACTGGAAGTCCAAAATAACTATTCAGATCTTCAATTTCAGTAGAAACAGTACCATCTCTTTATGAGATGATTCTCATTGTTGTATAGATTTGTTAACCACATATTATGAAGTTGCACTGCTAACAGTGATTGGGAAGCAATATTACTTTTTACTCATTAATATAGATATTTGACACTCTCCATTTCAACTTCCAAGGTGCCATTATATCCTAGGTGCATCCTAACTTTAGAAGACATTGTTCAAGACTTTCTAATTCCATTAAAGTTGTTTACTTATAATGTAATTTTTAGCACATTTTCCCTATGCAGAGGATACTTAAATGTTGCTGTTGAGTTTTTCCTCCTGTCACAAAATGCTAGTCTAGGTTTATAATTCAGTGACCTAGAGCCTAGATTTTTTTATTTAGGTTTCTAAAGCAGTAAAAGCCAACTCCAGAAGCATCACTCGTAACATTGTCCCATACACTTGAAGGTTACTCTTCTTTCCTATTCCTCATCTCAATGACCTCAAGTAGGATTTAGTAGTTTTGACGTGGAGCTCTCCCTGAATAATCATACTCTTCAATCATTATAAGCAAATATACTTGTTGTGTGATTATATCTGATAGACCCAGTTCCATAATTCCATCTTGGGGATTTATTTTTCTAGAATCATTCCCCTATCATGTTTCTAAGTTTAATTTCTTCTGATTTAGGATTGAACTCTAAATAAGGATTATATGCAATTGGTTTACAAAGAGGATATTAAAGGAAAATTGAGACAGAATAAATATAGTCAACATAAGTCACCTAGAATTCTACTATAATCATAGCAGATCAATTCCTCTGTGACTATTCAGAGACTGAGAAGATGTGCCTCAATTTTCCAGTGATGCTTTTCTCTCATGGAATTGCTCATTGTTCTTAATTTCCAGGATATGCATAGATGAGCACAAACTGACATGAGATCCCACTGTTCTTTATAGATATTTAGGAAAGAATGGCAAAAGATGCAAGGTGTTCTATTAGTTGGGTGCTTATGTCATGAAAAGGCTTCGCTACCTTTCAACTGTCCAGCACTGGTAAAACAAATCAGAGTGATCCAAATTGTTAAAATCCAGATGATGAATTTATAATTATGGGGAATTGTAGTGAAGGGAGGAATGATCTCATCAACTGACCAAGTTCTCAGTCACACTTCACATGTAGAAACTCATCTTTCCAGTCACTCTTCTGCTCAATAAATGTCTATATTAGGCCCGAGAGATAGTACAGTGAGTACAGTGGTTACTTTGCAATCAGAGTACCTAGATTTGATTCCTGGCATCCTACATGGTCCCTGCACCACCAGAAGCAATCCCTGTACACAACCAGGAGTTAGCTGGGTGTGGTCAAGAAACATAAAAGGATCTGGCAGGAAAGAAGGGGGGTTGCTAGAGGTGAGAAGATCTACATTATTACGTGGAGACCAGCTAGGTATCTGTGCATAAATATTCACTCTTGTGAACTGCACTGAAGATGACCGAGGTTGCATGTAGAAGACCTGCAAGTCACTTTTTCTTGCAAATTGTTACCTTGCACTGTATAGTGGCAGCAACCTCTGTCTTTCATTACTCTTTACAGTGCTTGTTAAATATACTCACTAAATTTGAAATCCCTCTCCCCACCCTGTGCCAACTGCATCCTCCCTTCCCAGATGCTCCCCATCAAAACAAAAAAAAACCCTGAACAAAAAAATCAGTATAAGGCTTATGGGTGAAAGATCTGGGTACAGATCCTGACTTGGAAACGATGCCTTCTTTGTCAAACAAACTCAACTGCTCATGCTTTGTCTTCCACATTCTTAACAAAGGACAGTACTTCCTTTCATAGACCTAGACAAAAAATCATTTTGATTTTATGTGTCAGTATAAATATAGTTCATATTATGACTAAAGTGTAGCAAATGTTCTAAGAGTGTCCCACTTGATGGCTGTTTCTAGTTCACAGGGTCTTTTCCCAGTCTTCTCCATTGCTTTTGAATTTACTGTTCCACTCATCCCTCCCACTCTTTCCTCTGAATTGTCCTAAATGGTGTAGATAACTTTAATCATTGTTTAGTGCTAAAAAATATACATAGTTGGAAGTAGAGCAATAGTACAGCTCGTGGGACATTTGCTCTGTATGCAGCCAAGCCTGGCTTGGACAACAACACCCCAAATGGTTTCTGACCTGGTCGTGAGTGTTCCCTAGTACAGAGCCAGGAGTAAGCCCTGGGCACTGCTGGCTGTGACCCCAAAAGCAAAAACCATATACATATTCTAAGGTTTACTTTCATTGAATATTGTCGACCCCTTCTTTATTTCTTTATATACAACTTGTGAATGTGATCATCAGGAATTTTTTTTCTCCTTCTGACTTACTTTGCTTATCATGACTTCTTCACACCCCTGTTCCTTCCATGTTGTAGCAAGAAGTAAGGCTGTATCCTGTATTATATCTAAGTTGTCTTCTATTGTGCACATGTGACATAAATCATCTATCTCCTTATCTGCTGGTGGACACTTAGATTGCTTCCAGGTCTTGTCAGTTGTAAACAGTGCTGCAGTGAATAAGTTATGCACACATCTCCTTAGAATATTGCTATTGTGTACACATCTACTTGCAATAGAGCTCTTGAGATAGACACTTATATTGGAGTAAAGTTGAAGGGAATGGTTCTGTGGTGGAGGGTAGTTAACAATTTAATGGTGTGTGTGATGTGGTAATATTGTACCACTAACTCATACAAAATTCCCTGAAACACACAACTTTGCAAACCAATATGACCTCAATAAATTCATTAAAATGTTCATAGACCTGCCAGTTGCTTCCTGAAAAAAACTAACATCTTCTGCATTTATCTGCATGTATTAATCTAGTAACCCTATTTTATAAAGAAAAAAGATGTTAGTTTTACATGAGTTACAGTTGGAAAACCCAAGTATCCTGTTATAATCATCACAAACATTTTTGTTAAATCAGTGTGTCTCTTACATAAATCTGGAGTTTGAAGAATCTAGCACTAGCAGCTACATATAATTGCAGATATAAATTTATGCTAGTTCAGGTTCTCAAAGAAGCAGTTACTAAGACAATATTAGATATTCGTGTGATTTATTCGGAAAGGCTAAGAAGAATAAAAAAGATGGATAGAGCTGAGGTAGGAGAAAATAGCTATTAGACTGGCATGGAGAGTAGCACTTGTTAGAGAAAGGGATGGATAGATTAGGGGTGAAAGGGGCAAACCACAATACAGTTATGAGAGAGTCTCAACAGGTAAGTACTCAGGCAAAGAAGGCCTATTAGAGGAGTGAATATCACCCACATGTGCCTTGTTCACCTAGACCTGCATATGCCATCACTGATAGGAAATTCTGGAAAAGCAGGGCGTTTGGTGCACCTAGAGCACGAAGCAGCTGGAAGCTATTAGTCATTGGCAGGGATTCTTTTGACTGCTTAGATCAAGGAATAAATGTCTCTCTTTGCAAATCAGTGCTATCCTATTCTAAATCTTTGATCATAAATGATAAAATGTGTAGCCCAAATTTCTCATGGTCTAGGTATAAATTTTCATCGCTAGCAGCCTTGGAATCATTTAGAGCTAAGTGTATAAACCAACTCATGTCGATGGCATGTGAATCCCAAATGCTCTGAACAAGACTGAATCTACAGGAAAGTTTGAGTCAGGCATTAAGAGTTGATTGTTCTGATCCTCAGCACACATTATCTCTGCCACAGCCACTTTAGTCAGTCTCTTTAGTCTTGTGTTGCCTTGGATATTTGGGATTTTGAAATAATAGATTAGATTTGGGGTGCATGGCAAGGTGATCTCTTGTGGTTGTTGAGTGCAGACATTTTCCTGCATCTTTGGGTTTTGGCACAGAATCAACTCCAGGCATTCTGATCCATGCCTTTGACTGATCTTAAGCTTTCTGTCTCATTCAGTGAATCGCTCCTTCATTTTCTCACCCCCTGCATATTTCTTGTTAAGAGATGTTCATGTTACCTGCAGTTGGCAGGTCGTGTGAAAAGCCTCTGACTGCTCTTTTAACAGAGAGCTTTGTCTCTGTCCTGTGGTTTATCAAACTGCTTCACTGCCACTATAATGAGTTTTCCAAGCTCATCTTTTGTGTCTATTGATGAGTATTCGACTGTAATTTTTTTTTTCCAGGAGGGAGTCTTTTTCTGTCTACAGATCAATTTGGGCTTGACTTTAAATCTAAAACTTCCTTCTTTTTCTGGGCAGTTTTGTTGATATCATTTTCTACACACTGTCAGTTTCAATGCTATTTAGTATAGGTTCTAATTTACTGTTAAAAGCAATGCAGACAATATAAACAACCTGGCACTTTGGATACTTCTGACAATTTGGTTTTAGTCAGTAGCAATTTATCTGTTGTTGCTGTTGTTTTGTTTTTATAGCAAAAGATCCAGCCATATCCTATCTTTTCAATATCACCATCACTGCAAATTGAATGCCACATGATTTTCTTTTCCATATGTACTGACATACTTAACTGGTTTCCAATTTGGGGTGTGAGGAGGAAACATCACTTCCCTCCCTAAAGATTGCTGAGACAGACAATTGATCGATACATAGGTCAAATAATCAGTGTATAAGGGTTTTTGTGGATCATTCATTGCTTCCAGGAAAGGACGTGCAGTATTAGGATGACATCCCATCATAGACACATGGAGTTTCATAGCTGATGGCATAAAACTGTTTAACTCTGACAAGAATGCTTCCTCCTTTGACAATCATCTGACTGCTTATTATAGCCCTAAATAAGGATGTAAGTGGTTTACAAAGAATAACTCATTATTTCTTAAATCAATTCAGAGAGGTCACACCCAGAAATGCTGAGGACTTATCCCTGGCTTCGCACTCAAGAATCACTCCTGGTGGTGCTCAGGGGAATACACTGGGTGTCAGAAATAGAACCTGGCTTAGCTGCGGGTAAGGCAAGCAGTCTACCCACTGTAGTATCAGTCCAGTCCTTCTCAAATCAATTGTGGAGGTATAAGAGGAAACAGAAGCACAAAGGTTGAAACTCTAGAATGTCTGAGATATTGATGGAAAGCCATATCTCCTTAGATTTATTAATTTTTTGTTTGCTTGGGGGCCACACCCAGCATCTTGGTATTTCTTCCTGGCTCTGTGCTCAGGGATTATTCCTGGCAGGGCCCAGCAGACCATATATGATGCCAGGGATCAAACCCACATTAGCAATGTGTGCAATGAAAATTGCCTTACACACTGTACTATCTCTCTGGCCTCTTTAACATTTTAGTCATACTGTCTGATGTTTGTTCCCATTATTTTATACACATTTTTATTTTTTAATTAAGTACATTTTCTGGCATATAAAATCAGAGATATGTCACTGTCAAAAGCATGAGTCACGTGCCAGAGGACTTTCCATAGCATTGCATCTTTATTCTGCTGGTTGTTTTATTCCCTTTATTAATGGTAAGAGGAAAGAGGATTTCTTCCTTTCCCATTGGATCCATTTTATTTTGTCCTACTGCGTGTTAGGACTGCTCTCCCTTGGACAATGGTTGCTGTTTTGTCTTTGTTTCTTGTTCAAGGTATCCACTGAGCACAGGGAGTGCTGCTTTTCAGGAGGAGGCCCTACACAAAAGCAGCCTGCTTCCTCTCCTTGACCTTAAAAGGCCTTCTTATATCTTTTCACCACATGACAAAGAGAGAATGCGCTGAATCCCTGGAACCACTCTCAGTTCAATTCCATTAAGTGAAAATTTATTGAAAGTAGTTCCATAGAGTTATAGGTACACACTTCTTATGATGATGATTATTGATTGCACTGTTTCAGGCCATTTTAAACTTGGTATCTAGGGCATCTAGTGTCTTTAGTGAGGATGGGAAAGGTACTGGTGACCTTGGACTTAAATATTTGTGTTTATTCTCTCATCATGTGTTGAGTGATGAGTCACAATAAGACAACTGTATTTCAGATAAACTTCAGAGGACTTTAATTTTTCATGGTGGTATTACTTTTTTATAGTTAAGATGTTTGGATTCCAGGATCAACTGTAGAATCAATAGAACACATATCTGCCATGTGTGAGGCTCTAGATTTGATCCCTAGCATTGCCAAGAACAGTCCTGCTCCCAGACCCTGTCAAATTTGGTCCCCACAATTCACAAAGAAAAAATTATTGTTTTTTTTTAGAATTATTCATCTTTATATTTTCAGTGTTTCAATTTTCTAAAAATTTCTTGAGTATCTTAAAACACAGTCTCCTGCCCCGGTACCTGGCTGTCTTCACCGGGGTCCCTCAAAGGGGGGCGGGGTTGAGTTTCCTGCCCCGCCCTGAGCAGAGCCCCGGCAGCTGAAGACCTCCAGAACCCAGCCACAGCCGTGCTCAAGGCCACTCTTCACACGTTCAAATGAGCCTCACTCGAAGGAACCAGCAGAGGAACCCAGGTGTGCGGGACCCAGGGCTGAGATCTCCAAGTTTGCTCGGATTGGGACTGGGCCTCCTCCACCCAGATCCCCCTTTGTCCAGTAGCTAGGCAGTCACACCCACAAACTGCCCCCGGCGCTGTGTCATCAATGGCCAAGATCCAGAGACTATAAAACAAAGCTCCCGGAATGTGGCCGAGCGGTCTCTTATTGTCTAGAGCTACCAAGAGTACCCTGACCACATGGCAGAGCCTGAAAAGCTCCCTGTGGCATATTTGATATGCCAAAAACAGTAACAATCATGGGTCTCATTCCCCTGACCCTGAAAGAGCCTCCAATGCAGCACAGCTGGGAAGGACGAGTAAAGAGAGGCTGCTAAAATCTCAGGGCTAGGACAAATGGAGACGTTACTGGCGCCCGCTCAAGCAAATTGATGAACAACGGGATGACAGTGATAAAGTGATCTTAAAACACACACACACACACACACACACACATAAACAGACACACACACAAAGACACCAGGCTGTGGAGGAAAATCCCCTTCTGGTACTAACGTTTGAGCCAGCTGCAGATCTTTGATAGCAAATGAACAGGTTGAGTCAGACCTACTCCATATTGCCCAGGGGACAATATGTCTCTGCTTTAGTCACTCAGCCCCAGGTAGTAGGTAACTAGAATACACCCTATATCTAGGAACATGCTGAAATTATTCAAAGTAGCCGATGGAAAACCATTTATCCTGCCGGCCTTGCATTCTCTTGGATTTCCTCATTAAAAGGTTTAGCCCCAACTCTCACCCTGCTCCTGCTTTCTGCCTCCTCATTAGCTGGGGCTTCCCCATATGGTCCTTCCTGGCTGGTGGGCTCTGCCTTGTGTTTCTAAGACCCAGAAGGCAATAAACTTGTTTTCGTAAACTTTCATCTTTCCTCATGTGGCCACAGTTCATTGGCCATGAGATAAAAAGAACACAGTGTTTTAAATCCGCTTGGGGCTATTCAGGAATAACTAGAAATTCAACACTCTGGAAAAAAAATGATTATATTTTAATATGAGAATTTCCAACTGTCCTTTTTATTTTAATTAGATGCCCTGCACTGCCTTTGATCCAACAGGTACAGGGATGGAGATGCATAGGTCCTTTTCCTCAAGAATCCAAGGTTTGGAATCTCTGAGATTTCAGGGTTTAAAATAAGAGTACAATTTTTTTCTTTAACAATAGGATGGATTTCTTTACCTCTGTGTGACTTTATGACTTTTCCTATTTAGCAAAAAAGGAAAAAAAAGTAATTATTTGTAACAGGGAAAGTTTTGTGGGAAATTACACAGTTTTAATGTAATGGGAATTAGAATTATACTAGAATGCCCATTCAATTTTGCTCATTTTAATACTCACTAGGATGAAAGGAAATAAAAACAGAAAAAAAAAGAAAAAAGCTACTTTCAGTGTATGAGATATTTAAGCACAAATAATCACCCTGTCAGCTGTCCGTTCTTGGTGTGTTAGGAAAGGCAGAGGATTGAGGGACTTCAAAATGGAGGTCACATTGAGCAAGAGGTTTATCTGGAAGAGGAGATGTTTGTTTAGTTAGTGAATGTTTCCCTTGTTCTCAAATGGTGCAGTGAGAGTCTCACCCAGGAATACCCTGGGAGATGCCAGACAGGGCAGTCAGAGGTTTGCTCTGTGCTCCAGTGCTTTACTAGGTGATGGGGACCATTGGGGCCACACCCAGAGAGTCTAGCGAACCATGAGCTTCACCCCTTAGAGGCATGCCTCGGATCACCCAAATACTCTTAAGTTTACTATCTCTGTTAATGTCAAATTGATGTCAAGCTAACAAGATACATGTCGAGATTTAGAGAAAAAAAAATCGGTCTCATATGGTCTCTGAGCTCTTCGAGGAGTGAACCTTGAGGGCAGAGTCAGAAGTAACTTCTGAGCACTGCCAGAAACATAGCACTGTAGCACTGTCATCTTATTGTGGATCGATTTGCTCAAGAGGGCACCAGTAATGTCTCCATTGTGAGACTTGTTATTACTGTTTTTGGCATATCGAATACGTCACGGGTAGCTTGCTAGGCGCTGCCATGTGGGCAAGATAATCTTGGTAGCTTGCCAGGCTCTCTGAGAGGGACAGAGGAATGGAACCTGGGTTGGCCGTGTGCAAAGCAAACACCCTACTCACTGTGCTATCACTAGCACTAAGTCCTGAGTACTGCCAGGTGTAACCCCTCTACCTCCCTGCAAAGATCCCACAATTTTCATTAGGCATAAAACCTAAGCAATTTAATTATAGGCTTTATTTCTTTTGCTTTTACTCTATCTCTATGGAAAATAGTCAACAAAAGCAGAAAGTATAGTCCTCTCGTTTACACAATAATATCATTTATTTTATAATTCTGGTAGCAATTGGTTGTATAGTAAAAATTGACAGAAATCTTGGCGCATGAGTGGAGGGAAGCTGAGAATGGTGGTGGGTTTGGAGATGGAACATTAAATGCCCCGAATCCTTTACTAAAATCTTTGTAAATCATGCTGAATAAATAAAATTAATAATAATCATAATTTTATTTTATTTTATTTTATTTTGGTTTTTGGGTCACACCTGGCGATGCACAGGGGTTACTCCTGGCTCTGCACTCAGGAATTACACCTGGCGGTGCTCAGGGGACCATATGGGATGCTGGGATTAGAACCCGGGTCTGCCGCGTGCAAGGCAAACGCCCTACCCGCTGTGCTATCACTCCAGCCCCAATAATCATAATTTTAAAATGACAGAGGTAAAAGTGGGAAAAACAGAACTTGCCAATCATATTATAAGGAAAATTTCACAAGTATGTTCCAGATCATTGAGACCTGGATATTTTTAAAACATCTACTAGCAATATTCTAATCCTTAGAACATGGAAGATATATAGAATATGACACTTTTTAATGTTATTCATGAAAATTAAGCTCATTATTTTATGATCTGTTCTCATACATAAAAATATGCTAATGTTGTTAACTGCATTTCCTAGGAATGTGCTTTGTGACTTGCATGGATTAGGGTGAGGTGGGCATTGCTGTTAGCCACAGGCATGTTGCAAAGAGCCCAGGATGAATGGATGTGCCATCTGGATTGAGAGATGGTGCATAATCTGGCTAAACAACTCCTTCATTAAATTCTCTTTTCATCTGTCTATAACACAATAAAGGAAATTAAAATCAGTGATCGATTGTGTTTGAGTGCATTATCATCAAGACTGAATACATAAACAATGCACGGAATGAGAAACTGTTTAATCACACAATTTTTTCTGTGTATCTAAGTCAGTGTATCATGGGCCGAGAAACTGACATTTATTTTATTCTAAAGAGAAAAAGAAATACATTTATTCTATTTGAGTGTTTTCTTCTGTTAATAGAACGTTCTATCTTCCTTGAAGAATTTTCAGTTAGGGAAATATATTAAAATTTCTTTAAATGGTAATCATACTCTAGCCCCTTAAAAACAAGTATTTTGTTTGTTTATTTTTGGTTTCTGGACTCACCTCTCTGTGCCCAGGGCTGACTATGGTTCAGGAATCACTCTAGTGGGGCTCAGAGAACCATATGTGATGCCAAGGATTGAACCCGGGTCAGATGTGTACAAAGACAGCAGGCACTTTACCTGCTGTTCCGTACCTCAGGCCCAAATGCTAGCATTTTATATCTTCCCCTATTTGTTATTTGTTTATTTCAGCTCATACAATTATCCATTGTGAATTCTGAGATTTGAAATGTATTACAGAATTAATTATCATCATTATTTTTATTAAAGCAAATTACCTTAGAGCACTAAATTTAATTTGGAAATATTTGAAACTCCTAAAACAGGATTTTAAAAATCATCCAATATTTTCTAATTATCACATTTCCTCCAAATTTCTTGGATATTTCTGACATCGGTTTTAGTCAGTGACAACTCAGTAACAGTATCATTATTTTGTCCTGGAATAATTGGTCAATATTTTTCCCATTAGTTGGTTAATTACTCATGTGGACATAACATTCTGCATTCTTAAATGGGTTATGGTCCATTAAAGTGAGGTGGGGTTTTTTTCCAACTGTTGTATGAAAAATAAGATGAACTTGAAAGAATAAAATTTGAGTCTGTTTGAAAAAATGGTTTTCTCTCCTTCTCTCCTTTTAAAGTACTATAAATTTCACTGTATCACTGTATCAATGTCATCCCGTTCGTCAATTCACTCAATCAGGCACCAGGAATGTCTCTTCTCCTCCCAGCCCTGAGATTTTAGCAGCTTCTTTTTACTCATCTTTCCCAACGATTGGAGGCTCTTTACTGTTTTTGGCATATTGAATATGCCACAGTAGTTTTCCACGCTCTGCCCATGCAGGCAGGATATTCTCGGTAGCTTGCCGGGCTCTCAGAGAGGTATGTATGTACTACTGTCTGAACTCCATCAAGTATGGTATGGTAATTAAATAGCTAGGAAGTGTCATAATGTGACACGCAGTCCAGAAAGTGGCCTGGAGCGTGGTGGCAGCTGGGTAGTGGAGGTCGGCTGCAGGGGCTAGGTCCCTTGGGAAGGGGAGGGTTCTCACCTGCCCCCTCTAGGGTGCCCTGAGTGAAAACAGCCTGGCACCGAGTCGGGTCTACACCTGCAGTGGGCAGGTTCAGAAGCCCACACCTGGAGACCCAGTGGGCTCAAGTTGTACCTGTGGTTGTGGGGGTAACTATTTCTCCAATTCCTTGGTGATGGCGGTGTCCGGTAGTGGTAGCACTGCACTGTATCACTGTCATCCTGCTGTTCATCGATTTGCTCAAGCAGGCACCAGTAGCATCTC
The DNA here is from genome assembly GCF_027595985.1 of Sorex araneus. NCBI lineage: Eukaryota > Metazoa > Chordata > Mammalia > Eulipotyphla > Soricidae > Sorex > Sorex araneus. The sequence continues at coordinate 84,471,395 of NC_073303.1, read as the reverse complement.
CATTGTAAGAATTGTTGTTGCTGTTTTTTGGCATATCGAATACACCACAGGTAGTTTTCCAGGCTCTGCTGTGCAGGTGGGATATTCTTGGTAGCTTGCCGGGCTCTCCTAGAGGGACGGAGGAATCGAACCCGTGTCAGCTGCATGCAAGGCAAATGCCCTACCCACAGAGCTGTTGGTTCAGTCCCTGTAAAGAAAAAAAAATTTAATTTAATTAAAATTTTTATATCTATCACATTCACCAAGTATCCAAAAGTGTATATAGCCATAACAATTTGTAGACTATCAAATTTTGCAAAATTCACACATTTTACATATATTTTTACTTGATTCTATTCACTATATTTTCTTGATTCATCCACATTATCCATACACATTCATCCCATTAAATTTAACTATTAGTATAGATTCTACTCACGTAGAACAATTTATTTTTCCATTTTCCTAGTAATAGAAATTTTTTATTTCTAGTTTCTATTGCCAATAATGATACAATAGATATCTGTAGACATGTTCTTTATTTTTCTTTGTGTGAACTTCTATAGGAAGAAGATACACCTAGTAGAACGTTTTGCTTAATGTACTGATGCACATATCTATGATATGCACATATATGCAATTGCATATATAGTATATATACTGAGATGTAATTTATATTTTAATTTATGATATATTGCTAAACCCCTCTCAAAGGTTTCAGATTTAAACTCAGTACATGTATTCCTGCCATAAATTTATATCTCCATAATACCAAACATTACAAACTCTTACAGTGTTATTTTATTTGTTTATATATTTGGGGTCACTAAGGTCCACACACACCCCTGTAACTTAAGTGCCAGTATATCTCTACGAGACCTTTTCAGCCTATTCTCCACATTCCCCGGGTTACCTCAGTTCTGTAACATTCTAAGTGTCTGGACTTTTGTTTAAGATGTGGGTGGAGTGGAGGGGTGCCATTGTCTATACCCCTGCCTTTTTCCTTTTTTTTTAATGACAGATTTGACTGAATCTTTCTGATATTTTTCTTCATCCCTCTGTCTTACTTCACTGAGCTTGACCTACTCCAGGTTAATCCATGTTGCAAAAGGCAAGATTTCATCTTTTCTTATACTTAAGAGTATTCTGTTGTGTACATACACCCCATCTCAATCCATTCATATTTTGTTATTGACTTGGATATTTCTTGATCTCATTTATTATAAATAGCACTATAATGAACATAAGTGTGTATGTATCACGCAGATTAGTTTTTTACCTCTTCAGATGGATAGATAGCAGCAGATTTGGCATATCATATGGTCGCTCTATGTTTAATATTCCTCAAAATCCTTTGCTGTTTGCCAGACACTGAACTGTTTTACATTCCCACAAACAGATTATTTTTTCCCCACACCCTGTCCAGAACTCTTCCTTGCCTTTTTGATATGTGTCATTCTCACAATTGTGAAGTGATAACTCATTGAAATTTTAATTTGCATTTTCCTGATAATGGGCATTTGTATGTGCTTGTTGACAGTATTCTTTTTTTGGTTAAGTGCATGCAGGGCTCTTTCCCTTTGTTTTTGATGGGTTTTTATTGTTTCTGGGTTTTGTGTTCTATTGAAATTAGCTTTGTGTTCTCGTACATTAGCTCTTTTTTCAGATGCATGATGTATGAATTTTTTCTCCCAGTCTCATTTGCTTATTTTGCTGTTTCCCTTGACATTGTATTTAACTACCCAAACACATCAGCAAAGACAATATCAGAGTGTTTGGTTTGTATTTTATTCATTGTATGTTATGGATTTTTGTCTAATATCTAAGTTTTAGGAGAAGTTACTGGCACCCACTCGAGCAAATTGATGAGTAATGAGATGACAAGTGATACAAGTAATCTAAGTTTGGGGGTTATATTTGTTTATTTCTGAGCCACACCCAGCAGTGCTCAGAGCTTACTCCTGGCTCTGCCCTCAGAAACCACTCTGGCAGGGCCCACCATGTGGGGTGCTGGGGATTGAACTCAGAGTAGTTCTATGCAGTCAAGTACCCCATTGTACTATCTCTCTAGCTCCTAACATCCAAGTCTTTAATCCACTTTATCCAAGTTAATTTTTGGTCAGTTTTGTGAGATACTGACCCAGCTTCTTATTCACATGTACTTATTGTTTTAACTGACACCTTTTTTGGGAAGAAATTTCAATGTTGCCTTTTCTTATTTATAAGCACAAAGCATCTTTCCAGTTCCATCTGCTTTTGATACGCAAACTTTTCCCCTTCTTTGTTAAGTTTATTCCAGGGCAATTATTCTTTTTTATGTAATTTTAAAATGGGATTTCTTTTCTATTTCTCTCTGTACTAGAAATACAGGTCTAAAGTGATAGCACAGCGGGTAAGGCGTTTGCCTTGCATGTGGCCTACCAGGGTTCGATTCCTCTGCCGCTTTCAGAGAGCTTGGCAAGCTACTAAGAGTATATCGCCTGCATGGCAGAGCCTGGCAAGCTACCCACAGTGTATTTAATATGCCCAAAACAGTAACAAGTCTCACAATGGAGACGTTACTGGTACGCACTTGAGCAAATCAATGAGCAACGGGATTACAGTGATACAGTGATACTAGAAATACAAGTGATTTTTGTTTACTGCGCTTGAAGTCTGTCCTTATTGTCTTCAACTAAGGTCATTGGTTTGTTAGTTTGTTTATTTGGAGGCTATACACCTCTGTGATCAGAGCTTATTCCTGGCTCTGCACTTAGGGATTATTTTGGTGGTGCTATAGGCATTTTATAGGTTACTGGGGATCAAACCTGGTTTGGCTGTATGGCTATTGTTATGATATGTTGGCTTATATTTCTCTTCAGGCCTATTAATAGATGTTTCAGTTACTTCTATTTTCCTTTGGTGACTTAGTAAATGAATCTTTAGCACTCTAAATATATTGGTTGCTTAACTATATAATACCCATATTTATTTCTTTATACTTCTTTAAATTTGAAGTCCAATTTTTAATTAAAATGCATTGTCTACTTTTTATTAAAGTTATTATTTGATTGCATGACCATTGTCCAACCATTTCCTTTGTGACTATAGTTATAGGAGCTCAAGTGTTCAATTTTATTTTCTGATGTAACTCACCACTCTGCCTTTTGACTGGTGAATTCATACCATTAGCATTTGATGAAGTTGATTTTCTTTTCACTCATTGAGCTTGGCAAGATTCTGTGTGTTTTCCTCATTTGTTTTATACTATACTTCCTATGCTAGGGTGAGTCTGTGTAGTTAATCCCCCTGAAGATGCTGAGGGATTAAGCTAGTGATTGCTCTCTGTCTTCTCCACCTATCCTCAGAGAATGACAGAAAGAATAACTATGAGTAGCATGTAGTTTTCTTTTCTTTTTGGGTCACACCCGATGATGCTCAGGGGTGACTCCTGGCTCTGCACTCAGGAATCACCCCTGGCAGTGCTCAGGGGACCATATGGGATGCTGGGAATCGAACCTGGGTCGGCCGCGTGCAAGGCAAATGCCCTACCCACTGAACTATTGCTCCAGCCCCCCATTTGTGTTTTTTTTTTTAAATTTTTGGAACAGCATATAATTTGTTGAGCAGGGCTGTCACTTCAGGAGTTGTGGCGTGGACCTTCATATGGCATGGGTTGGATGTGGAGGCTGATGGAACCCACCCAGGAGGGAGGGACTCTGTCTCTCCTTCAAAATAGGCCAGTGATGTCAGCTGGAGGCAAGCCTGCCTTGGATGGCAGAGCAGCAAGCAGAAGCTCAGACTTGCCCAAATATTCTTGTTGTGAGATTTACTTTTAGGGGTAGGACCAAATAGCCTCCTTTAAAATGAAAACAAGGATCAAGCTTGTTTTAAGAACATCCTATCCTTTTAACATCCTATTCTTGATCCATCTGTGCAGGTGAGTAGCTGTCTTCTCATTTTCTCTGGTGAAATAAAAAGTTCCTCTATGCTTGAGAGAGACTATGTGGTAGTCAGGGGTTGCAATGGTGAGAAAGTTGTGTGGTTGTGGCCTCAAGATTTAAGGAGTCTGAGCAGCGGCTGGGAAATGTATAGCAGAACAAATCTCTAAGAACTTTAGGTTCTTAGTCTAGCTTGGTGATAGAGCACATATTCAGGGGTTGTCATAGAGCATATTTTGACTCACCACTGACAAGTAAGTATGTCTAACTGGCACTATGGCAATTTCTAGATGTCTACACTTTGGGAGGAATGTGGTGTATTTTCAAGCTGTAGAGAAGTGACATACTTGAAATAGCAGACGTTATTCAGGGCCCAGTGTGTTTGTCTGAAGGGAGTAAAGACCCTTTTGGGGTGGGGGGGGGAGTTGAGGCCATAGCCAATGGTGTTCTAGACTTGTTCCTGGCTCTGTGCTCAGGGATTACTCTTGGTGGTGCTTGAAGTAGTATGTATGGTACAAGGTATTGGACTGGGTCAGCTGCATGCAAGGCAAGTGCTTTACCCCCTATACTATCTCTCTGGCTCAGGGAGTCAGAATTCTTGAGAGTGTCTGACCAGTACCAGCTAGCTTAACCCTTTGCTTTGGATGAGTTAAGCTATCCTCGGAGACTTCTCAAACTACTAGACTATAGTCTCTAGTATAGTCTCTAGGCTAGAAAGTTCCAGTATGATGTCTACCAGTGCTGCTTCCATCAAGATCACTAGAGGTCATTTAATGGCATCCGAACTCACTGATGTATACGAACGTTCCCTTGGTGGCAAATCCAAAGATTGCTGTAATGGCCAAGCCCAGAAAATCCAACTTCCTGGGTGCCTGCTCAAGAAACTGACACCTATAGCCACCTGCCAATGATTTTTGGTTTACCATTTCATGCTTCTAACTTAGAAGAAACAGTGATATTTTTGTGTATGACTACCTGAGCATTTCATTCCCAGCTTCATACTTCCTTATAACCGATTTCTCTATGAAATATGATAAATAACACTCACTTGTTAGCCCACACAATATTTTTATTTTTAAAATAATTGAAGTTGGGGGGGAGTAGGAGGTAAAAATCCAGTTTTCAGCCTTGTGTTGGCAGTGTTCAGATCTGCCAACGCTGATTCAGCCCCTGCAAGGCAAATAACTGGCTGTAGCTGAGTAATGGCTGGACCACTTTGAGTAAGAATGTTCTGTCTGGCTCACGTCCTTCCCCATCTAGCAGATTCCATTATCACACCTCTTGCCTGGCAAAACACAGACTCTTTGTGATTTTTCTCACATGTGCTATAAATAACCATCAAGCAAGCACAACAGGAATATAAGGAATATTGTTTATTTTCTTCACCTACATTTATAAGTTATATAATATTTAGAGTCACCTGTGGATATTATATGGCAAATAATAAATAGGTTTATCAAAAATAACTTCAACTTAGTTATGTGGGAACAACAGAGGCTATTTGCCTTTCAATTTTTGTTTTTTAAAAACATATTTTAGTTAAAATGTATAGTTTATTTGTACCAGGATCTCAACTCTTTGTAGCTCTTGAGATATTTTTTATTTCCATATACTTTGAAGTCAACAAGGCTGACTGCAGAGGACTCTTTGTGCAATCCAATCAGGCTAATTTCAATTTTAAGTGCAGGAGACAGGCATGCTTTTCATTGCCTCCTTTGTGACGCTATGATGGATTGGCTAGTGTTGAGTTAGTAAGATTTCCAGGAAAGGACAGTACAAATGCTGTTCTAAGCAGGCTGCTAATAAATAGACCTCAAGCCTTCAAATCTTCCACTCATTATTTTATTTTAAGAGAGGAGTAAAACTCTAAGAACACAGAATACATTTCACTGCAGTTTCATCTGAAAAGCTACCAGTACTTATTCTCCCACATGATTCTAACAGGAAAAGTAAGTAAAAAAAATCTCAAAAATAATTCAAATACTTGTAAGAACCAGGATTGGTGTTAAAAGGCAGAGTTCTACACTAAATTAAATAAAGTATCTAAATATATTTCTACTTCTTGTTTGTATAATTTGAAATTTTATATAAGAAAACTCTTTATTAAGAATTTTTTCAGTGTTTAAATTCAAACTCGTCTAATGCATGAAGTGCCTGCACTTTGCCACTAAGCTACAACCCAGACCTTGTTATGCTCTGTTACATATAAAACAATAATAATAATAATTAGACAATATATGAGCTATATATAAGATTAATGTAAATTTAAACATTGTAATTGCTTTTATTATCATATTAACTATATGAAGGGAATAAAAAGAATATAAATTTCTCCAAGCCCTGGACCTAATCTCTGGTAAAATAGGATACTTTTCTAGCCAAAGAGGATAGAAAAATTTATCACAACACAGTAATGGTTTTCATTTGAAAGATGTTTATATTTTATTTTATTGTAAAGCTTTTTTCATTGTTGTTGTTTTGGGCCATGCCCTATGCCCTGGGATGCTGGAGGTTCTCAAGACTTACTCTTGACTCTGGGCTCAGGGATAATGCCTATCGGAGCTCAGAAAACCATATGGGATGTTGAGGATCATACCCAGGTTGAACACATGCAAAGCAAGCACTCTAACCTCTATACTATCTCTCAAGCCCCTATAATAAAGCTATTTTAATGCTCTATATATTATATATTTATATGTTAAAGTGTCTGTACTTATGTGTGTGTGTCTGTGTGTGTCTAAGGCATATCATGTCAATCAGTTTCATTGAATTCTGATTCTTTATTTCACATTTAATCTGAATTATGTGATCTGGGAGCTTTTGATTTTTGAAGGAAGGTGAAGCTTGAAGCGGGAGCAGTAGTAGTTGAATAAGACTTTATAAAGCAGTGGGTGGATATTTAACAGGGTCTTTAATTCAAGAAATAATTCTGGGCAGAGCATTATTTTACCCAACTGAACCTTGATTGTGAGGACATTTAGCTGGATAGGTTTAAAAGAGTAGCAATGAAAATGGATAATAGAATCTGTATAAAACTCTCTTAGGAGTCATCCCTTCTGGAGGACAACAGCTAAGCAAGTTCTACTGGACAGAATCTTCCCACATAGGAACATTAAGTGCTCAAAAAGAGGAAAGTCCTGGATAATCCAGTCCGTGAAAATACCTGATTGTTTGACTCAAACATTGCATTGCATTAAAATATCGTTGACATCAGAATTAAGAAATGTTTGGGCTAATAAATTCCTTTTATTCCTTTAGTTTTCTCAAACTTTGGCCCAAAACAAAGTTAATCCTCCTTGACCAGTTCTTATGGGTTTACAACTTGATCTTTTATCTTTGAACTTTCCAATTATCACTCCAGACTGTTCCCAAGACAATGTTCATGAGGGTTGGCTGGATGAAAGCGTCAGCTGGAATTATTTTATCTTTGAAATTGCAGACTCTTTCAGGTCTTTCTTTGATCTAATACTCAATAGTATAGGAAAGGGCTCCCCCAATTTTCAGACAAGTTTAAATATACTTCTAAAATATCTATAATGGGCCTTTTCCCTAATATGAGCATTTAGTGTCATCTTGGAATAGAATAAAGACAGTTAAGGAGTTCGAGTTCTTGTTTGGGAGTCATACTCAGTGGTGCTCAGGGCTTACTCCTGCCTCTGTGCTCAAGGATCTCACCCGGAAGTGCTTGAGGTATCATACATAGTTCCAGTGATCAAATCCATGTCTAATGAATCCAAGGCAAGTGTCCTGCCCTCTGTATTATTGGGTTGGCCCCAAGTTCTGTAGTTCTTGAGACAAAAACTCATAGAGAATACAGATTATCTGATATAGGAACATCATCATAAATTGCCTTTTAATTAAAGAAACCTGTCTTAGAGCAAAATCAAACATCTAGAGGCAAAATTTTGTGACATAATGTAATCCCTATTGTAACCTATGGGTCTACCTTTTCTCTGCTTGGAGCCCAGATTGTGATCCCAACCTTTGGTCAGGATATAAATTTTGAGTTTGTCCCTTTTACTTTAAAATTCACAATCATATAGATTCTCCATATGTATCTCACTAAATTTGTTCTCTCTTACTAATCTGTCTGATGTCAATGTGCTTGCTTACCTTTTCCTTGTGCCATACAACAGTAGTATATTTTGTTCAAGATATTCATCTATCTCCTTCAGAATGAAATACTGGCCTTTTTTGTTTTAAGACTTTTTAAAATTATACCTGATGCTTAAGAGAGAGTAGCAGGGCAGGGCTGGAGCCATAGTGCAGTGAGTAGGGCGTTCGTTTTGCACGCAGCCGATCTGGGTTCAATTCCTCTGCCCCTGTCAGAAAGCCTGGCAAACTACCGAGAGTATCTCGCCCCCACGGCAAAGCCTGTCAAGCTACCCGTGGCGTATTCGGTATGCCAAAAACAGTAACAACAAGTCTCACAATGGAGACGTTACTGGTGCCCGCTTGATCAAATCTATGAACAACGGGACGACGGTGCTACAGAGCTTGTCAGGCTCTGCCTTGTGGGCAGGATACTCTCTGTAGCTTGCTGGGCTTTCCAAGAGGGATGGAGGGATGGAACCCAGGTCGGCCGCGTGCAAGGCAAATGCCTTACCAGCTGTCCTATCACTCCAAAAATCTTTTATTTTCTTTTTGTGTTCCAAATATTTGAGGTATTTCTTATAAGCATATGTTTTAATGGTGATTTTCTTTTAAATTTTAGTTAAAAATATTTTTATCTCCTGAATGACAGTACTATTCATGGTAGAGGTTCATGTATACTAAATTTCATACTCTCCACCAGTATGCTTTACACTTCCATTGTTTCAGGTTCCTCCTCTGTCCTTGGATAAACCATCTACTGCCCCCTGAATGCTCCTACCATTTATCTTTAGTTTTTAAAAAATAATTATCCAAAACTTTATTTGTGTGTTTCTTCCTTCTCTTTGTTTCATCACAATGATGAGTCATTTATGATTTTGTCAGGTGCTTACTAGGGATCATGTATCTGGTTGCAGTGCTTGCACTCTGGCTAAGAAGCTTACTAGGGTAAGCTTTTCACTTTTCATTGTATGTGAGTATCAGGGGTGATATTCATTCAGTGTGATGCTTGCTGCACACTTCCTGTTTGCAGTGCTTACTGTGAACTGTCACACTTCCAGCTACATTACTCACACATCTTTAGCTATGGTGCTTGTACCCACCTGATTTTTCACCAGAAATTGTACACTCGCTTTCAACACCAGGTCTCCTAGAAAGCAGAGTTGCACAGACCACACTTAGAGCATCTGGGCGCTAAAGGGTTAAACTTATGTTTTATACCTGTGAGAGAGGAGCTTTTAGCCACTGAGCTATACACAAGGCCCCATGTCCTTTCTTTATGAATGACTCTTATGCCATCTTCAACGTCATTGTTCCAGATGATGATGTTTTGTTACCTGGACTCTAGCAGACAAGCATACCAAAGGATAAATAACTGAAAAAAATTTTTTTCAGTTGGATAATGACTTTGTTAATCATGTATTAAAGAATTGGTGGGTAAAATTTTAGGGTGCTATTGTGGTTTACTCTACATAAATATTTATTCAAAGTTGTGTTTGTTTTGGCTTATGATTCGAGCTAATATTTTTAAAAGTACTAAGTTGTTTATACCAGTTCATAATTTGTCCTTGCAGGCCAAAAGCAAAAATGAACTTTTGTTTTGTGTGTTTCTCTTTAAAGAAACCTAATTTTAAAAATAATGATAATTCAATAACCTTCAACTCTTTGTTGGTATCACTTTAATTCATGACTGAATGAAGGTTCTTGAACATACTTTCTACATGAAGCACCTTGTGCTCCTCTTGTGGTATGTATAGCACTGTCGCACTATGCATACTGAAGGGGCATTTCAAAAAGCAAAAATCCCTCAACAAGCATAAAAATGCATGAAGTAGGGTGTCCGATAGACTTTGAAAAGGGAAAGCATGGCCTCATTTGTAAGCTTGGGACACCTAGAGTTTTCCTTGCATTGTATGTTGTCTAGAATTGGCTACTAAAGTGCTATGAATATTGATTTTAGAAAGAGAGTTAAAAATACATTTAGGCTATGAGGTTAATTTGCACATACTTATTCTGTGAACAATGAGTATTCACTGTATAGTCTATATATATCCATTATATTTTTATCATTTAAAAAATTAGGCACTGTGATTTACAATGTTGTTACTTATAAGGTTTCATGTATACCTTGTTCCAACACCACACCCTCCACCACAGTGCTAGCCCTCAGACATCCCATCCCTCTGCCATGAGAAGCTCAGTTCTATAGTCCAGTCCCAAGGATCTGTTGTCTTTGACCATGGTTCTCAATTTCTTAACTGCTAATGGTACATAATAAAACAAATAGACATAACTAATCTACAAAATAAAATTTAGGTTACTTACTCAGTCATTCTAGACATTTATTAATCTGGTCTCTAATAGTCTATTATTCCTAGTTTGATAATGCAGCTACTGCTGCTACTAAACATATTTACTAGTTTAAGGTTTACAATTGTTTCTTTGTAATCTTATTTCTCCATCCAGTCAGTAAGCATTTAAAGAAACAGTCCAGACTTTATATCATACATGCCCCAGCACCTCCCAGAGTGCCTTGTGTTTGGTTGACTCTGGAGTCTCAATAAATATCCGGCCTACTATTACTGTCATTATATTATTTTTAGAAAATCTATATTGGCTCAGACTAGAAAAGAATGTTCCCACACATAGATGAAAAGGCCAGTGAAGAAGAGTGTGATCAATAATTTGAATGCCACAGAAAGATTTCAAAGAAACAGAGTCTAGGGAAAAACAATAAGGTTTGAAGACCATTGCTATCATTCAGGGGTCGCTCCTGTCGTGGGTTAGTGGAAGATGTGCGTCAAATTTAGGATGTGTCTAGTTGCAAAGCCCATACTCTTTCCCCTTGGTCCATCTCATCTCTCTTTAATGAAGTTGATTAAACAGATTTGCAATAGTTTTTTTTTTTTTTATGTTTTATGTTAGGGAGGAGTGGTTGTTAAGTGCAGAGAAGAGGGTTGAATCCAACTTTTGAAAGACACTAAATCCCAAAGGAGATCCCAAAAACCATGTGTTTTCTAATTTCTTATAAGGAAGAAAAAAATCACTCAGATTTTTACTATGGTGAAATTTTTATCCTTGGGATGAAAGAACTGTGATACCTTTGCATGAGGGAGAAAGACCCACGCCTTTTTTGCTCCCAGGGATCATTAACCAGATTTTGCTCCAGGCATTAGGAAAAGAAACACTAGGATTGAGGATAAACTTGAAGAAGCCTGCTTAGAGTCTTCAGATCCTTCCTTTCACATTCATGATCAAAACTACTATTATCGAGTACTTTCTATAAAATAATTTGTTGTCTAATGAACACTATGTTATTTGTGTTCCATGTTGGTATGCTACAGAATGTAAAGAAGAATAAAAAGTCTTCTTTAGGTCAAACGCTGAGAATATACTCTTAACTTCTGCAGAATGTTAGCTTTAAACACATTATTAGCAGATTCATTGGTTGATAATAATAGGGCTTGTTTTCTTCCGCATTATCTTTTTCAAAGCACTTAAATAAAATTATCCACCCTGTTTTCTTACAAATATTTAACAATTTAGGCAATTTATATAGAATGATATAATGTAATGAAGAATGTCATTTCATAGCATAAGATATAAGCATATATAAATTTAAAATACAATTATCTTTATGTCTTTGAAAGGATTATTAAAAATAGGATTTCCAAGAAATAAGAGTGATACTAAAAAATATTCAATGATAGCCATAGAAAATGTTAACAGCCAAGAGAAATCTTCTGAGTCATTTGTACCAGAAACAGGAACTGCTGTTATTTTTATTTTATTTTTACCCCACTTGATTTTAACACTGTGGTTTACATGTTGTTCATGATGCTTTGCTACAGGCGTTCAATATTCCAACATCAATCCGACCACCACTGTCACCTTCCCTCCATAATTGTCCTCATTTTTCCAACCACCCTTCAATCCTGCAGCCATAGCAGGTCCACAATAATGTATTTTATGTAGCTTGTTACCAGTAAATGACCAGCAGACTGATCAAAAAAATATCTCCACAGAAGAAAATTTGTGAAAAATTTTGTGTCTCACTATGGGGACATTAAATCCTTATCTGAGGATTTACTAAGCTGCTATTATGTTTTATGTTTATGTAAAAAACATTTATGTTTCTGCATTAATGCTTTTGTTAGTTGAGATTAGTTGGCTTCTACTTTACATTCCTATCTGATCTGATGTGCACGACTGTGATGTCAGTAGAGTTTGCAGATTTCGCTCCAGAAATTCCAAAATATGAAACTGGACAGTCATACCAGAGGCAAGGTCGTACCTTTGGAGTGTGACAGCAGCTGCCCAGGCTTCGGCAGAGTAGAACATGGCCCGCCCCTTGCCGAGATTACCCTGGAGGTTTCATCTGGGAATGGATATTCAAGAAATTTTTGCTGCTAATTCATCTCTTTTGAGATTTATTTATGAGTCTCTGGAACAGGGCTGGTAGATGAGCTTAGGTGGGGGCAGCAGTGGACATGGTTTGACTACTGCTATTTTAGAATAAGCGATTACAGAGTGGTCTAGAACAGGGCTTTTTAAATATTTTCTACTTGAATTCCTTTTTTTTTTTTTTTTTGCTTTTTGGGTCACACCTGGAGATGCTCAGGGGTTACTCCTTGCTTATGCGCTCAGGAATCACTCCTGGCGGTGCTCAGGGGACCATATGGGATGCTGGGAATCGAACCCGGGTCAGCTGCGGGTCAGCTGCGTGCAAAGCAACCACCCTACCCGCTGTGCTATTGCTCCAGCCCCTTGAATTCCTTTTTTAGCTAAATATTTTTATGTGGCTCTATATGCATAAGTATATAAATTGGAATATAAACCAAATATTTTTTTTTCTTTTTGCTTTTTGGGTCACACCTAGCGATACACAGGTTTACTCCTGGCTCTACACTCAGGAATTACTCCTGGCAGTGCTGGGGGACCATATAGGATGCTGGGAATCGAACCCGGGTCGGCCACATGCAAGACAAATGCCCTACCCGCTGTGCTCTCACTCCAGCCCCCAAATAATTATTGATAAAAATAATAAACTTATTTTTAAACAAAAGCACTTAGAACTGTTTATGAACCCTACATTCAGATCATATGTGACCTCATCTAGGATTGCAACTCACAATGCAGAAGCTCGGGTAAAGAGGACCTATTTGCTAGAACATCTTCAGAAGCCCCATACAATGCATAGGAACATGAAACATATATTTCTGACAGGAAATATTTGAATAACCATAACCAGAACATTGTGGATTAGCAACCTGACTGAATGACTTCTTTTATTTTATTTGCTCAACAAATGTCTTCCCTCCCACCATTGTCCATGTGTCTATACAATTCCCTCAGTATTTCTAAAGTTAGAAAATATGCTGGAAAAAGGAGAGCATGGTTCTACCTGTGACGAATGTAACAATTTCTAAAGGAGTTTAGGGGATTCTAACATAAATTTCCAATTCTCTGGCTTTATATCCCTTTCTTTGAAAAGAAGGTTACTGGCAAAGTTTCTTCTCAAAAAAATAGTCTTAAACTTACCTACTGTGATTCATGGATATGACAAATTTCTCAGTGTTCTATGACTATCTCTTCTTCCCTTTTTATCATTATAGATAGAAAACATAATTTTTATAGAACTAACTATATTTCTTCTCCCTAAACCTTCTCTATTCTGGCATAGAAATAGCAAAGTCAAGCCTTTTGTCACTTATTAAATAGAACATTAAAGCAGTTATTAAGTCAGATTCTTTTGTACTTACTGCAAATGCTTAATTCATGAATAGAGAAAATATGTCACTGGAAAAAGTATGTAGTGGTTTGAGTGGACTGAAAAAAAATAGGCATGAAAAATCACTCAGACATCTTTGCAAAAATGACCAATAATAGCATCCTATATGTCAAATGCATAGGGGAAATTACCTATTGACACATAATTATTAATTATGTTGGTTACCATTAACCATTTATCATACTGCTACAGACTCTGCAGAACATTTATTTTACTTTCTAATAAATTCCACTGCCTAACAACAAGAGAGGCTATACTAATCATATAATTTTATAATTGGGACCATTTCAATACTAACAAAACAAATTGTTTGAAAGGAAAAAATATGCCAATTTATATTGTACATAAATTTCTAGAAACTGTTGCCCTCACTAAAGTTAGATAGATTCAATACTCCAAGTTTTTTTTTTCTCTCCCAATACAATGGGACTCGTGTTCACATGACCTATTGAAATTCTATATGAAGTCATGTTCCCTGGCACATAATTGGGAACATAGTTGATATAAAGTCTTTACAAATGATCTGTCCTAGGGGCTTAAGCATTTGATTTTTCTCCTATTGAGCAAGACTACTGTGTGCAACAGTTTTCAAATGTAGCTGGCTAAGCGTTCAGGACATTAGGACATTTTTAAAATGCAGAGTTTCAGATCTCATTCTGACCACTTATGAAAGAATCGGGCAGGAGGAGGTATTTCTTAGCTTTTGTGTCAATAGCACTGTGTGATTAAAAATTGTCAAAAATCAAATTCATTTCAAACACATATTTCTTGCTCACAGGTCTACTCACTGGCTGTGACATTTTGGGTTAGGGTATTCGGTTTGGGTTTTCGGACACCATTTTTGTCTTCACTTAACAATCTAAAACACACTGTGTATATTTTGAAAGTATTAACAAGTTCACAGAATTCAGCACTGGAGGATAAATCAAGAGTGAAAAAATGGGTACCTTATATATGTTGGAGATGGAGTAAGGCTTCTAAGAGGAAACAGCATCAGCACCAGAGCTCAGATTTACAATGGTTAAAATTTTCTAGAGAAATAAAACATCTGAAGGAGAAGGTATATTCTAGGATAAGGGGATTAGAGGACAAAAGGAGTAGTTTGAAAGTAGAATGCTACACTTGACAAAGTAGATCATCTTTTCCTTGTGGTCCCAGAGCCAGAGTTTTCTTTTCCTTTCTAGTCTTTTCTGCCCTTGGATGTGACCCTGTGACTAAGCATTGGCCAGAGATTACACCCAAAAATGATGGACCACCTTCTCAGATACAGATGCCTACGTGGGGTTGTAAAACACAGATGGTGGTGGAGAGGGCCTACTTCTCACTCTGTAATCAGGAGAAACTACTGGCAGTGCTTTGGGCCCGGGAGCAGAGCAGGGCACAAACATTGTCTGAGATCAAGCCAGAATTGCCTTGCTACATGCAAGGCAATCACCTTGTTCCTGTACTATCTCTCCAGCCCCATTAAGTTCTCTACCTTAAAACCTCACAAATGTAAACCTCCATTTGCTCACTTTTTTAATCCTATCAACTAAATGGAAGGAGGTTGAAGCCACAGGATGGAAGCAATTAAGTCTGTGAATGGTAGTGTAAAGTTGTCCCCATCTGTTATAGATGTTTCAGTGAGAGACATATAGTGTATAAAGCCACTAAAAATGAGTGTATTTTGTGTAAAAATTGTTAATATTTTCCTGCTCTGACTACTGTGTATGTGTGTGTCTATCTATATCTATGTCTATACACACACACACACACACACACATACACACACATATAGCTCTGTAGCAGTGTTGTGCTGTTGTTCATCAATTGGCTTGAGCGGGCACCAGTATCGTCTCTATTGTGAGACTTGTTGCTACTGTTTTGGCATATCAAATACACCACAGGTAGCTTGCCAGGCTCTTCCATGCAGGCAGGATACTCTCGGTAGCTTGCTGGGCTCTCCAAGAGGGGTGGAGGAATTGAACCCAGGTCCACCTAATGCAAGACAAACACCCTACCCACTGTGCTATCACTCTAGCCCCCCCATACACACACACACACACACACACACACACACACACACACATATATATATACACATACATATATATTTTAGGTCACATCCGGTGGTGCTCAAAGAGCACTTCTGGCAAGTTCAGGGGACCAGATGGGTGCCAAAGACTGAGCCCACTTCTGCCACATGAAAGGCAAGCTCTCTACCAGCTGTATGTACTATGACTCTGGCCTATAGCTACTATATTTGCATGTGTGTAAAGCATTGGGTGTGGATCAGAAAAAGAGATAGCAGTCACTGACTATTTACTTTTTCTAGATACCTTTGTGGTTATTTTGAAAACCAAGTGAAGTGAAAGGTATACCAGACCTTTAGAAATACAAATCTGGAAAAGCATTAATATTACCATGTAATCATGCATGGGCAATGTCCGCTGCATGTATTTTCTGCCATAACCAAACATCACTTATAATACACATCTGAGGCAGAAGGACCATGAAAATACTATTCTTCTGGCAGCTTTTTAATTTCAAATGTGCTTTGACAGGAGTCCCCAAAAGGTTCAAGTCGAATTGCAGATTAGTAAGTCTCTCACTATCTTTCAACCTTGAAAATGTCTGTTACCTGAAGAGACTTAAGAAAGAAAATCAGACTCATTAGTCAGCATGTCAACACATGACAAAAATGAAATAGTAAAACAGTAAAACCTCTGAGTTGAAATGATAAAAAAAAAACACATGTATATTTTCAACTTTCATTTCAATGCAAGATATCATCTTATAACTGCTTTTTTTTAGCCCCAAAGGGTAAAGATATAAAGGATCTCCTTCCTTTCCAAACTGAGGACTATAGACATAAGAGCAAACTCGTCTAAAGAGAGAAATAAGTCCTCATTGGAGATAAAAGGAGACTGATAAGACACAAATGGAAGAAAACCCTTGTTGGAAGTACATTTAACTGTGACCAGAGTCTTGACATATGGGCAAGATTACTTCACAGAGATCATCATGATAGAGTATCTAGGAGGAGGTTTGGCAGAGCCCATCAATCTGGGAAGAGAAATACCGACACCACCAAAACAGGCAATGAGTTCTAGTCACTTCTTGCTAAGAGTTTTCCTAATCACTAGGGAGGAGGAGCTGGAGAGTTCATGTCATCACTCCTGTTGTGCAGATCTCTAGCATGTCCTGTATGGTAACTCCTGGACTAGCTATTATGTGTTACATGCAGTTTTGATGCTATGTTGTTGCTTAAGTTGTATAAACTGATTAATCTTAAAAACTTAGATTAACAAATGAAAGTAAAACTTAGATGAACAAATCATCCGAATTGTTTTTGTCTATAAAAATGAAATTCAATACTACTATTTATGTATTCAAGATGTTGGTGCTTAGAAAGAACAGACCAGAAAAATGTAACCTTCTATTAGTTTGGTCTTTTGCAGAAGTTGACCCTGAAACAAGAAATCAAATATGCACAGATTCGGAGAAGGTCCCAGGGAAACACAGTGTAGTAGGACAGGTAACCAGGCAGGGCAAATAAAATGTAGATGGAGAAAGAAATGAACCAAAGCTGGGAAACACCGGAAATGATATAGATTATGGTACCTTAGTCAACTTCTGTGAGTTTTCAGGAACTTACATATATAACATTATCAGTTAGAGTTGCAGAGTTGCTCCCGGAATTAATTGGCTGAAACTGCAATCTTCCCCACTCATGAATTACAGCCACTGCTGTGTGCCCTGGTATGGTTAAGTCAAGGGATATGTGGGCTGGGAATAGCAGAGTGTCCACTACACATCCCTGTTGAATGCTTCCTCAGTCATTCTTTCCTCAGTTAGATGTTTTGCTGGGAAAATATGATCCTTGTGCATTTTCTTTCTTATTCCAGCACCACAGATTTGGCTACATGCCTGGTACAGGTACTCAGGGTTGTTTATAGCCATCGGATTGAAAATGTATATTTTTCCTAGCTTTTAAAGTCAATTTAATTGCATACATTATTGATAATAAAAATGGAGCTGTACTCCAGATCCATCAGTTCCTTAGCACTGCCCCGTCCATGTCTACTGCACCCAGGATGAGAGGACACCGAGAGTGAAACAAGCTCTTCTGCAGTGAATGAATGGCACACTCTTGGGGTGGGCCCAGCCAGTTACGCACTGGGAATCTGGTGGCTGAAAAAGAGAATTTATGCTGCTTCTATTTTCAAGACTTACCTCATCACATCCTAGGCTTACAAATCACTACTCATTTTTTCCCTGTTATCAGTTTCATTTTCTTATTTTCCTATCCAGCAATATAAAGGGAAATTGTGTAGAAACACTATACTTAATGCTTCTTTAAATTTTTTTAGATATCATAAATTAAGAGAGTCTTTTGCCCACATGTCTGGCTGTCATCCCCAGGACCCCTCTAGGAGATGGGCTCCAGCTTCCCTCCCCGCCCCAAGCAGAGCTCTCGGCAGCCAAAGACCACCAGAACCTAGCCATAGCCATGCTTAAGTCCCCTCTCCATACATTCGTAGAAGCCTCACACATGAAGAGGAACCCAGGTGTGTGTAATCCCATCAATGGCCAACATGCAGAGACTTAAAAGCAAGCTCCCAGGAAGTGATATCTTATAATCTACTTCCTCCCTCTGGGAGAAACTGGCAAGCTACTGAGAGTTTCCTGCCCACATGGGAGAGTCTCGCAAGCTGCCCATGTTGTATTCATATGCCAAAGCCAGTAACAAGCTGGATCTCATTCCCCTGACCCTGAAAGCCTCCAATGCAGTATCGTTGGGAAGGCTGAGTACAGTCTTCTAAAATCTCAGGGATAGGATGAATGGAGAGGTTACTGAGCCCGCTTGAGAAATTCGACAATAAATGGGATAATGATGATGATGATCATCATCATCATGATCATGAATTAATGATGAACTGGAGCGATAGCACAGTGTGTAGGGCGTTTGCCTTGCATGTGGCCGTCCCGGGTTCGATTCTTCCGTCCCTCTTGGAGATCCCGGCAAGCTACCGAGAATATCCCTCCCGTAGGGCAGAGCCTGGCAAACTTCCGTGGCATATTCAATATGCCAAAAACAGTAACAAGAAGGCTCATAATGGAGACGTTACTGGTGCCTGCTCGAGCAAATCGATGAACAATAAGACAACAGTGCTGCATCATGAATTAAAGTTCAAGGGTAAAAGCTGTGTATGTTTATTGTGAATTTTAGTATATTTTGGATACTATTTTAGTAAAATAATATCACTGATTTCTATTTTATACTGTTATTCATATATTTCACTTATTTGTGAGGGTAGGGGTTCTTAAGCAATGCTCAAGGAGCCCAGAGTCTACTCCTGGTGACTGGGGTAAATGGTCCAATGGCCTGAGGAGGTGGTGCTGATCCTGTAGTTCAGGGACCACAAGTATCACTCTAGGAGTGCACCCAGAGAAGATGGTATATGCAATGCTAAGCAACTAACCATGAACTACTGACCACTGTGTTATTTTAGAGCCTTATATATTTTTTGGGGGGGTGCTCCAGGCACTCTATTGTAAACTGAAGACCACACCATGCACCATGCAATTATTTGGCCGATCACACAGGATGCTTCCTTGTAAGGATCCCCCAACATCAACATTACTCTTGTACACAACACAAGGCCAACTTTATATCTTGGGTCCTCCAGAACTACAACCCTGGTGCTGGGTGTATATGGAGCTGGGTGTATATGCTTATGGTTCTGGTGGTGAACTGGGTCCTTGTCCTCACCTGAATTCACCTTCCCAGCTCCTGATTTTTAAAAAGGAAGTTTATGCATGCATATCCAAAATACATGAGTAAATAAAATAATCCATGCCTTACATAGAACTGAAAATTAGTCCATTTTATAAATTTGAATTAATGCAGTTTATATTG
Source organism: Sorex araneus (assembly GCF_027595985.1). Classification (NCBI taxonomy): domain Eukaryota; kingdom Metazoa; phylum Chordata; class Mammalia; order Eulipotyphla; family Soricidae; genus Sorex; species Sorex araneus. The sequence continues at coordinate 84,451,711 of NC_073303.1, read as the reverse complement.
AGTTACAGGTTCCTGATAAGCATGCTATTTAGTGACACATATGTCTGTGGTACCTGCATTTCATACTCGAGAAGATTGTCACTTACTTAGACTGAGAAAAATGTGCCAAGTTATAGCTACCTTAGATTCTTTCCTGAATATTAATTTCTTATGTAGTATGACAAAGCATGTAAGACTGATCCCTGAACAAAGTGGTATGATGGAATCTGCTTCAAAGTTCTAGCAGTGTGCAGTGTCTATTCACATATGGTCTGGCTAGGATAAAACAAGATAAAAAAGAACTTTTCCTGTAAAACTGGAGCAAAGATAAAACAGTTTAATTTTGTAAAATAACAATCTAATAAATAAGTGAAAGTAATATATGATAAATAGATGATAGATAAAAGATTTAGGCATGTGAAAAATGTTTAGGTGGCATCAGAATTCATTGAGGATTCATATTAATATAATCGTCTGAGTTTCAATCGTGCTATCTTTCTCCTTTCTCTGTTATTTCCATTTATTAGTGTTCTAGCTAAGCCAATACATCAGAGTCTAATCTGATAGTCTAAATCTTAAGGAAAGCTTAAAACAGAAGATACATTTTAATGGTAGTTAGAAGTTGTTTGTGATTGTGCTTTGAAGACTCTGAGATACTAAATATATAGTACTGTTTGTTTAGAAACTCCCAGTGATTGCAAATACTCCATGGCAATAAATTGATTGGAAAGAGATGTTTGATTTTTTGTCGTTTGGGGATATCCAAGGCATGAAAGTGGAAATACATCATTGCAATACTCATTAGACCAGTAACTTGTTCACCGATAGAACACGAAATAATATGATAGGTGAATATTGCAGTTTCTTTTGAATCAAATAGAATTGAAAAGGGTAGTATTTGGTTATCCCTTTCACATCTTGAAACTAGTTATTAAAATATTTATTGATGTCAACTTTATCAACAGAGTTTTTGTTCACTTTTCACCTTTGGTTATTATCAAACCCTCCAGTCTTTCCCTAACATCACTCCAATACAACACAGACATCTACTATTTCTTTTATTTTTTTCCTCACAAGAAGACCCTAATTTGGTGGTTGTGCAGGGGCAGGGTGTGTCATCTTTAAATACTAAGATGTAAAGTGTTTATATCAGTGAGAGGCAGATTCTTAGAGAAGGAAATGTAGGGAGATTATAACATTTCTCCCTTTATACCCTGTTCAGGTCCCCAAGATCTGCTTTATTATAAATATTTTCTTTGCTCAAACTAGCATATGTGATTACTGTGTGCCGGATAGCCATGGATGTTGCAGCAGAAGATGTTGGTCACCCCAAAAAGCTGCTGTGGAAGGTACAGAGAACACCAAACCAGCTCCAGAGTGAAAGCACGCATTTAGTGGCACATATAAATTTTTTTGGTATGCAGAATCTTGCATGTCAGAGCCTTGCAAGCTCCCCATGGCACATTCGATATGCCAAAAAGAGTAACAATCGTGGGCCTCATTCCCCTGACCCTGAACGAAACAGGGACAAATGAGATGCTACCGGTGCCCGCTCGAGCAAATTGATGAGCAATGGGATGACAGTGATACAGTGATACAGTGGTCAATTTTTTTTTCTCAATGCAGATACAAGAATGCTTGAACAGACTACAGAACTATTCTACTCAAGCAAAAGTACAAACTGAAAACTTCAAAGCAAAACAAACAAAACAGTAATGAAATGATAAAGGAGGAAATTGAACTACTGCAAACTGGTAACTAGAATCCTAGTTTTTGAAAGTCTTGCAAAGTTTAGAAAACTTTTTATTTGGATTCTAGTTGTGCTCAAGGAATGCGATTTTTATTCTCTTGGTTTGCTTCTTCCTCAATTTTTCTATTTTTTTGCGGGAGTGGGAAAGAACACCTAATGGCTCTCAAAGCTTATTCCTGGTTCTTTGCTCAAGGGTCACTCCTAATAGTTCTCAAGGGACCATATGCAGTGCCAGGGAACGAACTGGATTGACCTCTTGAAAAGCAAATGGCTATTGCTGTACTATCTCTCAAGCTGCTTCTTCAACTTCTTAAGAGAGTCAATATCTTAGAAGGATGTTTTTCCAAGGAACATAAGAAAGGGAAAAATTTCACATAGACTTGACTATAATTAAGGTATTGCTTACACTTATGATTGTGTGGATATGTATTATAATTATATAATTACATATATAATTAAAAACTGCACACATGTCTATGCTTTTATATTCAACACTATGCAAATAGTGTTATACTAGTCTTTCACATATTTTCTTTATACAACAAATATTGAGTTTCTCGCTATAAGCTCTGGGCAAACATCATTGCTTTCGAGAGGAGATAAAACATTAAAAAGAAAATTAAGGTTTTGATTGAAAATACAATAAAGATGGCATGTTCAGTGAAGGTCTCAATGGGCCGTGGCATTAGGTGGAGACCCACATGAGATAAGAGTGTAAAATACTGTGGATGGGGACAGAGAGATAGTATATGACTAGGTACTTGTCTTGCACTTGGCTAATCTGGATTCATTCCCTGGCACTGAATATGATCCTCTGAGCGTCACCAGGGGTCATCCTGAACACAAAGCCAGAGGAGAACTCTGAGAATCTTTGGGCAAGACCCCAAACTGAAAATATTAAATATATGTAGATGAGAGATAGAGACAAGTGTCAGATGTCAGATTTAGTATCATGTAGCAACTCATATTAGGTCATCATATCAAATTTACTGAGGAGCAACTTAGTTTACAGTGATTTGTGTCTTATTCAAAATTAGTGACTTGTGTCGAGCTAAATGATTAGTTTGAGATTCTACAGTTAGGATGTGTTTCCATTCTTCAGGAACAAATGGCTATCTACCTGAAATTATTATTTTAACAAACTTTTTCATATTTGTCTTAGATCACACTCTCTTTTTCTTGGTCCTTTTCTTCTGCCTTCTTTTCTCCTTTCTCTCTCCAATAGAGTCCATTTCTCCACAGTTATCACCCAGACAGGAAGAAAACTAATGACACTTCGGTACAAACCTACTTCAGATTGCTTCACTGATCAAACTGTTATCCCTTCCTACCAGCAAGGGTTTCATGGGAGGTGAATGTACCCCCCTTATCTTTGCAAACCTGCCAACTGCATAATCTTTGGCACAGTAAACAAGTAATAAAGCATTGTGAAATATATGAGGGTGGGACAGAGAAAGGAATAGAACAACAACGGAAAAAAATGGGGAAATTTTTAAATTCTGGATGCTGGTCAACTTAAAAAAATGAGAGGGTAAAAAAGATGATACAAAGGGCCAAGTTCATATCTTTCCTGTGTGTGAGGCTCCAAGTTGAATCCCTGGAACAATATAGCCCCCTTCCCTAACATGCTTGGTATATCTCTAGAGGCCTCCAGCACCATTGGGTCTGAACATCACCATGTCACGGGGCCAGATATTAAATCATTGGGCTGAATTTGCCTGGGAATGACTCCCAGATCCCTTGAGCATTGCTTGTAAGGCTCCCCCAAGTCAAAGTTAAGTGATTGCAGAGATAGGTGAAGATTTCTACACTAGCTGCTAACATGGTACTTCCTCCTCCATCTCTTTGAAAACAAAATGCATTTTCAACTATCTTACATCAACTTTATCTTAAGTCAGGGATACAGTGTAATCTACACCTGTCTTTAGGAGAGGTGGGGGGAGAAAAGAGAAAGATATAGGATAGCTTCTCCTGGTCTCTTGAAGTCAAATATTAGGGGCGTTGGCATGGTGGTGGGGTCAATGCCTACATCTCTCCCTGGAACTTAGATTCACTGTGGCAAAGTGATATTTGGACCCAGGTTGCAGAATTAGTTTGGGGGATATATAAATCAAAGTGTCCTAGAGTTAGAAGACCCTGTTAAGATTCCATCTTCTCCATTTAGTAACTATAGGACTCTGTTCCCATTTCTGCTTTTCTTATTCACCGAAGATATTCACTACATCCATTTCATAGGTTGCTGTGAAGAAAAAATTGAATAACAGTAGAGCATTTAGACTGGTGACTGCAGCTCTCAAGAACCCAATATACATTATTTGCAAATCAGGTACTTTCTAAACAAATGAAATGATGGAAAATGTATATTGGGGCAAACATGTAGCAGGGTGGGAAGGAAGAGCAACTATGCTATCATCATCACCGTCTCAGGAGATGAAGAGGCCATAGTCATTTCTGGAAGTTGAAGGTTGTCTCAATTACGAGCTCTCTGTGTCAGTCAGATTTCAGAGGAGACCATGGCCTGACAATTCCTGAAGGTTTTTTTTTTTCCTATACAATGAATTATTTATTAGTCAGGGTCCTTTCCCCCTATTGCTTTTACTCATCAGAGATGGTGATGGGTATGTTTATTATGGGGATAAGCAGCATCCCCTTCTTTCTACACCTTAACACTGGTATCTTCAAGGCTGGATTTCAAAACGATAAAAGAATAAATAAAACTCACAAGGTTTTGATTCCATTTCTCCTTTCTGTAAGTTACTGGACAGAGGCAGAACCCAAACAATGAACGTGCTTGATCCCTTTATTGACTCAAATCCTGAGGTTATTCCGGGGGTCTCTATAAGATTTCAAAGCTATCACACCTGGATTTCCTGGGAACTATAGCTGGTTTAAGTTATAAACACAAGTCCTGAAAGGACAGCTCAGAAAGAGCTAGTTAATTGCAAAACAAATGAAAACAGGATTCCCTGCACAATCTGAGCGAGAGAGAGAGTGTGTGTGTGTGTGTGTGTGTGTGTGTGTGTGTGTGGTGTATGTGTAGTCTGTGTGCGTGTATCAAAAACACAAAGTGTTTCAATAACACAAAGATCTCTCTCCTTTTCTTACAAACCCTACCGCTAAGGACCCAGGAGGGCAGCAGTGCGTTAGAAATAGGGTTTCTCTACCAAGTTCTGAAGAAAGCCTCTTCTGAGACAATCGCCAGAAGATTTAGTTCCCTGCTTTTCCAGCGTGCTCTGGAGGACTTGGACAGCCCCACCAGGCACGACAAACGCATCCACGGAAATCTGACATTGAGTAGGGATGAAATTTAATCCTCCGCAGTCCTGCTCTGCTGTCTTCTGCCAGGCGAGAATGGGAGAGAGAGAGCAGGAGTGTTTCTTCGGGATCAGTGCAGAGTTGGTACCGGATCAAGGTTCACTACCTCCAAGTACCAGGTTTTACTTCCAAACCCTTCTCAAAGCCTTTTCAATCTCTGGGACGAAATCATTTTTTTTTTTTTTTATCCCCATCCCGGAAACATGCTACCTTCCTAGAGAAAAAACAAAACAAAACAAAACAAAACACCCACGCGCATCCTTCTCCTCCTCGCTTTCGCTCCCACGGGTTTATTTCGGGGAGCTTTTGTTTTTTCCAGTTGGGAAACCTACACGGGGTTTCCTCGTGGGGCGGGACAGCTGGTCTGCACGCCGCCGGGCTGGCGCATCTCTTCTCCGCATCGCCTCTCCTCTAACCAACTCTCTCCAACTTTCCCTCCCCGACTCCAGCGGGGGCGCCCCCGGGCCACCGGCTGCGGCAGGCAGGCGCGACCCAGATCCGCACCCCCCCCCCCTCCTCCCACAGAGCCCGGCGAAGCGGAGTAGCGGGCAGCGCCGGGAGTCCACTCCGCTGCCCACGCCCGCCACCCTCCGTCCGGGTGCTCAGCCGGGCTCTCCTCGGGGGCTCCCCTGCCTCTGCGCCCAATCCCGGACACACACCGGGACGTGTCCTCGCACCCTCTGCCTCTCGGGGACAGCTCTGCACAAATCCTCCAAATTCTCGCCCCTTCCTTTGCTCACGCTTGCGACCACCACTCTCCTACTCCCCTTCTTCCCTTCCCCCAGTACAACCCCCAGCAGAGGGTGGGGGTGTGGGGGGGAGAGACCAGCCTCAGGCCGCTGAGGGTCTCCGTCACCACCAGCTGTCCTAATTCACGCTCATTCACATTCATTCTCATTCTCTGCCTCCCTCCCAATCCCCTCTCCAAAGACTCCTAACAAGACAGACCGACCCTCAGTGGCACTCCCTTCCATTCACCCCCTCCCTGCCACCACCACTCACACACACAAACGCACACCCCCGCGCGCGCAGACGCGCGCGTGCACACACACACACACACACACTCACACACACACACAAACGCAGCCCACTCCACTTTTCAGACGCCCACCCCCTACAGACTCCCCTCCCCGCAAACAGACTTCCACCCACTCACCATCTGCATCCTCCCTTCCGCCCCCCGCCCCGCCCGCCGGGCTCTCCCCCTCCCCAAGAAGCAGCCGTGCACGGTGGGAGGCAGGGACCCCCGGCAGACGGTGGGGTCGCGCGCGCCGGTCCCGACCTCGGCCGGCCCGGGAAACTAACAAAGGCGCTAGCCGGAGCTCCGAGCCGTTCCTCCCGCACGGCCGTGGAAGCGCCGGGCGCCGCGCGGGCGAGCGGGTGGTGCCTGCCGGGCCGGACCCGTGCTGGGCAGCGAAGGGGGCCGCGGCCCCTCGGAACGCGGATCTGTCGGAGCCGCCCGCCGGCACCATGGGCTGCTGCACCGGGCGCTGCTCGCTCATCTGCCTCTGCGCGCTGCAGCTGGTAAGTTGACTCGCGCGCCCCTGCCCGGCACCCCCGAACTCGGGGCACTGTCGCCGGCCCCCCAGCGCCGTCCCCGCCGTCGCGGTCGCCGCTGCCCTGGGCTCGCGGGTCCCCCTAGGTGGCCCCCGCGGCCGCGGGAGGGCGCGGTCTGCGGAGTCTCGGCCCCGAGCATCCCGGATCACCGCAGGGAGTCGCCGGGGTCCCGGCGCTGCGGGGCGCGGGGTCCGGGACGGAGGGAACGCGGTGTGCCGCGTCCTCCTCTCTGCCGAAGTTTCTCCGGGGCTCCAGGCTCTTTTCTCTTTTTCTTCTTTTTCTTCTTCGTAGTGTTGTTGGAGTCCCCCAGGGGCGTGAGCTGCCCCGGCTGGGAGCGCACGCGGGGACGCCCATCACTCGGAGCCGGGAAACGGTTCCTGCGCCCGCAGGTTGAAGGCTCCAGGGGTCTTCGGGGCTTTGGAGTGTTTTCAGCTCCTGCTCCTTCCAGTTCCGCTCTAGGTTTTAGTTGAAACGTTGCTAGTTCGGTTCGGAGCCAAGAGACTGACAAGCTGTCTCTGGGGAGGGGACAGGGACGCGGTCCCTAGGCGCGCGGGCTCGACCTGGAGTGCGTGTCACGGGACGTTAGGACAAGTGGAGAGTCAAAGGCCTTTCCGAGTGCTGCGGACGCTCTTTAAACACAAGTCCCCGTGGGACCCAACTTGGGCCTGTGGTCTGCGCCAGAGCCACTTGAGGTCAAGGCCGCAGACCTTCTGTGTCAGACTTTTGTGTGTGTGAGTGTGTGTGTGGGGGGAGATTAATAGACCTCTTCCTTTCAGACACGTAAACCTGGTTCTGGAGGTCCATGAGCGGCCAAGGATCAAGCTTTCGTCCAGGTGTTGCATGCATGTTTCTTTCTTTTTTAGAGTCACAAAGAATTAGCATATGCTGATGAACGAAAGGAATCAGCTTTTCCACCAACTTTACTGTGGAGTGTCAGCCCTTGCAAGACACATTAACTGCAAGAGTAAAATGATTCTTTTGGTTTCAGGCGGTTTTCCCTGGTTTTAAAAAGTGTCACTCTCTGCTCTCCCACAAAACCTCCTTAAGGATTGACTGACGGACTACTCATTGTTTACACAAGGCGTGCTTAATTTGAATGGTTTTAGATTTGAAATCAGTGGTTACTTCTTTTTCTTTTCAAAAAATCACAGGAACATCTTTTCTGTCCTTTTAAATAGGACACATTCTATAAGGTTTTCTTGAGAAAAATTTTTTTTTCCACTTGAACGTCAGTTTATTTTTTGACTCATGAGAGAAGGCTAGAAGATAATTTCCACTTTGGTTGTTAAAATGAGATGTGGTTCGTAAATAGCAAAAAAAAAAAGTCAAGCTTTGAGGATGTAAGATTGTCTTTGGCATACTCTATAAAGGAATCAAACATAGTATTCTTTGTGATGATGATGTTTTTAGTGTTTACTTTACCAGTCTGGAACATCTCCACTTTCCTCATACACCTTCTCAATCGAGACACATGCAACTTTTTCTTTACAGTTTTTCACAAAATTCCAACTTGTCTGGCAAGTCTTTCTAGATGCTCCAGATAAAATCAATTACTTCTTTGCTTTTCTTTGCTTTTTCCTCTGTTAGAAGACAAATCATCCTCAAATTAGTTTACTTACACATGTCTCTCATCACTAGCCTGTAAGAAACCTGTAAGGATGAAACATTTTTCATATTGTAAATGAAAAGTCTTTAGAAAAGTTTGTATCAGGAGCTGTAACATATTTGCTGAATTGATGACAGTAATTAATATTTTAGTCAGTAGGGTTGTTGCATAAGTATTTTATTTTAAAACTGCTCTTTGATGCACTAATTTTGTTTT